>NC_060119.1:1087096401-1087402338 GCF_021461395.2 Schistocerca americana | reverse complement strand
GTAGGTATTAAAGTCCATGGAGAAGAAATAAAAACTTTGAGGTTCGCCGATGACATTGTAATTCAGTCAGAGACACCAAAGGACTTGGAAGAGCGGTTGAACGGAATGGACAGTGTCTTGAAAGGAGGATATAAGACGAACATCAACAAAAGCAAAACGAGGATAATGGAATGTAGTCGAATTAAGTCGGGTGATACTGAGGGAATTATATTAGGAAATGAGACACTTAAAGTAGTAAAGGAGTTTTGCTATTTGGGGAGAAAAATAACTGATGATGGTCGAAGTACAGAGGATATAAAATGTAAACTGTCAATGGCAAGGAAAGCGTTTCTGAAGAAGAGAAATTTGTTAACATCGAGTATAGATTTAAGTGTCAGGAAGTCGTTTCTGAAAGTATTTGTATGGAGTGTAGCCATGTATGGAAGTGAAACATGGACGATAAATAGTTTAGACAAGAAGAGAATAGAAACTTTCAAAATGTGGTGCTACAGAAGAATGCTGAAGATTAGATGGGTAGATCACATAAGTAGTGAGGAGGTATTGAATAGCACTGAGGAGAAGAGAAGTTTGTGGCGCAACTTGACTAGAAGGACGGTTGGTAGGACATGTCCTGAGGCATCAAGGGATCACAAATTTAGCATTGGAGGGCAGCGTGGAGGGTAAAAATCGTAGAGGGGACCAAGAGATGAATACACTAAGCAGATTCAGACGGATTTAAGTTGCAGTAGGTACTGGGAGATGAAGGAGCTTGCACAGGATAGATTAGCATGGAGAGCTGCATCAAACCAGTCTCAGGACTGAAGACCATAACAACAACAACAACATTGCAGAGCGATATGAAGTGAGACAAGCATGTAATGGCAGTTGTGGGCAAGGCGGATAGTCGTCTTCGGTTCATTGGTAGAATTTTGGGAAGATGTGGTTCATCTGTAAAGGAGACCGCTTATAAAACACTAATACGACCTATTCTTGAGTAGTGCTCGAGCGTTGGGGATCCCTATGAGGTCGGATTGAGGGATACATAGAAGCAATTCAGAGGCTGGTTGCTAGATTTGTTACTGGTAGGTTTGATCATCACGCGAGTGTTATGGAAATGCTTCAGGATCTCGGGTGGGAGTCTCTAGAGGAAAGGAGGCGTTCTTTTCGTGAATCGCTACTGAGGAAATTTAGAGAACCAGCATTTGAGGCTGACAGTACAATTTTACTGCCGCCCAGCCGGCCGCTTGTGGCCGAGTGGTTCTAGGTGCTTCAGTCTGGAATCGCGCGACGCTACGGTCGCAGGTTCGAATCCTGCCTTGGGCATGGATGTGTGTGATGTACTTAGGTTAGTTAGGTTTAAGTAGTTCTAAGTTATAGGGGACTGATGACCTCAGATGTTAAGTCCCATAGTGCTCAGAGCCATTTGAACGATTTGAACTGCCGCTCACTTACATTTCGCGGAAAGACCACAAAGATAAGATAAGAGAGATTAGGGCTCGTACAGAGGCATATAGGCTGTCATTTTTCCCTCGTTCTGTTTGGGAGTGGAAAAGGGAGAGAAGATGCTAGTTGTGGTACTCGGTACCCTCCGCCACGCACCTTATGGTGGATTGCGGAGTATGTATGTAGATGTAGATGTACATGATTGTGACATAATTGTTGAGTTGCATAACTCCCTCAACTCCAGCAACGGGGTGGTCACGTGCCATGACATTATGAACATGCACATTGCCGAACTTAAACAGGAACGGGCATCACAGGGAATAGTGGATGTAGAGCAAAGGACACATAGGAGTAATGGCGAAATTGACTAGACCTTCATTCTCCATCGCTGCCTGAACACATCATGGCAGGTTTCCTCTGTATCTAAACCTATACAAGTGCCAGCATTTGGGTCATACAGCGCTGAGTTACGGAGGTGAAGCGATCTTTGAGAAATATGGAAAGATAGTCCATGAAGCTGGAACTTTACCAATCTCCAGCTGTCTAAATTAAATGCTCTGGGAACCACCTAGTCTGGAACCAAAACTGCCTTGTTTCCGCATAGGGAAGAAAAATTCAGGAAGTAAACGTGTCCAAGCAGATCCGCTACGCAGAAGCCAAAAAGTAATATAAGGCGACGAAACCCAATGTCTTTGTCACTTCTTATGCTTCTGTGGTGCAGAAACCCGTTCCTAAAGTCGATACTTCTACGCAGATGACGTAAAGCGTGCCTCTATCCACCACCAGCACCTGTACTTGAACCTGTATGTGCCAAACTAAAGTTAGTTAAGACACAGCGATCCAGGCAGCTATGACAAAAGAGACCAGCAACGCTTTCGCAGATAGCGAAGGCACCTCAAAAGCAAAGTACCTCTCAACACTCACTTAATTCAAAGAAAAGTGCCTCTCACCGCCCCCATTCCACCTCATCCATGCTGGGAAAGGGAGCAGGGAAAGAGTCTCAGCGTTCGGGATGAAAACTGTCCTGGGCGCCATCATACGTCATTCTGACACATCCGACTGATGATGAGGACATCATGAATTTTGATGCCTCAACTCCGGACCTAGGCAGCCCCTCCACCCCACCTCGCTCTACAAGTAACTCATCGTCTGAATGGATATAGTACTCATTGGGAGGAACTGAGAGCCGCGCGGAGTGGCCGGGCGGTTTGAGATTCCACGTCATGGACAGCGCGGCCCCTCCCGCCGGAGGTTTGAGTCCTCCCTCGGGCATGGGTGTGTGTGTTGTTCTTAGCATAAGTCAGCTTAAGTAGTGTGTAAGTCTAGGGACCGATTACCTCAGCAGTTTGGTCCCTTAGGAATTCACACACATTTGAACAGTTGAGGAATTGAGACTCTTTGTACATGACAGACCCTCCTGCTTCTGTCTTCAAGGGACTCATTTTAAATAGACTGAAGCGCCTATACTGGAGGCTATCACCTCTGCAGGAAAGACGACAGGTGACAGGACGAAAGTTGGGGTAGCAGTGCTCGTCAAGGACACTTTTCACTCCTCACCTGTAACCTTAACCATAACCTGTAACCTGTTAGGATAGTGGCCCATGTTGCTGTCACTGTGTGCTCTTTGTGCCTGCCTCCCCATGACCCTCACCGAGCGAGGTGGCGCAGTGGTTAGCACACTGGACTCGCATTCGGGAGGACGACGGTTCAATCCCGCGTCCGGCCATCCTGATTTAGGTTTTCCGTGATTTCCCTAAATCACTCCAGGCAAATGCCGGGATGGTTCCTCTGAAAGGGCACGGCCGACTTCCTTCCCTAATCCGATGAGACCGATGATCACGCTGTCTGGTCTCCTTCCCCAAAACCAACCAACCAACCATGAGCCTCTTGACAGTGGGGCCCATCATTTATCTTTTTGATGAACTACGCTGTCCGTTTCTCCTTCTAGGGGACTTCAATAGACACATTGCGCTATGTAGTTTTCAAACCACTTGTTCCAAGGATCAGATACTTGAGGGTCTGATACGCACAACAGACGCCATACTGATGAACATGCGCCAATTTAGCACCACCATGGGTTCGTCTACAGCTATAGACCTCCCATTCTGCTCGCCTGCTCTTGCAGACACTGCTCAATGGAGAGTGGACGATGACCTTCATGGTAGCGACCACTGCCCTATCTGGATCTGTCCGATGGAGTGGACCCTGAAAGGAAGCCGCCGAGAAGGTTGTTAAAAAAGGCTAACTGGATGCTTTACAGGCAGTTAGCGGTTTTCGAACAATGTGACAGCCTCCAGGACTGGGCAGAACACATTATGTTTACGATTCATCATGCTACTGATTTATCAACGGGAACACCTAGGAGGCAACCTGTCCCTCGGCGGAATGATGAGTGTCATTCTGCATTCATGGACAGGAGGTCACCTATGCGAATATTTAATAGATTCCTCACAAATGAGAATCTTGCAACTTTTCGAACGGCGAGTGCGCAGGCGAGTCGAATAATTTGGGAGACTAAGCAGAGGTCTTAGCAAGAGTTCCTGAACTCCATCCCAAATAAAGTGCGGCAAGCCGTCAGAAGCATCTCAAGGTGCAACTTACGACCACCAGTAGCAGGTGTATGAATACAGGGGTCCCTCCTAGCATCGCCAAGAGACGTAGGTCAGACAGTGGCTGAATCGTGTAAGTCCCTTACAGCCAGTTCTGGCGAGACTCCTACTTTCCATCGATATCAGGACACAGAAGAAGGCTGATTTTCATTTCTGTTCCATAAACATGGAGGAATGCAACCTGCCTTTCTCTCTGTGGGACTCGGAGTCTGTATTGTCAGTAACTTGTCATATGACACCTGAAAACGACCTGATAAAGTACTGCATGTTGAAACAGTTTGTCCCACTGTCGAAGGAGCTCTTCCTTCAGCTCTTTAACGAAATTTGGATGACAGAAGACTTTCCCAACTCGTGGGAAGAATCTTTTTCAACCCCAATATTAAAACCAGGGAAGTATCGGGCAGACCACGGTAGTTATTGTAGTATTAGCCTGACAAGCTGCATAGCTGGAGTGTGTGGTCAATCGGCGCTTAGTGTGGGTTCTCGAAACCAGGTCCCTACTCAGTCTTTTCCAGTGTGGATTCAGGAGTTATCACTCCACACTTGATAACCTGACCCCGCTCGAAGCGCCAGTTCAACTTGCCTTCCTTCGTAAACAACACTTTATTGGCGTTTTCTTCGATTCTGAAAAGGCCTACGATACTACGATACTATCTGGAGGCATTATATTTTGTCACAGCTCTTTCAGGGTTTTTTTGTGAATATCTACCCACCTGCATATGGTCCTTGTTTGTAGACATCTTCTGTGCATCCTCCAACATCGCCACGGCTACGGCAACTGATGACCAGGCGGTTGGAGGAATGGTCTTACACCACAGGTTTTAAATTCTCTTTGCAGAAATTTTTTTGTGCTGAGTTTAAGCGTCCCATCTCGCGTTTTAATTTACCCGTTTTAAAACTTGGGACACCTTTCTCACTTGTAAGGAAAAGATGAAGTGCCTGGGACTTACTTTCGATGAGAAGTTAACATGGTTGCCAAATGCCAAACTGAGATGTCTCAAAGCCTTAAACATCCTTAAATGCGTCAGTCGTAGCTCTTGGGGGGGGGGGGGGGGCACGTCTGCCCCAATTTTATAAGATTTATGGACCAGTAAGGCCTTCATACCTCAAAATGCTGGGTGTGGTTCACCACGTGGGTATTAGATATCGTGCGACAGGAGCCTGTCGCACTATTTCTTTTGCTAGTTTGTGTGCGGAGGCTGGTGAGCCTTCGTTGTTTGTTTGACGTCTTCTCGTGGTATGCCAAGGATATAGGCTTTGTCCTTCCTACATAGGCAGCATCCAGCTAGTTGAGCAGCCGCCACTGAAACGGCTATTCAGCCTTCGGCCACCGGAAACGAGGCGATTTGGAATCCGTGCAAGCGAAAGCCTTCAGTTATTACAGGTGGGGGACATTAAGATCCAAAGCCAGTGGTGGAGTAGGGCGTCAGCCTGGCTACTACCAAGCACCAGGTTACTTTTAGAATTGACTGATTGCAGAAAGCATTGTATCGCAGACTATGTTTTTACAGTTAAATTTAACTAGATTTTTAAGTCGCCACCCAGATTTTATTACTGTTTCCACGGATGGGTCTAAACAGGGAGATTTTCTCGGTTGTTCTGTCGTGTTCCCGACAGTGTCATCAGCATATGGTTAACAGAGCAGTTTTCAGTTAATTACGCGCAATTGTTTGCTATCCTGAGGGCAGTGGAGCAGATGACACGGCGTCATGACAACAAATTCATCAACTACTGACATTTTCAAAGTGCCCATCTTGCTTCTGGACAGATGTACACAGAGGATAGGATGGTACAAGAAGTGCAGGACGCTCTCCTTCTCTTGCAAATGCAAGACAAGGAAGTCATTTTCTGCTGGGCTCCAGGGCGCATAGGGATTCGCGGAAACGAACTCGCTGGTGCGGTTAACAAGGAGGCATGCTCCCTTCCTCGACTTGCCCGCTGTTCAGTCCCCCTGCAAGACGTCATTTCGTTTACGATCGGGAAGGCCATGTGTTGGTGGGAGGCTCAGTGGCTGTAAGTGAGGAATAATAAAGTGTTTTCCATAAAACTTCCATGAGACCGTGGTTTACTTCCTTCCGTCCACGACGGTCTGAAGAAGTGGGACATTGTCCATTGACACGTGACTTCCTCTTACGTCGGGAGGAGCCCCCAGTACGTCATAGATACGGGACACAGCTATCAATACATCATATTCGCAACGAAAAACGCTTTTGTTTCAATGTTGTCCACCCGAATTCCTGTATCATGTCCATGACAATCTCTGTGTTTCAAATGACAACCTGAGGGTTGATCTGGCTGTCTCACAGGATCTGCCTTCTATTTTAACTGATAACGAGGCTGGTGTCGTTCGTGTTGTAAGATTTTATGTGGTGCCCGAAATTCTTCACAAAATATTGGATATGGGATTTTAATGTGTCACAAAATGGCTGAGTCACACATTTTTTTTAAATAGTCACGCAGCTGCAATTATCTGCCTCTTTTTAAGAGTGTATTCGCCGTTATATTACCCATGATTTTATCTAGTTATTCTGGTGTGTCTCGTTGGGATTTTATTACTGGCTTTTATTAATCTCATCTTATTGGCGTTGCTTTGCGCTTATTGTGGGGGGATGAACCTTGGTTTTTCCGTTTCGTTGGCCTTTTTTCAAAGATTTCACCATGCTCATCGGTATATCATTAATGGAAGGGTGTTGACGACTTTGCTGTTTAGCGACCTCAGCCATAATCGTTATCATCACCGTCATCGTTATCGGTGATTGAAATAATGCGTGTTCAGATATTACTCACAAATTAAGTCTACATTCCGGTACATGGTTCGAAATACAGTCAAGGTACCAGTAATCTAACAACTGTATAACGCCCAAGTGGCGTTAATAATTCTATTCTGTTCACTCATTGTGACTCAGAATCTATGAATTAACAATCGTAGTGATAGAGTTCACTGATTTTCCTCTAACCATCAGATCACTATCAATCTAGTTAAAAAAGCATTAACAGTTCGTACAGCTTCATTAGAGTTCAGCTATTTTTTCCTGAAACTTTATCGTTCTGTCTACCATCAGCGGGATTTCTAGTCTGTATGGGAAAGGTTTGACTAAGAATGGTAATAAAATAGAATTATAACTAAATGCACGCCGTTTTGTCTTGGAAACAAGAACTAATTAGAGTTTTCCATTGTCGTTTTCGTTATCAGCGTGGTCAATATAGTTGACAAACATTTATTTTATCCCACTTAGTTTTTCATTGTTGGCTAGTGTTGTTTTCTTTGTTGTAGATTAATATTCCAAGTGTTAAAATGGAAGGGAACGGACAAAGCTAACAGGTTTGTCGTGTGTGTTCCGTATGTTGGCAACTGATCGATACGAACCGCGTGTGCTGCCTTGTCACAGGCCGGACACTCGCATGCACGTGTGTCACGGAAAGCTGCAAATTACGTCTCTGTGTCGGGAGTGTATAATTATCTTGCGGTAGTCCCCCCAACCTTTCTCTGTCTGTTATTTGTCGCTCGTACAGTTTCCGGAGAGAACCTCTGGCACATGCGAAAAACTCACAGAGACTATGTGGACTGCTTCAGCAGATGGAAGCGTTTCTCTTTCAGAAGCGACCCGCTTCTTCCAAGGCACTGTCCCAGATAAGGAAAATTTATGAAATGTAAAAGCTTGACGTCCAGCCGTTGGCGCTACAACCAAGCACAAATTGGTTTTCACATAAGAAATTTAGCTTTACAAAAGGCACGAGACACTGCCCACGTCGTCGGCTACAACGAAGACACGATCGCCTTAACTGATATGTGATTGGTTAGATGAATATTTGACTAATAAAATTCAGTACGTTATACTGCACGGCGAATGTCCTACGGAAACAAAAACAACATAAGACTCAAGTAAGCGTAATAGGACCTCTAATTTTTTCAAGATACATAGTCGATTTATCAAACAGAATGAGCACTACTCTAGGATCGTTCGCTGATGATGCTTGTCTGTCTTGTGGTATTGAGGGAGCTGTTCTGCAAATTCCACATGAATACAGGCGACAGGCAGTATCAATGCAAGCAGCAGACTCAGATGGAAAGGAGTTACCCGACTGTGTGCCACATGAATATGTAATAGGGCCACTGTTGTTCCTGATTTTCGATAACAACATCGACTTCTATGGGCACACCTTGTAGTACGCAGACGATTGAACGCTGTTCTCATAATGGGACAATGTCAGTCAGGCTGTGTGACAGGCGGAAGTCCTATTAGTGAGGCCAGTGCCTTGTTTATCATGAACAAGATGAAAATCAATGAAGACAAAACGAAGAAGATGACGTGCAGCCTCGTTGATACTGTAGCGCTGGGAGACGAAGCAACCGTGAAATTCTGGGCTTCTTCATTGATACGAAGATAACATGGCTGCAACGCACTTAACGAGCACGTTCTAAACTCATACGAATCCTGTGCCTCTTAAGAAAACTGAAAAGTGTAACACAACTTTAGAACAGTATCTACTAACAGAGTACTATGCAGTGCTCCACAGCCACATAACGCTGTTGGGAGGGGGGGGGGGGGGGGGAGGAGCAAGCTGCAAGAAAGCGCTTTATTGCAAAACACAGCAATGAGGATCATTACCTTAAGCAAAAAAATTGACCATTCTAAGCCAGTTTCTTCCAGGGTAGGAGTTCTGGCTGGTTTCAGCCGATTTAGATTCACCTGCCTCTTTCTCACGAAGATAAATCATAAGACCTACAGGAGGAGACAGCACTCGCAATAAAGACAGTATATACAGGACAAGATGTTGATTAACAAAATGGTTCAAATGGCTCTAAGCACTATGGGACTTAACATCTGAGGTCATCGGTCCCTGAGACTTAGAAACTACTTAAACCTAACTAACCTAAGAAATCACACACATCCGTGCCCGAGGCAGGATTCGAACCTGCGACCGTAGCAGCAGCGCGGTTCCGGACTGAAGCGCCTAGAACCGCTCGGCCACATCGGCCGGCCGTTGATTAACAAAGATACAAAACAATTACCCAATGGTAGCCACAATATTTTTAATGCACTGCCCAAATTTTCATTTATTACCGATGGAGTAATTTACAAGTAAGAGTTTGTGTAAATTCAAAGGGCAACCTTCGTACAGTATTGAAGGATTTTTCTTTGGTGATAGAACATGGCCTACCTGAGCTGCAACTCAGTACCATGCAAACAGCAACCCTGCTGTTTACCTGCACTTTGTTCTACCATTGATTTCATAGTTGTCTTATTATTGCAAACAATATTGTAATTTAGTTCTTAAGTAAAGTTTTATTGCAATATTGTATTTTTTGTGGTAATATTATTGTCTACATCTACGTGAATACTCTGCAATTCACAAGGAAGTACCTAGCAGAGCGTTCATCGAACCACCTTTGAGCTACTTCTCTACCATTCCACTCTCGAACAGCGCGCGGGAAAAACTAACACTTAAATATCTCCGTGCGAGCTCTGATTTCTCTTATTTTATTATGATGATCATTTCTCCCTATGTAGGTGGACGCCAACAAAAATTTACACACAATGAGGAGGAAGTTGGTGATTGAAATTTAATGATAAGATCCTGCCGCAGGGAAAAACGACTTCGTTTTAATGATTGGCACTCCAATTAGTGTATCATATACGCAGAACTCTCTTCCTTATTTCGCTATAACACCTTCTAAGAACTTTTGCGATATCACCATAAATACTATATGATGCGGATCCCACACCGCACAGCAAAATTCTGGAAGAGGGCGATCAAGCGTAGTGTAAGCAGTCTCTTTAGTAGATCTATTAAGTGTTCTGCCAATAAGACGCAGTCTCTATTTTGTTTTCCGCACAACATTATGCATGTGATCGTTCGAATTTAAGCTATTCGTAATTGTAATCCCTAAGTATTTTGTTGAGTTTGCGGCCTTAAGATTTTTGTGATTTATCGATGTAACCGAAATTTAGCAGATTTCTTGTAGTACTCATTGGAGGGCTTCACAATTTTCATTCTTTACAGTCAGTTGCCACTTTTTACACCATGCAGATTTCTTGTCTAAATCATTCTGCAATTCTTTTTGATCATCTGATGACTTTACATGACGGTAAATGACCGCATAATTTGTAAACGAAATGAGAGCGCTGCTCAAATTGTCTCCTAAATCGCTTATGTCGATCAGAACATCATAGGGCCTATAACACTGCCTTGGGGAACGCCAGATATTACTTTTGTTTTACTCGATGAATTTCCGTGAGTTATTAGGAGCTGTGGCCTTTCTGACAGGACATCACGAATCAGCCACACAACCGAGACGGCACTCCGTAGGCACGCAATTTAATTGCTTGCGAGGAATGGTGTCGAAAGCTTTCTGGAAATCTAAAAATATGAATCAATTTTACGTCCCGCTGTCGACAGCACTTCTTACTTCGTGAGAGTAAAGAGCTAGGTGTGTTTCACAAGAACGATATTTTCTGGATCCGTGTTGGCTATTTGTCAAAAATGTTTTCTTCGAGGTAATTCATAATATTTGAGCACAGTATATCTTCAATAATCCTACTGCAAATCGACGTTGATATGGGTTTGTAATTCAGTGGATTACTCCCAATTCCTCTCATGGGTATTGGTGTGACCTGTGCAACTTTCCAATCCTTAGGTATGGATCTTTCATTGAGCGATCGATTGTATATGTCTGTTAAGTATGGAGCTATAGTATCAGCATACTCTGAAAGGAACCTGACTGGTATACAATCTGAACTTTCTAAGTTACTCATGATGGCAGTTGTTGTTGGTTCGAATTATGGAATCTTTACTTCGTCTTCTTCGGTGACAATTTCGGAAAAACCTTGTTTAGTACTTGTTTAGTACAACCTACATGGTCGCAGAATCATGTCAGCCTCTGATTCAGACCCTCCACTCGGCTCTGCACCAAAGGACCACTGTTGGTACTGTCGACGATGCTCCAGATGGTGAGCTCCATCTCCATCTCGCAACTAAGTCTGCCAGTCTTTACTATTTCAGCTAGCCTCCGATCCAAAGCAACATACGTCATTAGTACCAACATGAGCCACGACCTACAGTTGGCTGCACCCTGTGCTCTTCGTGGGTCTCGGAAACACCTGTTCCACATCTGCAGTGAGTCCTTCCTGTACGCTCACAGGGTGCACACTTCACGGCCATATCCCTAAGGGTCCCCATTACGCGCCTAACATATGACTCCCCCCCACCATTACCAGTAATCCCACCTTCTGTGAACGCCCAGAACTTCCAGAACTTGCAGGTAGAGTGGCTCCCTCTGGAACAGAGCGAGTGACTTCATCCGGCTCACGAGCTTCATCAGTCACAGATAGCACCCAAAATCAATCAAACCAGGAGGCTCTTCGACTGGCCCCTCAGAAAGTGTTTCATTGCCAGCCACATCTTTGAGCGACCTGCCACTCGACACACGAGTGAGTGGTCAACGTCAGCATTGGCAGTACCCGGAGCAGTCACAGTAGTGGACCGATCAGTGGACGCATGGGTCATCCTGGACGTGCCTCGGATCTCCCCATCTGTTCCATCACAGTGATTCCCCTGGCAACAGCCTCAAGCTGTGTGACCAAAGCCAACACCACCTGGAGCTGTGACTGAAGGATTACCAACTTGGCACACATTTGAACACAGCAGTCACCGTTCCTATCTATACTAAAGGCAGCCCAGTAAATACAGAGACACGTATGAGACATAGGAGTTGAAGCTAAGGAACACTGATGAAATTTCAAATAGACGCTTCTTATGAGAAGCTGTGTCAACTGAGACTACTCTCAGGCGCTGCTACCGCTAGTTGCACTACCACTCGACTTGATGTAGACCATCCAGCCATGGCTGGTGAACAATAAAGAACTCGTAATAAATTGGTAATGTAGGAAAGAATCGTTGTTGGACGACTGTAAGGAAAAACAGAAACATTTGGACAACATTTGCACTAAGTCTAATGAATGGCAGCTATCGTCACTATTGATAAACGCAGCGTAATGCCTATAAGAAAGACAAAGATCCGATAGTATCTGACTTCAGGATTAGTAAGAACATTTCGAGCACATTGAGCCATGTCGGCTCCTATCGATATTGTGTGGGATTATACTCTTTGACCGTTTTTAAATAATGACTTCACACTTGACTTCGGAGAGGGGGTACACATCAGTTACAGGTCATTTACGTATGTATCAGGACTGCGAATTGGTATCTCGGTTTGGCGGTCAAGAGGCTGTTATCGAAAGCGCCCTCTTCACTCCTGGCAGGCAAAGTGAGCGGACGACTTCAGAAGAGGCATAGCTAAGTCCTTGAGCTCTGCACTCCGGTTGCGGTGAACTTTAAAAGAGAGTATAATCTGTTCAGCGCAATTTCTCAAGCCATGGCTATTTTAAGTGCGGTCGCCTGTTACTTGGTGGTATTACACATAGGTAGCAAAAGTCATTGGGATATCTCCTAATATCATGTCGGACCCACTTTTGCCCATAGTAGTGCAGCAACTTGATGTGGCATGGACTCAGCAAGTCTTTGGAAGTCCGCTGCAGAAAAAAAATGTAATGAAATTATTGTATGGCATTTGTGGCTGGGAGGCCCCATTCCGGCGAAGTTTGGCCGCCAGATTGCAAGTCTTATTTCAGGTGACACCACATCGGATGACCTGTGTGTTGGTGATGATGAAATCATGATGAAAACAACGCAACATCCAGTCCACGAGCGGAGAAAATCTCCGACCCAGCCGAGAATCGAAAGTGGGCCTGCTGCATGGGACGAAAACATGTTACCACTCAACTAAGCAGGTGGACTTCCCTGCAGAAAGATTGAGCCATACTGCCTGTACAGCTGTCCTTAATGTGAAATGGTTAGCGCTGCACGATTTTGTGTATGAACTGACCTCTCGATTATGTTCCATAGATGTAAAATGGGATGCATGTTGGGTTATCTGGGTAGCCAAACCATTTTCCTGAACTCTCAGAATGTTCTTGAAACTAGTCGCGAACAACTGAGGCCTGGTGACATGGTGCTTTGGTATCCTTAAAAATTCCATCGTTTTTTGGGATAATGAAGTTCATGAATAGCTGCAAATGGTCTCCAAGCAACTAAACATAACAACTTCTGGTCTATGATAGTAGTGGGATAACGGGGCATGAGGAAAATTTTGAAATCTAATTGATATACAAATTAAATAAACTGATCAATGAATTACCCCCCCCCCCCCCCCCCACACACACACACACACACCACACACCAGATGACATTATGTGTTTTCCTCAGCCGGTACTTGGGGCCCCGCCCCCTCCCCCCTCATCACCACTCCCCTACCCCCTCCTACCCCAACTATCCTATTGGTGGAATTTCGAATTTTTGTGCGAATTTCTTTGTCCTGGGGCTGTGTCGACATCCCACGCCACCCCATCCACCCGGGAATTGGCAGGAAATTAAAAACAACAGTGCCCTTTCTGGGACTTGCACCCTGGTCCTTCTGGACAGAAAGCCCAAGTACGCCCCCAACACATTGAGACCGACCTGATACAGTAGAGGAAGGTAAGGTTAATGTACTTTATTTGTTTTGGTTGGGAAACTGAAATAAAGATCTATCCTAATTATATAATTAACCATAAAGATCTGTCCTAATTACGCAACTATATGCATAGCGCTATACAAGGAGAGCCTAAAATCGCAATACAGCTCGAAAATTGACGATGCCATACAACTGGTGCTATTCTACAGGGAAAAAACTTCACAGTACGACTCGAAACTAGTGGTAGGCGTATTCAAAATCTTCGCTTCAGGCTGGCAGGGAAAGGGCTGGGATGAAAGTTACTAGCTCCTTTTTTTTTTTTTTTAAGGGAAATATGTTCAACTGACGTAATGCTGGTTTTGAATAGAGAGGAGTTCAACAAATGTATTACCTGTAAGCATACAGCTGAGGACTGTATCGCTGTTTGACGTCAGAGATTGCCACAGATGCCTCACCCTGCAGCCCAGGTAATGGAAGCCAATACACACTACTGCAACGGATGCAAAATGCTTCACTGCGCTAATTACACATCCAAATTGTCGTAAAGAAAAGCACTTGTAATGAACAGGTCACAATGCAACCCATGTACTGGGAAAAATCGTCATCCCAAAACACTGCAGATGGCGGTAGATGAACGTGATTTCTCCTTGATGTATGGCAGAGCACTAGCGAAATTATAGGCACTCCTACCGCCCCTCATCCCTCCCCATCCCTCCCTCCCTCCCTACCTCCCCCTTTACCCCTTTAGTGGGGACACAGGCCTTTTCAAACAGTCAACTGCAACTTTTTGGTGGAGCCCCTCCACTCCCACACCGGCATGATGGCCAACACAATAGGTCTACTGCCATCTCTGCATAAGAGTTAGTTTTCACTAAAGTGAGGTGTCGCAGGATGTGGGTACTGCGATGTTTGCGTACGTCTGGTTAGGGTTAACCATTAATACGCGCTCATCTGGAGATAGATTGGGTCGCAGTCGAACGAAGGGTATTGGTTTGAAGGGCAGAGGAAAAAAAGTGCCAAGGCAAGAGCCAAGGGAAAAAAAAACCTTTGCGATAGTTAGGTCGGGTGGTGAGAGCAGTAGCGGTTGTCTTGCTGCCTGCGATTGGTCGTGCAAGCATAGGCTTTGTTAGTAGTGGGTATCATGCATGTCGATACCTTGACGTTGTGCGGTTGTGCTGCTCGGCGGCTGGCGCTGGGTGCTGGTACAGAGTCCTCGTTCAGCGTCAGCAACCTGCAACAGTTAGGTTTATTATCGATCTTGTGTCCGATAGGTCATATACCGGAAGCACAGTGTGAGGAAATGTTGGCGGACTGTTTGTGCGTCTGTGGGCGAGCTCGTCGGTGTCCCTGCTGTGGCCTATTGGTCGGCTCTAATAGCAGCTGGTAGTTACCAGTCAGTGTTGCTGATATGCAGGGGTTTGCCGACGTTTGTCGCTTGTTTGCGTATGTTAGTTTACCACAGGTGGCTATGCCCTAGCTAGCAGTGTCTTTGGCCGCTTGTGCTTCCACCTGTGGTTGTGATCGTAGTTTCCCAGAGTGAGGGTGAAATGATTGTTCGAGAGTCTCGAGTTCCTGTATAGTCGTGTGGCGTGTTTTTTGAATACTTCCTTGAGGGTATCAAGGCGGTATTCATGGTGAAAATCCACGGTGCGCGTGTAGCGTGGAGCGTTGCTAATGATTCGTAGCACCTTGTTCTGTATGATCTGCAGGCGGAGCAGTCGTGTAGGAGCTGCATATCCCCAGACGGGAGCTGCGTACGTCAACTGCTACCGAGGAACCCATGGTTTTTCTATGACCTACTGCCCTCCTGCTGGCAGTGGAACGGCAGCCAGCCCGTCTGAGGCGACGTTTCTTTGCCGACACAAAAGGATGTAAAGCCAACTGATTACGAGATAAATGAGGGGACCCCCGTCCCATATGCCGTGCCCCAGTCAGGGCACAGCTGCCTAAGGCAATCACATGCACACACAGTGGACTGTCACCACACCACCCCTGCAAGTGCCCGCCATTCTAAATGTGAAAACACTCCACTGTAACAATTACATTTAACGTCAACACTTCTCTTGTAATTGCGACAATAATAAATGCCCTATTTCGACAGAAACAAGCGCAGTCCATTTTCTTTTAGTTTTATGAACAAAATCGGTAGAGTTTTTTCATTCACCTGCGGGATACAATTTGTATCTCGTTAATTTGCGACGTCCAACTAAGAGAATAAAAACAACAGCTCCACCACTGACCACAGATGACCAGATTTTGGAAGTCTATACACGTCCACCCTGCATAAAATCGGGCATCAGTTTGTAGATGTCCTGGCCTGGTTGTGGGGACGTATCAGAGTTGGAAGGTGTAAACAAAAGTAGAGAAGATGCTCTGCTAAGCAATAAGAGTATGTATTTATTGGGATAAAATATCAGAGCAGCAGCAGAAATCAACTCTGTACACTTGCCAACTCCCTGTTGAAGATCCCTTCACAGTACAGTGGAAGTCAGATGAACATGTACAACTGTGCCAGAGTTTGAGTTTCCATCAAGTGCTTCGCTGCATGAGTCTGCATACAAGCTCTCTGATGTATCATAGCAGTACACTGATTTGTTTCTAGGCTACGAGTTTCCATCCTGCATCACTTTTTGAGTCTTTTAGTGGGCTGGTGAACAAGACACGCAAATATCCTCGTTAAAAAATCGAACAATGCATGGATGTGCCGGCAATATGACCATATAAATATGGAAAAATATCAAAAACTATCAAAAAATGACATAAAATCGAGGAAAACCTGGTATAATTATGAAAAATTGATGGGAAATACGTAAAATTTAGGGAAATATGGCGAAATATGTAAACTCGCGGAAAAAACTTGCAAAATTACGTAAATTGATTGAGAATACACAAAATTAGATAAAAGGTACCATGAAATGCGGGGATTTGAGGTAGGTTGGGGTTACCCGGACACTCAAGACCGAGAAAAGCTTAAAAATTATGCATTTTTAACCCCCTCCCGTCCGCCTGCAAACTATGTGGGTTTCTGTAATGCATACTTCAACAAAGGCGACACAAGTATTAGACAGAGGCGCTACATTAAAACAGGTGAAACATATGTATCCCCATCCACACTGTGTTCTCACACATGCAGTCGAATATAGATATTATCGAATTACAGATTCCTAGGAGACAGAACAGCAGCTCCCTGACTTCATTGGTTTATAAGCAGCTTGATATACACTGACAATGCCTTCCTAGAACACTGGAATAGTGTAGAAGGAAGTAGTTTTATCATTTTAAAGTATTTCACCGTAATGATTGGGGTAGGAAACCTGCGGGGTGGTCGCATTTCTGATGTTGGACAAATATAACCTGCAATCCACAAGACTAATGCTATGGAAATAATATGGCTTGAACAATGCAGCATTTAAAGGTGCAGAATCATGTAACCATAGTAGTGTCCATTTATGCTCTACAATCATATCTCTCATGCTGGTACCTTCCTGGTACTGACTCCATACAGTGTAATAATGCTTCAGAGTTGATAGCATGGTTGATTTACGTGAAATGTTTCAAACTCCATTTGTCTAGAGTTCCATCACGTATAAACTACATACATCTTCTTAACCATCTGTTATATCACCACAACACTCTCATGTCCACTACACACTGATGAGAGGTGCTACCCTGCTCAATATGCATGCATCTGCAGAGATCTTGTGCATTTGGATGGGTTCCATGTGTAAGACTGGTGCGGAACAGTTTTTCCTGAACAGCAGTTAAAGACACAGCTCGCCCTGTTCCTTCATGAGACATGGAATGTAGTGGTTGTGGGACCTTCACACCTCTAATCAGTTTCAGATTAATTTGGGGAGCATGTTCACGGAGGATCAGTCAAGGACAATGTAGGAGGGATTTGTCAATCTGCAACATCATCCTATGAATGCGAGAATACTCTGTGACGGCCGTCGACACAGGGAAAGATGGCCAGTCGTAATCGTAAATTCTGCACTATCATCGATAAGCTGTGAATATGTAGGCAACCTAATTCCATCGGTATAGGAGGCTGTATGGTATATTTTGGTGTACATGACCAGATAAACGTAATGCACAGTCATATATCAGCGTTTGAAATCTTGTATATGGTACTTGCATAGTAATGGAGGGGTGATTTAGCGATGAGAGAGAAATTGGGAAGCATTCTGTCGTGTCATCGGCTGGCGTCGAAATTAGGGAACAACTGGTATACTTTGATGTATATGGCTGAATGGATCTCCTTGAAAGTTATCTATCTGCGTTCACAGTCTAGTATATGGCACTTGTGAAGTAATGGAGGGGTGATTTAGTGATGATACAGAAACTGGGAAGCAATCTGCTATGTCAAAAAAATGGTTCAAATGGCTCTGAGCACTATGGGACTTAACATCTGAGGTCATCAGTCCCCTAGAACTTAGAACTACTTAAACCTAACTAACCTAAGGACATCACACACATCCATGCCCGAAGCAGGATTCGAACCTGCGACCGTAGCGGTCTCGCGGTTCTAGACCGTAGCGCCTAGAACCGCTCGGCCACCCCGGCCGGTTCTGCTATGTCACTGGCTGGTGTTAAAATTACAGAACAACTGCTAAAATTGCCAAAAATTGATCTTTCTATCAACTGTTGTGTGTATTACAGTACATCGTCCCATATCAACAGTGTCTTTCCCATCCTATCCGTCCATTGGTATGCTTTTGATTACCACATGATTGACTGACACCACTTGGTTGAGATGGAGAGAGCCTTGGAAGAAAGACCACTGGGTACATGCTACATGTCACTGTGGAGCGTGGGATTAAATGTAGAGGTCACCACCTTCAAGCAGTTGTTTGGAAGTGTTCCTCAATGCTGCAGACTCGTCCTATTTCCATATGCTGCAATGCTCTCCATATGTTGTTTCTTTTCAGAAATAACATAACAGCACCTCTTTTTATTTCTACTACCTCACACACGTTGTGAAAAGTACCTTCCGGCGATGGTCAAGATCGGAATAGTAATCATGTACATGGCTGCAAAATGAGGAAACAGTGCTTTTCAAAACGAAACACCCAGACATCCGCCACCCTGTCACTGTGGAAGATGAGATTGACTATACAGGTCATCACAGCTGTTGTAAACGCTCTGCAGTGCCGCAAACTCTTCCAGTTTCCATAAGTTGCTATGTCTTCCACATTTTTGTCAATGAGAAACATTGCCTCTGTGTTTTACTTCTACCAACCTGTGTGTTGTGGGAGCTGCATAATTTACACCATGCAGTGTTCAGGTTTCCGTGAGAATCAATGGATCAAAACATGTTAATGTCAGTTTAGCACCTGACTTAGACCTCGAAATCGCGGTAGAAAAACGAAGTGTTTGGCAGTGTACAAAACTGTAGTCATACACAGTGTGGATGTTTTACAGCTGGGAAAACAATGTACAAACTGCTTATGAAGGAACAATACAGGAACCCTCTCCTGTGATTCATAGCCTTTGGATATGGTTTTCCTCCAGTCTGTGCAAGCAACTTCGACTACTGGTCACCTGTTTAAATGGAGCGATACGGGTGTATGTCAACACGCAGAGTATTTGTTTTTCGATATATCGGAAGAGAGAGACTCAGCAAAATCTTATAGGTGGTTCTATTACAAGGGGTAGTATAAGTGGTTAAAGTCTGGATGTAGATAGCTCTCTCAAAAATACACAGATTTTGCTCATAAAACTAATAGAAATCGGCTGCATCTGTTCTCATGAGATCATGACCCTTTTTATTATTATTGTCATGATTGTATATTTAAAAATATGAGTTACTGCAAGTCCTGTGTTATGTCATACTTCATAACCTCTTATTATAAAGTAGATACCACTTCAATTATAGGTTATTGTGGAACATAGAAATGATAGCGTTTTTTTCCAGACATGTGAGTTGCTTGTGTGAAACAGGCTGTGATGATCATATTGTTTACAGAACTAGAACACATGAATCTGCAGCTATTGTGAGTGATTGTCTTCTGCATTACAGAAACTTTAGATGCAGGTCGTTAGAAGGGATTTATGGATCGAAAGTGTCAAACGTAAGCACGCAGATGTTATTTGATTTCAACATATCGGAAGAGAGAGACACGGTAAAATCTTATAGGAGGTTCTATTACAAGGCAGTCTCTCACGATTTGTTTCCTAAGTGCCAGTGCGATGTACCATCGCATTGGTAAACCAGGACCTGACATAGTGTAAAAAATAGCAACGTCCTCTTGAATTATAGCTTGTTGTAGTCAAATGTAAAATGATTGTGTTTCTTCCGACATGTGACCAAATGGAACAGAAGGTTTATTCTGTAGCTATATATCGCTTGTCTGAAATGTTTGTAATAGATATGTACACGAAATTTTATTTACAGACACTGATTTGAATTCTGATCTGCAATTAGAGCAGAGAAGCATTTTCCATCAGTTTCAGTAGCGTGTATTGGTTTCTATAACCTGACCTGTAGAGTGAGGCATCTGTAGCGAACTCTGTCATCAAATAGTGATTAAACCAGCATCTTGTCAGTTGAACATATTTCCCACCAAAAAAAAAATAGTACTTTACATCCTTCCTGCCGGCTCGTAGGTGAAAGGTAGATTTTGAATATGTCTGCCACTAGTTTCGAGTCGTATTGTGAAATTTTTTCCCAGCATAATTCCACCGGTTGTATGACATTGCCAATTTTTGAGCTGTACTGCGATTTTAGACACTCCTAGTGAAGTCCTTCACATGTAGTTTTGTAATTAGGACAGATATTAATGATTAATTACATAATTAAAGCCGATCTTTATTTCAGTTAGCCAACCAAAATAAATAAATAAGACTAGCCTCACCTTCCTCTCCTGCATCTGGTCAATTTCTATGTGTATGGGGTTTCACTTGGACTTTCTGTCCAGTGGGGCCACAGTCTGAGTCCCAGAAAGGGGCCGCCATATTTAATTTCCCGCCAATTCCCGGATGGGACGTCAGCACAATCCTGGTACAAAGGAATTCCCGTCAGAATTGGAAATTCCCGCTAAAATTCGAAATTTCGACAATTGGGTAGGTGGGGGGAGGGGTAGGGGGAGGGGTGGAGAGGACAGAGGGGGCAGGGACCCACATGTCGACTGAGGAAAACACATAACATCAACTGTGGGACCGGTGTGAGGGGGGGATTAATTGATGAATTTAATCAATTTGATATCAAAATTGTCCTCATGGCCCCCTTTCCCTACTGCACAGGATCGGCTCAGCTGGACCAGGGAATCCAGTCAATTCCATGTAAACACAGTCTACACCATTATGGAGCCACCAACATCTTACACATTGCATTGTTGACAACTTCGGTCCTTGGCTTGCGGGGTCTGCACCACACCCAAACTCTACCGGCAGCGAAGATCAGTGGATAAATGAAACCATCACTGCAACTCAACGCTGGCAACGAGCGAGATAGAGTTGACCAGAAAATGGACTCGTATTTGGGAGGAAGGCGGTTTAAATATCTGACTAGCCATTCCAACATGCGTGTATCTTGGTTTTTCTAAATCGATTAAGGCGAATGGCGGAATGGTTCCTCTGAAAGATCTTGACCAGTACCCTCCCCTGTTGCTGCTGTTGTGGTCTTCACTCCGAAGACCTGTTTGATGCGCTTCTCAATGATAATCTATGCTGTACAAGCCACATCAACTCTACATGACTGCCATAACCTACATCCATTTGAACCTGCTTACTGTATTCCATCCTTCGTCTCCCTGTACAGTTTTTAACACCCTCGCTTCTTTTCATTACCAACGTGACCATACCTTGATACCTCAGCATGTGTTCTGTAACCTCCCCACTATACTTGTTTCTGTATGAAATTTAGCCTAACTTCACCTCCCACTCTATAGAAAGTCTACATATTACCAAAACCAAGTACCCATAATACTGTTATCCAACTTTAACTCGTATGCTAACCTTTCACTAAACAGAATCTAATTTGAACTGAACTGTAACTAGTCTCAATACAACTTGCCTTCATACTAAATGCGCAACTAAAGTAAAATAATTATCTCACCGTAATCACAAAATTTCCACTTACCTTGCATGTTAATAACATTGTTGCAGATTTCTCGAAAGCGCGACAGCAAATAGCAAGCAGGCAGCGGCTAAGCCAGATTTTTGTTTCTAAGTATATATTCAAACTGTTTCATAACACATGATGCAATGGGATGGTGTGTAATGATAAACAGTGGTATCGGGAGAATAACTACTCCCGTGAAATGATATCCCAAGAGAACGATTTTAGAACGAAGTATGCATCCAAAAAGACAGAGTAAAGATTTGTCTGATGTTCGCACGTTGCATTGACCTGGACAATACTATTCTTAACAAAGTGAACAATGATTCAAAAAGGGTAAAATGTTAACAGAGGGTTTCTATAAAAATCAAACAGCTTAATCAGTTAATGTGTGAATGCATGACCCGGGGAAGTGAAATGGTCATTCTCTCAGCTCTGAGCAACTGAACCAAGTTAATTAACTCCCAATAATCATTTCCATGAATCATGGACCTTCCCGTTGGTGGGGAGGCTTGCGTGCCTCAGCGATACAGATAGCGCACCGTAGGTGCAACCACAACGGAGGAGTATCTGTTGAGAGGCCAGACAAACGTGTGGTTCCTGAAGAGGGGCGGCAGCCTTTTCAGTAGTTGCAGGGGCAACAGTCTGGATGATTGACTGATCTCGCCTTGTAACACTAACCAAAACGGCCTTGCCGTGCTGGTACTGCGAACGGCTGAAAGCAAGGGGAAATTACAGCCGCAATTTTTCCCAAGGGCATGCAGCTTTACTGTAACAACAACAATCATTTCTACAGATTAGGTGTGCAGTGCTGCAGTCTTACCTCAAACTTCTTCTCTTCAAAAAATCATAACATTAATGAAAATTTATATTCCTTTCGCTTTCCTATATATACATCATATTCATCCTTGCTATCCTTTATAACAAATCTTTCTTCATCTGACAGATACCATCACAAGTGAACACAGCGCTATAGATAACGTCCATCACCTACCACACTTCAACTAAGAATGCATAAGACTGCGCAGAGGCAAAGACTGTGTCACGACAAGACCAGGGATGCGAACAGTTAAAGAACATGCAGTGATTACTGCAACATGGATTCATCAATGTTACAGTTAATACCTTACTTGTGCTGTAACGAGTACATACACATTCTCATAAGAGAAGTGATCTGTTACTACAATTTTGACTCGAACAAAATATGTGTCATTTGAAATATTACTACGCTTTTAATAGCTACACAATAACTTCGTTAGGTAAGTAATGAAAAGACTAAAAACAGTACATAACTTGTTTCAATACGTGAAAAATACACTTGGAGTGTTTAACAGTAACATAACTTACTTCTCTCTCTCTGACATTCGCATCCATAACATACAAAAATCAAAATGACATATCCACCTTACAGTTCTATCAAGCGATCTTCTTTTATTCAAGGTGTGCCATTAATTTCTTTTTTCTTGAATTCGATTCGCTGTCTCCTCATCCGTTATTCGATTTTCGGTATTATATAATAAAAAACAGTCTACACTGCATACAATAATTTTATTTGAAAAAAGGTGAATGGTTTCGATCAGTGTTTGATCATCTTCCAAATATCACTCTGTAACCAGACTAACACGAAAGTTATTAGAGGTCACAAGAAAAATAGACACAAAAATAAAAATAATTACAATCCAAATAGAAGAAGAAATACCCATGATGATTGTTGGAGATAGTGTCACAGATCATGAACCCCTCTAGAATTATATGAAGAACAATTGCTGCATGATGTGCAGTTGCTGCTGCATAAATAGCGAGAGCTCCACCCACTGCATCTCTTCAAGCCATGACCGCCCAATTACCAAAATTAAGATCACAAATCTGATTACAGAAATTACGTATGCTTATTTGTCCTATACTGAACAATAAGAATTTTCCATCCTACAAATTGAATAGAAAACTAAATAATAAACTAAAAACTTTTGATATTTTTGAAGAATCTTTAAACATCAAGAATACCTTCGAATTAGCAGAACAAATATCTAATTTCAATATTCGTGATCGTGCCAGGTTCACATCAGTCGATATCACCAATCTCTATACTAATATACTAATTCTTGAAATTATATATATCATACAAACCAGTTTGATTAGCCACAAAATTATGAATATAGGAGAAATTGCAAAGGTAAGTTACTAATTATTACTTACTTAATGGAAAAATGTGTTTTCAGAGAGATAGTATTGTCATGGGAAATTGCTTAGCAGGCACAGCTGCAGATATATTTTTAAATCATATAGAAACACAGTATTTTAAAAATAACCTATATATCACAAATAAGGTCATTTACTACAAAAGATACAGCGACAATATCCTTGTATTACATAATAATACTAGAGATAAAATCGATTATTTAACTACCATTTTAAATGGCATTCGCCCTTAACTTCTTTTTAAAGTCGAACATGAGATACAGAAGAGTATCATTTTCTGAGACATTACAACCACCAATCACAATGGCAATATCAGTCTGCAATTTTCAGAAAACCTACTCCAACTGACATTTTCAATGCTGCTTCCCGTCATCCCCTTAAAAACAGAAAGGAAATTTTCCAGTCCATGAGTTTTGAAACTTCCATTAGAGTCAGATTTTCTTCAGAAAGAGATTAATGTTCTTAAGCAGATCACAAAAGCGAGTGATTATAAAACTGACAATGTTAATTCTTTATTCAGAAAATTATATAGTTTTATCAGTATTCGCTTCCATCTGATAATAATAGCAGCTATAAATTTACTAAAATGACCTACTTAGGTAGCACATCTGACAAAATTTATAAATTGTTGAATAATACAGACTTAACCACAGCCTGTTCTGAGGCATCAAGGGATCACCAATTTAGTATTGGAGGGCAGTGTGGAGGGTAAAAATCGTAGGGGAGACCAAGAGATGAATACACTAAGCAGATTCAGAAGGATGTAGGTTGCAGTAGGTACTGGGAGATGAAGAAGCTTGCACAGGATAAAGTAGCATGGAGAGCTGCATCAAACCAGTCTCAGGACTGAAGACCACAACAACAACAACAACCACAGCCTTCACAGCAACCAATTTATTGCAAAACAAATTTAGGCACACCATTAGCAACCATGGCAATAAGGTGTACATCAGGAATGACTAGTAGTAAATTTATTTTTCGCCAACACATTGCACGCCATACTAATTCCGTACCATCTATTTCTAATCTAAAAATCTTCCACGAAGGCCCCAAGAGCCTAATGTTTAATACTTTAGAAGAATTAGAAATTTATGTTCACCATAAAAAGAAACAATTATCATTGCTTAACGAACAGTTGGATTTTAGAGAGAAAATCTTTTTCGATCTGTTTGACGATTTACTGTGAAATGCTAGCTCTTCTCTTTTCCTTATTTTAAAGGTTTTTACTTACAAGCATTTTGTCGGTTTTGACGTATTCTATTCAGCTCTTTACAAAGTGTTTCATTCTCCATAATTTTGCCACAAATTTACTAGACCAGTTTCTAGCTTCACGTCAACTGTTATTTTTTACATATTGAAACTAGTTATGTACTGTTTTTAGTTTTGCATTACTTACCTAACGACATTATCGTATAGCTATTAAAAGAGTAATATTATTTTAAATGACACATACTTTGTTCCAAGTATAAGTTTTAGTAACAGATCACTTCTCTTATCAGAATGTATATGTATTTGTTACATCACAAGTAAGGTATTAACTGAGTCATTGATGAATCCATGTTGTACTAATCACTGTATGTTCGTTAAATGTTTGCGTCTGGAAGATATAATAAGTTGACGGTTTATGTTACTTACAGTATTGCATATCTGTTCCAAGTCAAAGTTTCAATGACTGACCAACGGTACTATATTTTGTGACTGGAACGCTTCCATGTGCACACCGTTCCCATGCTTACTGGTGGCGTACTTTTTCGAATTGTCCAAGTCCTCAGCAGTCTCTAATAGAATTACAATGTCAGTGGCAAATTCCAGAGTTTTTATTTCCAGTCCCTGAAATTTAATTCCGTTTCCAAATTCCTCCATGGTGCTCTTCACAGACTGCTCAATGTACAGACTGAACAAAATCGGTGATGTCACTCCCTTTTCAACCATGACTTCTCTTTCATGTCCTTTGACTCTTCTAACTGCGGTCTGGTTTCCGTAGAAGTTGTAAATAATGCCGACGGGACTTTAAATTATACACATCATTCCTTCTTCTGAGTATTCTCTTTAACATTTGTGTTGTAGAGTAAACTTGGCAGATTACTGTTCACTGAATGTAGTCTTTTCTTCAAGGCTTACTTCCTAGTTTTGAATGGTTGGCAGTTCGCGAAAATTCCCTACAGGCCATTCGCACTGAAGGTCCCACCAGAACATTTATTTCCGTCACAATATGTTTAAAACATCTGGATAGCGACCAAGCAAATGTATCCTCCGCATTTTCAGATGTTAAAGTGTAAAAGACCTTAAAGAAGGAGACATGGAGTATTTATTGTGTCATCAATTTTGGGAGGCTTTCCAGAAATAGCACTCTGATAAATTTCCTAGCGACTCATAAATTATTTTGCTCATCATTTACACTCTCACTTTCTCTTAAAAAGAGCGTAGAATACGGATGCACATAAACATATTACTTAAACTGCTAAGCTAAAATAACAGTGTTGTGCAATTTGGCAACGCTTCTCGATGGTATTATTATGCTAGAGTCAAAAGAAGTTCTGCGACATCTTCTTCAGACTGCTCGACGGCAAATGCAGCTGTCTGTTAAAGCCCAACATCAGAACTAGTTAGGTGTTTTTAGTGTGTAGTAAGTGGCAGAGGAAAATACATTTCTCTGTCTCGTAAATTTACATGTAAATTACTTTGAAACACACTTTGCGTACAACTAGACTATCGCCCGAGTATTTCTCGACTTTTGCGCGTATGATGTTGCTTTACCTATACCACAACTCCCACATTTACTGTTTCTTTCTGTAACACATTCATCATCTCTTCTACCAAACTGTTCTCAAACGGACAGAACGGTTCTTCATTTGTGTGGTCATGACATCGCCAGCTGCTGCATAATTACTAAAGGTATTTCAAATCTGTACTTGCAAATATGAAAAACACGTTTTTATTCTACCATAGGCCCTTTGCTTAGTTCATTTAAAAGGTACTCAGGGCGTCTGGAATCAAACGTTTTTACAATTTTTATTATGGGTCTAGATCTAAAAATAGTACTTTTGTATGAGATTTAAGTTTAATTTTTTACTTTACTGTGGTTTCGAAAGATTTCTGCTTAAATCCAAAACTTTATTCTGCCTGCACATTTTTGAGCTGTTCTAGTGTTTGTCAATAGTTTTTTGGCCAAGATGGGGTTGCAACTCTACAAATTTCCAGTTGTTAAAAAGTGACTAAATACTGCTACCAAATGTGTGTCTGAGTGCTCTGTGTGTGTAGTGTTGTCTATCTTTGATAACCCTGGTTTTGTTTTTGTCTACAAACGTTTTTTTGGTCTATGCTTTGTGATGTGTGTGCTACGTCATTTTATTTATGTCCATATGAATTTAATCGTTATGTGAGTAGAATGAAAGCGTAGTGCGGGAGTGAAGATGCGTCCACACGATGCGTTTTTTGTGTTCAGCTTTGCACATGCGCATAAATTTCCAACATCGCAATTACGCATGCGCTTTTGTGCTTATGTAATTTCCTGGAAATGGAGGCCGTGCGTAATGTCATCGCTAACCCGTCTTCGATGGGACTCTTCGCGCTTTTTAGCAGCCGACAGGCAGCTGGAGCTCATATGAGTTTGACTGTGTATTGCGTTGAGGTTGTGCTGTCAAACGATTAATGTGCAGTAATGTCTGCTGACTCCAAAGGAAGCACGCTTAAGTTTATAGGTGATTACAGACAAAGAAAAAAGTCGTATGGAATTCTGCTTCTGAAAATTATTTGAATAAAAATTCGAGATAGTTTCCAGATCGACATGTATTAGATCTATATACATCTACATGGATACTCTGCAAATCACATTTAAGTGCCTGGCAGAGGGTTCATCGAACCACCTTAACAATTCTCTGCTATTCTAATCTCGTATAGTGCGGGGAAAGAATGAACACCTATATCTTTCCGTACGAGCTCTGATTTCCCTTATTTTATCGTTGTGATCGTTCCTCCCTATGTAGGTCGGTGTCAACAAAATATTTTCGCATTCAGAGGAGAAGGTTGGTGGTTGCAATTTCGTGAGAAGATTCCGTCGCAACAAAAAATGCCTTTCTTTTAATGATTTCCAGCCCAAATCCTGTATCATTTCTGTGACACTCTCTCCCATATTTCGCGATAATACAAAACGTACTGCCTTTCTTTGAACTTTTTCGATGTACCCCGTCAGTCCTATCGGGTAAGGATCCCACACCGCGCAGCAGTATTCTAAAAGAGGACGGACAAGCGTAGTGTAGGCAGTCTCCTTAGTAGGTCTGTTACATTTTCTAAGTGTCCTGCCAATAAAACACAGTCTTTGGTTAGCCTTCCCCACAACATTTTCTATGTGTTCCTTCCAATCTAAGTTGTTCGTAATTGTAATACCTAGGTACTTAGTTGAATTTACGGTTTTTAGATTAGACTGATTTATCATGTAACCGAAGTTTAACGAGTTCCTTTTAGCACACATGTGCTAAATGTCTCCGATCATATTTCTGTAAAGAACAAAATACCGTAAGTTTGGAAGTAGGAAAACAGAGAAAAATAAGCCAAAAATTTATGAAAAGTGTACATATACGAAAACTGTGGACGAATATTCGTGCTACGGCGACTTAAAAGCACAACAACTGAGGAGCGTGACATCTGAACAAAAGAAGTGATGTTGTATCAGTAGCTCTTCAACAAACTACTAAATACAGAAATGAAGCACGCTGATGACGCAGAAAATACGAACCTGAAAAACACAGCCTTCGTTCTAGTGGATTCTGACGTCTACGAAATTCCCAAATTTGCAGAGTCTGGGGATGTTAATCTACCAATCATATTTCATGATTAAATGTAAATGAGGCGTTGGAAGTTAATAAATTTTCACACAACGTCTAAGAACCTCCTGCACGTATTCCCCATTTTCAGAAATACTCACTGTTATTTTTATTTATTTATTCATGTTCTGTTGATCCAGCATACAAGAGTATTGCATGATATGGAACGTGTTACAACTGTACATGAGAACAGTGCTTACAGACGCTAACAGTTAAAACTGTAATAAGTCTATAGGAACAAAATGTGCTAATAATTACAAGCTTGAGCATTTTCTACAGTGAAGAGAGATACAAAGAAATCAAATAATAAATTGCAATTATTCCACATCATAAGTTACAAATTAGATAGAATTGAAATGCTATGTTTTGAAATGAAGGAATAAATAATTCAAATGGGTATATAAGTCGCCACTTACTGGCTAACAAAATTTTATTTCCAGCCTTATCGTTGCAATTTCCCACGCAAAAAAATAAAATCTTGTTGTGATCTCCTCCTGAAATTTGCGGACGAAACGTTGTCATCACTTTGTATTTATTGTATCTCTGTTGTTTGTATATTTCTGTACATACAATCGCCTTTTCATCACAATAAACGCAACACTAGCTCCCAAACAAAAAAGGGGTTCATAGCAGGCTGATTGCGCAATGAGGCAATGTGTGGACACGAGAACGCCCATGCGTACATGCGTTCTTTCCACAAATTTCTGTGATTTTCCTTTTATTCTTGTGCGTCTGCGATTGCACACGACGAAACAGGCATCGTGCGAACATACCTTTAATGATGTTGATAGGTTGTGTGTGTGTGTGTGGGGAGGGGGGAGGATGAGGGGAGGATGGTTAAAGACAAGTGAGTGCAACACACTGAATAGTGAATGCATGGAGAGCGCTGTAGGCTAGACAGAAGTAGAATGGACAGAAGTACCAGAGGAAGAGAAAGATAGAGAGAAACAGAGAGAGAGCGAGAGTTTCTCGCTAACAGTGCTTCCGATATTTTTGCATAAAACACGTTTTAGGCAAATCTTGATGGCTAACGGAACAGTGAATCTTACGTCGCCCGGAAGCTGCTGTGAAATGGTGAACTGAACTCAGCTACAGAATTAAAAATGGAAGTGTAATAAAAATTAGTATCTTTGAAAAGAGCTCTCAGAATTTAACATTTTTGTGTAGACAGTTTTTTTTTTTTTTTTTTTTTACTTAGCGCCGTTTAGGTGATACCAAAAATCTTTCTCCTGGAGCTAACGATTTCAGCCAGGCTTGGAGAAAGAAGAAGAAATTTTTCATGATAGTAGATGTGCTTTTTAATGCAACACTGAAAAAAGTTTATTATTACACTTTTAGCTATAAATAAACTTTATTCGCAATTAACACTTAAAAAAAGATATTAGTTATTACCATATTTTTCTCTTTTGGTTTCCAGTGTATAAAGTACTTTCCTACCTTGTTGTAAGCATAGATGTGCCTACTTTTGTGCAGTTAAAGAATCACTGAATCTGAGAGCGACCAGCATACTCGCATTTCGCGAATTCTATTATTCATATAACATCGCGTTGTAGATCACTTTACTTAGTGAATTACTCGTTCAGTTCACTTATATACACTCTCTACCTTGTCGTCTTTTACCTGTGACGTCACCGTATACTGTATACGTGAACTGTAGTTCCAGGAGAGACCGGCGTAAAGCAGCACTGTTCGTGGGATGCGTATTCGTATGACACGTGGACGATCATATAGCTACTGGTAGGATCTTACGAGGCCGTCAGTTATTCGATGAGCCATACAAACGCTGTGTCAGAACGCTCTATCTTCCTACTCCCCGCCCTTCATCCTTTCACATTTTTAAGAAAATGGGAGATGAGAGAAAAAGGGAGGTGAACGTCGACAGCTGTAAAGAAACCAATTCATCTATGGCAGGAATCCCGTAATTTTTCCTCTGAAAGAACACTTTGAGAATCCAGGTACATTGATGGAACACCTTGTTTATTATTAAGGTTAATAAAATTCTTAAAAAAGAGAAAAAATTTGTTTTATTCGATGTTTACTTAAACTTTAAATCATAACTAATAATACAGAAATCCAAATAACATTTTAAAAAATTAGTATCGTCAAAATGTCGAAAAAAACGCCTTGTTAATAATAGTTTTTCGCGGAGAACTTATTCACTCCCGCGGAACACAGTTTGGAAACCCTGAACAAGGTGAAAGCTACCCCAAAATCAAAAACACTAGTACTCCAGTATTTATTAACGGTAAAAGAACTACAAGCAGCCTCAGAACTTCATAACAGAAAATAGACGAAATGTGTGAGAACATCACATACGATTTGGAGCATGGAATAACCATAGTTTATATAAAAACGGTGCTTCAGTCAGTGTAGTAAAGGAGATCGGCAGATGTAGGATGGATTTAGTAGCTTTACGTGAAGTTCGTTGAGATGCTACTGATGCCCTTCATGTCGAAAATCTGTGACACAGGACACAAATTGGCTTGAGGATATTGTGTGAGGAAGGTGCTAGCTGCTAATGTATCTCGGTTTTTATCAGTGACCTCTATCATAGCAGTATTACAGTAGAAATGAAGATATATAAAATTTCATTTGCGAACTGCCATGCACCCACAGAAGAAAGCACATCCAGAGTGATTAATTAATTGGAGGTAGTCATTGATGCCATCCCGAATAGCAGTTGTCAAATCCTACTGGGACGGTATGAATGCTAAAGTGCAAAGAGAAGACGTATTCCAGTCAACAACTGGAAAACACAGTTTACATGAACTCAGCAACGACAGTGGCATGCAACATCGAAAAGGATTTTAAACAACAGAAAAAATTTCCATCGGAAGGCTATACAAAAAGGAACTTGGGTGTCGCCAGATGGTAAAACAGTTAGTCAGATAGATCACTTTGCAATAGGCATCAAAGTAAATAACTGGGATGAAGAGTGCGGGAACTACCACCTCTCAGTAAAAAGTTGGCTAAAAGTACTACCCACTGCCAGAGGCAGAAGCAATCTACGAAAGTAGCACGCTAACATCTTGATGCGCTCAAATATACTACAAGGAAAGACTAATTTCACCTCCAGCTCAGTAACCGCTTTGAAATTCTGCAAGAAGTGGAGTCACAAAAGAACCCAGAAGAATGTGGAAAGAAGTCAAGGATATAGTAAATAAGATGCCAAATGCCTTCCACCAGAAGCGTATCAGAGATACGATGATTTGGTTTGGGGACGAATGTATGAAGGCTTGAGCCAAAGGAAGGGAAGCTAAGGGAGACCTGGGTACAAGTGGCAGAGCACAGTTCGAAGAAGACGGAAAACCACCCAAGCAACCTTGAGGAGAGCAAAGTGAATGTACGTTAAAAGAACGCTAGTGGAGACTCAACCCGATTTCTTGGGAAAAGAGGCACAAAAGATGTAGCATTAAGTTAAATTCTTTAAGAAGGGATACCAGAGCTGCCGACAAATTGTCATAGACAATAATGGGACCGTATGCACCGATGAGTTCAACATTGATGAGTGATGGAAATAATATTCAGGCAAGGTTGGACTCATTCAGATACATGGATGTAACACTTTGTAGGGATATGAAACGCAATACTCACAAAGGCTCAGTCTTGGATGAAGCTGGTGGTAGACTTCGCTTTGTTGGTAGAACATTGGGGAAATGCAATCAGTCTACAAAGGAGATCACTTGTGCGACCCATTCTAGAATATTGCTGAAGTGTGTAGCACCTGTACCAAATAGGTCTAAAAGGGGATACTGACCGTATACAGAGAAAGGCAGTATGAATGATTACAGGTTATTTCGATCCTTAGGAGAGTGTCAAAGAGATACTGAAGAAACTGAACTGGCAGACTCTTGAACATAGAAGTAAACAATTCCGAGAACCGACTTTAAATGGTGATTCTGGGAATATTCCACAACCCCCTACGCATCACTTCCTCAGCGATCATGAGGATAAGATTAGATCAATTAAAGCACGCACGGAGGCATTTAAGCAATCATTTTTCCTGCTTTCTATAAGTGAATGGAACGGGGAAAAACCCCTCTATCATCTATGGTACCTGATATACATGATCCCATTGCTAGGACTCTAGCTAAGTTACAACTACTGCATCTTTAATGACAACATTTATATGTAACCATATGCCCTAACAATGGGATCATGTATAGGCTATCGGGTACCTTAGCTGATATACACATAAATCACTTGGAACAAAAATTATTTAGCAGCCAAGAACCCCGTCAAAAGAAAATTGAATTTTGCAGGAGATACGTAGATGACACACCACTGTTAGTGAAAGGGGATGCTAAAGACATAGGAGACATACTAAATTGCTTCAAAAATCTGCATTAGGAAATTACACTTACAGTGGAACATGAACAAGACAAAAGCATCGACTATCTTGACGTAACTATTAAATGACACAACACCGCTGGCCGCGGTGGTCTCGCGGTTCTAGGCGCGCAGTCCGGAACCGTGTGACTGCTACGGTCGCAGGTTCGAATCCTGCCTCGGGCATGGATGTGTGTGATGTCCTTAGATTAGTTAGGTTTAAGTAGTTCTAAGTTCTAGGGGACTGATGACCACAGCAGTAGAGTCCCATAGTGCTCAGAGCCATTTTTTGACACAACACCTGCACGTTCAAAATTTCACTGAGACAAACAATGACCGACACCACAATCTCTGCAACATCATGTCACCGTAACATCCATAAACAGGCAGCATACAGGTCACTGCTACAAACGGCAACTAAAATACCTTTGACCCAACAAAATATGCAACAAGAAATAAACATAGCGGAAAAGATTGCAGTTGCCAATGATTATACTGCTTCTATGGTTGACACAGTCCTAGACAAAGTGAGGGAAGTCCCAAACAGAAAGTAGACCGCAGAAGAAAGAGACAAAAACAAATGTCTATCTAGCATCCCATACAACGGCAATATATCACAAAAGATTGCAAATATTTTCAAAAACCACAAAGTAAAAGTTAGTTTTCCTACATCTAATAAACTACAACAAAAACTAATACACATTATAAAGTGTTATCATGAGCCATACTCAGACTCTGGAATATATAAAGCAACAGGCCGAAATTTCAACACCAGGTATACGGAGCACATTAAAGCCTACACACACACAACAGACACACATCAGTTATAGCCACACACACACGAAACACAGGACACCCATTTGGAAAAGTAGAGCAAAACGTCAAAGTACTCCACTAAATAAAGGGCATAAAATGGATTTGTTACAAGAACTGGAGATATAATCCCATTACAGAAAACATGAAGCTGAAATATTAAACGAAAAATTTGAAAGTGAATCAATGAACTTCTTCAGATGCTTTGACAGTACACTTAAATAAAAGTAGGAACACATAGAAATAAGCATCATTGTAAAATAGGTATAAGCAAATTATGATCTAGACTGGTAACTTAAATACCCTCTGTACAAAAGCATATCATACTCTGTGGAAGACCTGTAAGATTATCTCTGTCGACTACGTCTAAAACCATCTTTGTAACTGTTTTTTATATATGTTATTCTCGATGCATACTGTGCACAGAAAATTGTATGTGATGTTTAACATGTGTGAGGCTCAACATAAATGGACCATAAGAAAACTGTAAGTACTAGTTCTTCCAAATTTCGCCTCTAACTACATATAAAAACCGATAACTAAGTAAAAATTGCGCGCTTTTTATATATTGCAGTTGTTGTTGTTGTGGTCTTCAGTCCTGACAATGGTTTGATGCAACTCTCCATGCTACTCTGTCCTGTGCAAGCTTTTTCATCTCCCAGTACTTACTGCAACCTACATCCTTCTGAATCTGCTTAGTGTATTCATCTCTTGGTCTCCCTCTACGATTTTTACCCTCCACGCTGCCCTCCAATACTAAATTGGTGATCCCTTGATGCCTCAGAACATGTCCTACCAACCGATCCCTTCTTCTGGTCAAGTTGTGCCACAAACTTCTCTTCTCCCCAATCCTATTCAACACTTCCTCATTAGTTATGTGATCTACCCATCTAATCTTCAGCATTCTTCTGTAGCAACACATTTCGAAAGCTTCTATTCTCTTCTTGTCCAAACTATTTATCGTCAATGTTTCACTTCCATACATGGCTACACTCCATACGAATACTTTCAGAAATGACTTCCTGACACTTAAATCAATACTGGATGTCAACAAATTTCTCTTCTTCAGAAACGCTTTCCTTGCCATTGCCAGCCTACATTTTATATCCTCTCTACTTCGACCATCATCAGTTATTTTGCTCCCCAAATAGCAAAACTCCTTTACTACTTTAAGTGCCTCATTTCCTAATCTAATTCCCTCAGCATCACCCGACTTAATTCGACTACATTCCATTATCCTTGTTTTGCTTTTGTTGATGTTCATCTTATATCCTCCTTTCAAGACACTGTCCATTCCATTCAACTGCTCTTCCAAGTCCTTTGCTGTCTCTGACAGAATGACAATGTTATCGGCGAACCTCAAAGTTTTTATTTCTTCTCCATGAATTTTAATACCTACTCCGAATTTTTCTTTTGTTTCCTTTACTGCTTGCTCAATATACAGATTGAACAACATCGGGGAGAGGCTACAACCCTGTCTAACTCCCTTCCCAACCACTGCTTCCCTTTCATGTCCCTCGACTCTTATAACTGCCATCTGGTTTCTGTACAAATTGTAAATAGCCTTTCGCTCCCTGTATTTTACCCCTGCCACCTTTAGAATTTGAAAGAGAGTATTCCAGTCAACATTGTCAAAAGCTTTCCCTAAGTCTACAAATGCTAGAAACGTAGGTTTGCCTTTCCTTAATCTTTCTTCTAAGATAAGTCGTAAGGTCAGTATTGGCTCACGTGTTCCAGTGTTTCTACGGAATCCAAACTGATCTTCCCCGAGGTTGGCTTCTACTAGTTTTTCCATTCGTCTGTAAAGAATTCGTGTTAGTATTTTGCAGCTGTGACTTATTAAGCTGATAGTTCGGTAATTTTCACATCTGTCAACACCTGCTTTCTTTGGGATTGGAATTATTATATTCTTCTTGAAGTCTGAGGGTATTTCGCCTGTTTCATACATCTTGCTCACCAGATGGTAGAGTTTTGTCAGGACTGGCTCTCCCACGGCCGTCAGTAGTTCCAATGGAATATTGTCTACTCCGGGGGCCTTGTTTCGACTCAGGTCTTTCAGTGCTCTGTCAAACTCTTCACGCAGTATCATATCTCCCATTTCATCTTCATCTACATCCTCTTCCATTTCCATAATATTGTCCTCAAGTACATCGCCCTTGTATAGACCCTCTATATACTCCTTCCACCTTTCTGCTTTCCCTTCTTTGATTAGGACTGGGCTTCCATCTGAGCTCTTGATATTCATACAAGTCGTTCTCTTATCTCCAAAGGTCTCTTTAATTTTCCTGTAGGCGGTATCTATCTTACCCCTAGTGAGATAGGCCTCTACATCCTTACATTTGTCCTCTAGCCATCCCTGCTTAGCCATTTTGCACTTCCTGTCGATCTCATTTTTGAGACGTTTGTATTCCTTTTTGCCTGTTTCACTTACTGCATTTTTATATTTTCTCCTTTCATCAATTAAATTCAATATTTCTTCTGTTACCCAAGGATTTCTACTAGCCCTCGTCTTTTTACCTACTTGATCCTCTGCTGCCTTCACTACTTCATCCCTCAAAGCTACCCATTCTTCTTCTACTGTATTTATTTCCCCCATTCCTGTCAATTGCTCCCTTATGCTCTCCATGAATCTCTGTACAACCTCTGGTTCTTTTAATTTATCCAGGTCCCATCTCCTTAAATTCCCACCTTTTTGCAGTTTCTTCAGTTTTAATCTACAGGTCATAACCAATAGATTGTGGTCAGAGTCCACATCTGCCCCTGGAAATGTCTTACAATTTAAAACCTGGTTCCTAAATCTCTGTCTTACCATTATACACTCCTGGAAATTGAAATAAGAACACCGTGAATTCATTGTCCCAGGAAGGGGAAACTTTATTGACACATTCCTGGGGTCAGATACATCACATGATCACACTGACAGAACCACAGGCACATAGACACAGGCAACAGAGCATGCACAATGTCGGCACTAGTACAGTGTATATCCACCTTTCGCAGCAATGCAGGCTGCTATTCTCCCATGGAGACGATCGTAGAGATGCTGGATGTAGTCCTGTGGAACGGCTTGCCATGCCATTTCCACCTGGCGCCTCAGTTGGACCAGCGTTCGTGCTGGACGTGCAGACCGCGTGAGACGACGCTTCATCCAGTCCCAAACATGCTCAATGGGGGACAGATCCGGAGATATTGCTGGCCAGGGTAGTTGACTTACACCTTCTAGAGCACATTGGGTGGCACGGGATACATGCGGACGTGCATTGTCCTGTTGGAACAGCAAGTTCCCTTGCCGGTCTAGGAATGGTAGAACGATGGGTTCGATGACGGTTTGGATGTACCGTGCACTATTCAGTGTCCCCTCGACGATCACCAGTGGTGTACGGCCAGTGTAGGAGATCGCTCCCCACACCATGATGCCGGGTGTTGGCCCTGTGTGCCTCGGTCGTATGCAGTCCTCATTGTGGCGCTCACCTGCACGGCGCCAAACACGCATACGACCATCATTGGCACCAAGGCAGAAGCGACTCTCATCGCTGAAGACGACACGTCTCCATTCGTCCCTCCATTCACGCCTGTCGCGACACCACTGGAGGCGGGCTGCACGATGTTGGGGCGTGAGCGGAAGACGGCCTAACGGTGTGCGGGACCGTAGCCCAGCTTCATGGAGACGGTTGCGAATGGTCCTCGCCGATACCCCAGTAGCAACAGTGTCCCTAATTTGCTGGGAAGTGGCGGTGCGGTCCCCTACGGCACTGTGTAGGATCCTACGGTCTTGGCGTGCATCCGTGCGTCGCTGCGGTCCGGTCCCAGGTCGACGGGCACGTGCACCTTCCGCCGACCACTGGCGACAACATCGATGTACTGTGGAGACCTCACGCCCCACGTGTTGAGCAAATCGACGGTACGTCCACCCGGCCTCCCGCATGCCCACTATACGCCCTCGCTCAAAGTCCGTCAACTGCACATACGGTTCACGTCCACGCTGTCGCGGCATGCTACCAGTGTTAAAGACTGCGATGGAGCTCCGTATGCCACGGCAAACTGGCTGACACTGACGGCGGCGGTGCACAAATGCTGCGCAGCTAGCGCCATTCGACGGCCAACACCGCGGTTCCTGGTGTGTCCGCTGTGCCGTGCGTGTGATCATTGCTTGTACAGCCCTCTCGCAGTATCCGGAGCAAGTATGGTGGGTCTGACACACCGGTGTCAATGTGTTCTTTTTTCCATTTCCAGGAGTGTATAATCTATCTGATACCTTTTAGTATCTCCAGGGTTCTTCCCTTTTCCTACACTCGAATTCCAGTCACCCATGACTATTAAATTTTCGTTCCCTTCACAAATTGAATAATTTCTTTTATTTCATCATACATTTCTTCAATTTCTTCGTCATCTGCAGAGCTAGTTGGCATATAAACTTGTACTACTCTAGTAGGCGTGGGCTTCGTATCTATCTTGGCCACAATAATGCGTTCACTATGCTGTTTGTAGTAGCTTACCCGCATTCCTATTTTCCTATTCATTATTAAACCTACTTCTGCATTACCCCTATTTGATTTTGTGTTTATAACCCTGTAGTCACCTGACCAGAAGTCTTGTTCCTCCTGCCACCGAACTTCACTAATTCCCACTATATCTAACTTCAACCTATCCATTTCCCTTTTTAAATTTTCTAACCTACCTGCCCGATTAAGGGATCTGACATTCCACGCTCCGATCCGTAGAACGCCAGTTTTCTTTCTCCTGATAACGACATCCTCTTGAGTAGTCCCCGCCCGGAGATCCGAATGTGGGACTATTTTACCTCCGGAATATTTTACCCAAGAGGACGCCATCATCATGTAATCATACAGTAAAGCTGCATGCCCTCGGGAAAAATTACGGCTGTAGTTTTCCCTTGCTTTCAGCCGTTCGCAGTACCAGCACAGCAAGGCCGTTTTGGTTATTGTTACAAGGCCAGATCAGTCAATCATCCAGACTGTTGCCCTTGCAACTACTGAAAAGGCTGCTGCCCCTCTTCAGGAACCACACGTTTGTCTAGCCTCTCAACAGATACCCCTCCGTTGTGGTTGCACCTACGGTACGGCTATCTGTATCGCTGAGGCACGCAAGCCTCCCCACCAACGGCAAGGTCCATGGTTCATGGGGGGTACATTGCAGTAACGCCAACAAAACGAAGCACAACCTCACAGATCGAAAACATTGCGGAAAAGTGGCATAGTGAGCAGAGAAACGTGCTTGAAAATGGAAATCACTTTCCGAAACACGTCGTGTAAAATATGAATAAAAGAAAATCGTGACTGGTAGTAGAAAAGTTATTTATAAGCAGACTCACTGTTTTCACAGTCGCAGTATTTCACAAAACCATTTATAATGGACAAACACGCGTTTTCCAGAGCAAACGTAAGGGAAATGTTGTGCACAATTCTCTCTATACCACACACAATCAAAAGCACACCTTTCCTCCAAAACAGAGCCAAACGGAACAGAACGTAGAAGAAAGCTTTGTTCTGCTTCACACTTACAAGCCATGCAGGCCGAAATAGAGCCCTTGGTGTCCATTGACTAAGCCCACTCTCGCCGCAAAGATTCTAGCCAAGCAGCGGTGTGCACAAATATGACAACAGAGATCGCTTGCGAGTAACAGGCATGTAAAACATAGTTAATGGAAGTTGTCAAATTTTGACAGAATTTTGACAGGCAGTTTCCAACGGCAAGACACAGTCTTCATACCAAATGAAAATACTTGTGTGTTCAATGTTCTCAGCGCCGTGCAGTTTTCTTTCGTCCAAATCAACCAATTTTCTAGCTGCCGCTCCTTGACAAGGGTCATTGTTAAAACAAAAGTCAAAAAACAAAACTTTCATAATTATCAGAAACGACACCTCTGATTATAATGAACAGCAGAAGAGAGAAAAGGTGAATGACCGACAAATAATTCAGCAGAAGAAAAGTTGCTTTTGGTTGACACTACAGACAGTTAATTGCCGCATCTGGTCTGACTTCAGCCTGCTCTCGTAAATTTTCAGCTGTGCGATGTGATGTTGCTACGGAAATCGACAGCGATTCTGTCGCCAAAAGGCGTGGCATTAATGTGGAGTAATGACCGACCCAGGAGCGCACGTCTTCCAGTCTCCCGCCAACGAATAGGAACAAAAAGAAAAACACACACACAGCGCGGCGGGTGTTCGCGCGGAAAAAAAAGACAACGGCCAGGGCTGTTCCAGCTCCGGATTAAAAATACCGCCGCCCTCAGGGACAGTGCGCTGCGAGCCAAATTCGTGGCCGGGCAGAACAAACAAGTAGCATGCACCTGCCCACAGATGTCAGCACCAGCGGCGTCGCGCCGGCGCCCTTCGCCTAGAATATCAGATTGTTTCACACATGATATTTTGGAATTGGGAGTGACACTGCAGACAACACGAAGACTGCAGACAGCGCGAAACTAGAAAAAAAGAAAGTCTCAAGGATATTTTGACACTTTCCTGTTAAAAAAGAATCCCCCCCCTCCAACCATCCCATATCTCTGAAATAATTTGCTGTCACGTTCCACCACAAGTCGTCATTAAGAATTAACTATTCACTCTAAGGAGACTCTCGAAACTCCAGACATACGCATTTCCAATTAATGTTGTCCGCCTTATTGCGTCCTTTCTATCTAATCCCCATCTCCTCTACTTTATATCTCCTACACCGCCGATATGTCCAACCCACCTCCACCAGTCCATCTCCTTCAGTATACTGTTCACACCGCTTTCCTCGTCCTCCACCCTCCACTCAGAAATTCTAACGATATCTCCAAAATCACTTCAATCAGTTGATCTCCTGGTATATAACCACTGGCTCCTCAAAATCAAACTCACCAAACCCCAGACAATAATTATAGAATGAACCATCCATACTTTCCTTCTCCATAATTTTTACCTCATCACTTACAGTCGTCCTATCCAGTTAACGGACGACCTAGTACTTGATTTCCCCTGATCAAACTTCTTTGGGAGGTGTCAATAACACCCGCACTGCCTTCCGTCGCTATCGAGACATGAACGCTGTTATATGTGAGTGCAGGTTTTCTCGGCGAATTTCATATATGAAGTCTTCACGGGTTGTCAGCTGAGTAGCGTCGTTGTCCCGTAGCAACGTTTCGATGGACTGCATCTCCATCATCTTCAGGCGAAGTGTCGGGATATCGCTGCTGCTCTCATCTGTTACTCTCCCCTCTTTGGAGAAGTGTGAGGGGGAGTTTGTAGCCTTTTGGCCTTTACTTCCCTGTGTACGTGTGTGTGTGATTATATCTGTAGTTTTTTGGTGTCTGTGAAATGTGATGATTGTTCTGTTTGTGTCTGGTACTAGCCTGAGTTTGGCGAGATGATTGGTGTTATGTGGGAGGGAGCTGGATTAGGGATTGGATATTGGGATTTTTTCTTCGACTTAATCATCGAAGATCGTCATGGGGCGCTTGTGCTTGTCGCGGGACATGTCATACAGACCTAGGGAGTGGATGAGGGCGTTTCCTGATCTGGAAAAACCTTCATAGAAGGCCCTTGCCAGATCTTGGAAACGCTTTCTCAGGAGTGGGATTTCGGCTGAGGCGTGCAGGTCATCTATGGGGAATCCAAGAGGTAAATGCAGTGCGCTCCTGAGGGCGCGGTTCTGCAGCCTCTAGAGTTTGTCCAGGTGCTGCTTTGCTGCGTATCCCCAGACAGGGCACGCATATTCCATTACTGGCCAGATCAGGGCCTGGTACACATTTACTGCTACTGGACAGGAAAGGGAGCTGGTTGAGTTCAGGATAGGGTATAGGATGGACATTTTGGCGCAGACCTCCCTGTGGACCTCGTCTATGTGGGGTTTCCACGTAAGACGAGAGTCCAAGGTTACTCCAAGGTACTTGGCGGTTCTGCGCCGGGGGAGTTGGGTTCCGTTTAGGTGAAGGTGGACGGGGGGGACGTTGAGGAGGTTGGCGCCTTCCGAGCCTGCGGATAATCAGCATCGCCTGCGTCTTTTCAGAGTTGATGGTGATGCGCCAGCGACGGGCCCAGGTTTCTGTGTCGTCTAAAACCCTTTGTAGCCTACGAATGACCAGGTCCTTGTTCGCATTTCTCGTGTAGAAGGCTGTGTCGGGATATTGCTGCTCTCATCTATTGCTTTCCCCTCTTTGGGGAAGTGTGAGGGGGAGTTTGTAGCCTTTCGGCTTTTACTCCCCTGTGTACTTGTGTGTGTGATTATTTCTGTACTTTTTGGTGTCTGTGAAATGTGATGATTGTTCCGTGTGAGTCTGGTACTTGCCTGAGGTTTGGCGAGATAATTGTAGTAATTTGGGTATGAGCAGGAGTTGGGAATGGATATTGGGATTTTTCTCTTCGACTTAGTCGTCGAAGATCGTCATGGGGCGATTGTGTTTATTGCGGGACATGTCATACCGACCTAGGGAGTGGATGAGGGCGTTTCCCGACCTGGAAGTACCTTCATAGAAGGCCCTTGCCAGGTCTTGAGAACGCTCTCTCAGGAGTGGGATTTCAGCAGCGGCATGCAAATCGTCATTGGGGAATCCAAGAGGTAAACGCAGTGCCCTCCTGAGGGCGCGGTTCTGCAGCCTCTGGAGTTTGTCCAGGTGCTGCTTCACCACGTATCCCCAGACAGGACGCGCGTATTCCATGACTGGCCGGATCAGGGCCTGGTAGACGTTCACTCCTACTGAGCAGGAAAGGGAGCTAGATGAGTTGAGGATTGGGTACAGGATGGACATTCTGGTGCAGACCTCCCTATGGGCCTCGTCTATGTGGGGTTTCCACGTAAGACGAGAGTCCAAGGTTACGCCAAGATACTTGGCGGTTCTGCGCCATGGGAGTTGGGTTCCGTTTAGGTGAAGGTGGAGGGGGCGTTGAGGAGGTTCGCGCCTTCCGAGCCTACGGGTAATCAGCATAGCCTGCGTCTTTTCGGGATTGATGGTGATTCGCCAGCGACGGGCCCAAGTTTCTGTGTCATCTAAAACCCTTTGTAGCCTACGGATGACCAGGTCCTTGTTCGCGTTTCTTGTGTAGAAGGCTGTATCGTCAGCGTACTGAGCGGTGTGCACCAGGGGGGCCGTTGGTGTGTCTGCAGTGTACAGACTGTGCAAAACGGGCCCCAGGACCGATCCCTGTGGCACCCCAGCACGAATACGCCTCTTGGTGGAGGTGGCTGTTTCTACTTTGACAGAGAAAGTTCTGTTCGAGAAATAGCTTTTGATCTGCTTAACTATGCTCCCGGGGAACCCTTGTGTGTACAACTTGTAGAGTAGCCCTCTATGCCATACTGAGTCAAAGGCTTTGGCTACGTCTAGTAGCACTATCCTGCAGTAGCCTCTGTGGTTGAAGCCCTCTGTGGTTGCTTCAACCACTCTCATGATCTGTTGTGGGGCAGAGTGGTTCTGCCGGAATCCGAATTGGAAATCCGGCAGAATTTGCTCTCTGGTAATATGTTCTTGTATGGGTCTTAGCAGGAGGCGCTCATAGATCTTGCTGAGAGTTGGCAAGAGGCTAATCGGCCTGTAGTGCTGCGGGAATAGAGGGTCTTTCCCTGGTTTGTGTATTGCGACCACTGCTGCGTGTTTCCAGCAAGCTGGGAACTTGCGGGTACGAGTAATCTCGCTGAAGACGTTCGCGGTCGTCGGTCGTGGTCGTGGGCTGATATCTCTGCTGGACCGCTCTCCGCTTGCCGCCGCCGGCCAATCACGCGCCCGTGGAATCGCCCGAAGTGCCTGGAGCGGCCAGCGATGGGAGGGGGGGCGGAGGGCGTGTGAGGGGTTAGTGTCCCGGCGTCCGTCTCTGTCTGCTCCATCCGCGGCCCTTGGTGGAACGTAACGTTCTTCTCTGATTTTCTTGATTGCAGTCTCCCAGGCTGTGCTGAGATGGTAACCACTGTCGCGGTTGATTAGGTTGTCGTGTAACCGTATTTCTATGGATTCTTTGATTACTGAGTCCAAAAATCCGTTTGTACTGCATATTTTCTTTGTGTCCTCGAAATCGAAGGTGTGCTTCTCGTCAATACTATGTTCCGCCACAGCAGATTTGTTGGTCTGACCCAAGCGTACATGCCTGGTGCGTTCATTGCGGCACTGCGAGATGCAACGCTGTGTCTGTCCTATGTATTGCATCCCACATTCACATCAGATCTTGTACACACCAGGTGCCATCAGACCTAGTGGATCTTTGGTTGAACCTAGAAGGTCTCTGGTTTTTCCCGCTGCACGGAAAACGGTCTTCACTTTATGTTTCCTGAGAATTCTCGCGATCTTGGCCGTTGGAGGAGCCGCGTATGGCAAGAACGCACAGCCCATTGCTTCGTCTTCATCCGGTCTCTCTTCTCGCTTCTTGTGGTCTGTCTTCAGAGCTCTCCTTATTTGTGACTCACTGTATCCATTTTTCTCGAAGGTGTCTTTGAGGTGCTGCAATTCTCCTGGCAAACTTGCCTTATCGCAGATGGTTCAAAAAAATGGCTCTGAGCACTATGCGACTTAACTTCTGAGGTCATCAGTCGCCTAGAACTTAGAACTAATTAAACCTAACTAACCTAAGGACATCACCCACACACACATCCATGCCTGAGGCAGGATTCGAACCTGCGACCATAGCGGTCGCTCGGATCCAGACTGAAGCGCCTAGAACCGCACGGCCACTCCGACCGGCTTATCGCAGATGGACCTGGCCCTGTGCACTCAGGTGTTGAGTATCGAATTGTGTTGCGCAGGGTGGTGGCGTCTGTTGTCTAGACGAAGGAGATATAGCTGCTCTAGGGCAAATTGAAGACAAACTCATAATAGGAGGCGACTTCAATGCCAAACACCCCTACTGGAACTCCAGAGTAACCTCCAGAGCAGGCACCAAATTGCAACGACTAAAGCGCGACCACCACTTCTAAACATGGGGTCCGATGGAGCCCACATATTTTCCAAAAAATGGAGGTAGGTGCGACATATTAGACATAGCCATCACTAGGAGGACAGCAAGGTTTGTGGCCGCAAGGACAATCATCAGAATGTCCTCCGACCACACCCCAGTGATTCTAGAGGTAGATGTGGGAGAATGGGTAGCACTCCCACGGTACCAGTCGTCTTACAAACGCACAGACTGGGAGCGATACCGAGAAACTGTCGCCTCTGATATCGCTCGCACTCCACCACCTACTGCCGAAACAGTAGAACAAGCACTACAACACCTAACAGGAACCATCTTGCAGGCAGCGGAAGATGCCACTCCTCCACAAAGGGATGGCCCTCCCTCGCAAGTACAACTCCCGGAACATCAACTAGCCCAAATCCGTCACAACAACACTGTGGCAAAAGAGTCGAAATCAGGCCTCCAGGAGGCTGCTCGATCGTCTACAGAGAGACCTGAGGATAGCGCTCAATGAGCACAGAAAACAGCAATGGCAAAACCACCTCACAGCCCAAGAAGTAGACGATCACACACTATGGCAAGCAACCAAACAATTCACAAAAAGACACGCTAGGATGCCGCCACTGCACGGAGAGCGGTGTCTGGCCTACAGGCATGCTGAAAAGGCCAACGCCCTCGGTGACTCCTTCGAGAAGCAGTTCCAAGCGTCAGAACTCCAGGACGAAGAACGTGAAGAGGTAATCCGTCGTCAACTGGCTGTCTTCCTCATTACTGAGGCGGACCCAGAAGACGAACCCCCACTTTTTGCCCTTGAAGACATGGCAAAAGTAATTAGGGCCCTCCCCACAAAAAAGGCGCTGGGACATGATAGTGTCACCAATCAGTTAGTTAAAAACCTCCCACCCTCGGCTATCGCGAATGTCTTCAACGAGATTTCTCGTTCCCTTGAGATCCCAGCCAGCTGGAAACACGCGGGAGTCGTCGCGATACACAAACCAGGGAAAGACCCCCTATTCCCGCAGCACTACAGGCCCATTAGCCTCTTGCCAACTCTCAGCAAGATCTATGAGCGCCCCTTGCTAATTGCCAAACGAGACCACATCTCCAACGAGCGACTTTTGCCGAATTTTCAATTCGGATTCCGACAAAAGCACTCCTCCCCACAACAGATCATGAGACTGGTGGAAGCAGCCACAGAGGGCTTCAACCACAGAGGATACTATGGGATAGTGCTACTTGATGTAGCCAAAGCCTTCGACTCAATATGACATAAAGGGCTACTATACGAGTTATACACGCAAGGATTTCCTGGGAGCATAGTCAGGTTAATCCAAAGCTATCTCATGAATATAACCTTCTCTGTCACCTCCGCCAAAAGGCGTATTCGTGCTGGGGTGCCATGGGGATAGGTCCTGCAGCCCATTTTGTACTATCTGTACACTGCGGACACTCCAAAGGCCCCCTGGTGCGCACTGCACAGTACGCTGACGACACCGCCTTTTACACTCATAATGAGAGTAAGGACCTGGTCATTAGTAGGCTACAAAGGGTTTTCGATAACACAAAACCTGGGCCCATCGCTAGCGCATCACCATCAATCCTGAAAAGACACAGGCTATGCTGATCACCCAAAGACTAGGGACACATGGACCCCCCAACGCCCCCCCCCCCTTCACATGCATCTACATGGATCCCGACTCCCCTGGCGCAAATCCGCCAAGTACTACCGTGGAAACCCCATATAAACGAGATCCACAGGAAGGTCTGCGCCAGAATGCCCATCCTATACCCAGTCCTCAATACAACCAGCTCCCTTCCCTGCTCTGTAGGACTAAACGTCTATCTGGCCCTCAAATGGCAAGTAATGGAGTATACGTACCCTGTCTGGGGATATGCGGCAAAGCAGCACCTGGACAAACTCCAGAGGATGCAGAACCGCGCCCTCAGGAGGGCACTGCACCTACCCATGGGATTCCCCACCGACGAACTGCACGCTGTTGCCGAAATCCCACTCCTGAAAGAAAGATTCCAGAATCTGGCAAGAGCTTTCTATGAGAGCTACTAACGGACTAAGGGAGGCCCAGAAGCAGAACACTCAGATCCTCGTTGTCCTTCAGGCAAAAGTCCAGCAGTCACTCCCTTCTGAGACTTCCTCAGTACTTACAAAACCCCATCATGAATAGATGACCAAATATCCAAGGCCAGACAATGTGCGTCTTTAATGCAGATGGCATTGTTAATCAAGAGGCATGATGGGGGAAACCCACCTAAAACTGGGAATAAAAGCGACAGTTCCCAACCATGTTAGCTACCGTTAAGATAGGCCAACCCAAGGCGAAAAGATGGATCCCCCACCACCAAGTATTCATACCAGCTACCAATAAAATTGAAACAGTGGTCATGGAAATAACCACTGCCATCGGACCCCTAACAATTGTTGCAATCTGCTGACAAAAAAATGGGTCAAATGGCTAAGAGCACTATGGGACTTAACTTCTGAGTTCATTAGTCCCCTAGAACTCAGAACTACTTAAACCTAACTAACCTAAGGACATCACAGACATCCATGCCCGAAGCAGGATTCGAACCTGCGACTGTAGCGGTCGCGCTGTTCCAGACTGTAGCGCCTAGAACTGCTCAGCCACCCTGGCCAGCAATCTACTGACACCCACGAGACAAGGTAGACGAGGGAGACATAGCTGCTCTAGAGCAAATTGAAGACAAACTCATAATCGGGGGTGATATCGATGCCAAACACCCCGATTGGAACTCTAGAGTAACCTCCAGAGCAGGCGCCAAAGTGCAACGACTAGCGCATGACCACCACTTCTAAACATGGGGTCTGGTCGAGCCCCCACATTTTCCGAACAATGGAGGTAGGCCCAACGTGTTAGACATAGCCCTCACTAGGAGGATTGCGGGGTTTGCGGCCGCAAGGACAATCAACAGACTGTCACAGGTTTTCGATAACACAAAACCTGGGTCCGTCACTAGCACATCACCATCAATCCTGAAAAGACACAGGCTATTCTGCTCACCCAAAGACTAGGGAGACATGGACCCCCCAACGCCCCCCCCCCCCTTCACATGCACCTACATGGATCCCGACTCCCCTGGCGCAGATCCGCCAAGTATCTCGGCGTAACCTTGGACTCGAGACTACTGTGGAAACCCCATATAAATGAGATCCACAGGAAGGTCTGCGCCAGAATGCCCATCATATACCCAGTCCTCAATACAACCCTGCTCTGTAGGACTAAACGTCTATATGGCCCTCAAATGGCAAGTAATGGAGTATGCGTACCCTGTCTGGGGATATGCGGCAAAGCAGCACCTGGACAAACTCCAGAGGATGCAGAACCGCGCCCTCAGGAGGGCACTGCACCTACCAATGGGATTCCCCACCGACGATCTGCACGCTGTTGCCGAAATCCCACTCCTCAAAGAAAGATTGCAGGATCTGGCAAGGGCTTTCTATGAGAGCTCTTCCAGATTTGGAAATAAACTCATCCACTCCTTGGGTCGGTATGACATGTCCCGCGATAAGCACAAACGCTCTATGGCGATCTTCGACGACTAAGTAAAAAAAAAAATCCCAAAAATCTTCAAATCCTAACACCAGTCCTTAATCCTTAAAACACCCAATATCTCGCCAACCTCAGGCAAGTACAAGACACCACCAGAACACCAACACAACATACAGACAGCCAAAGCATTCAAAGCCAATCACACACTCACAACACATGTTGTGAAGTAAAAGTTAAACACATATTGTGGAGTAAAAGCCAACAGGCCAACTCCTCTATACACTTCCCCAAGGAAGGGAAAGTAAAAGGTGAGAGAGAGACGATATCCCGACACTTCGCCTAAAGATGATGGAGATGCATTCCATCGAAATGTTGCTCCGAGACGACGAGGCTACTCAGCTGACAACCCGTGAACACTTCATATATAATCGCCGTTGCTCACGCTCGTCATGTGCCTGGACTTTTGGCAGCTCTTGACTCAAGACAGACATTCGATCGGTTCCATCACGACTATCTGGAAGAGGTGCTCCGCAGTATGGTATACACTAATACTACTGTCGCCGTCGTCATGCGTCTTCTTTGTGGAGCTACGTCTGGTGTTCTCTACAACTGGCGTCTCACCCCTACCCTCTTGATCTGTCGTTCGGTGCGTCAAGGCTGCCCACTCTCTGCACTGATGTATGCTTTCGCCATGGAACCACTGCTCTTCAGCCTCCATCAACGTCTGTTGGGATGTCTCTCAGTGGCCATGTATTCATCTGTACTGCTTATGCAGACGATCTCGTATTTGTTCTTCGTAGTGATGCTAATAGTCAAGGGGGACTGGAATTCAGTTGTTGGAGAAGGAGTAGAAGAAAAGGTTGCAGGACAGTACTGGCTTGGGTCAAGAAATATGAGAGGAGAAACACTAATCGAGTTACGTAATACATTTCAGCTAGTAATAGCGAATACTCTGTTCAACGATCACAAGAGGAGGAGATATACTTGGCTCGGTGGTACGGGAAGAGTTCAGTTAGATTACATCATGGTCAGACTGAGATTCCGAAATCAGATACTGGATTGTAAGGCGTACCCAGGAGCGGATATAGACTCGGATCACAAGGCACTACTGGTGAGAGTATGCTGAAGTTTAAGGAGATTAGTCAAGAAGAATCAATACAAGAAGAAGTGGGATACTGAAGTACTAAGGAATGATGAGATACGCTTGAAGATCCCTGAGGCTACAGATACTGCTATAAGGAATGGCTCAACAGTCAGTTCAGTTGTAGAGGAATGGGCATCTCTAAAAAGGGCAATCGCAGAGTTCAATAGCCAGTTCATTTGGAGAGGAATGGGCATCTCTAAAAAGGGCGATCACAGAAGTTGGAAAGAAAACCACAGGTACAAAGAAGGTAACTGCGAAGAAGCCATGGGTTACAGAAGAAATACTTCAGCTGATCGATGAAAGAAGTACAAAGATCTTCAGCGAAATTCACGAAAACAGAAATACAAGCCACTGAGGAATGAAATAAATAGGAAGTGCAGGGAAGGTAAGACAAAATGGGTGAATGAGAAATATTGAGAAATCGAAAAAGAAATGATTGTCGGAAGGACTGACACAGCATATAGGAAAGTCAAAACAACCTTCGGTGAAGTTAAAAGCAAGGGTGGTACAGTCAGACTGCAACTGAAATTCCACTGTTAAATGCAGAGCAGAGAGGGATACGAGGAAAGAGTACATTAAGATTTGTCTGATATGATAGAAGAAGAAAAGGAATCGATTTAGAAGAGATAGGAGAGCCAGTATTACAATTACAATTCAAAATAGCTTTGGAGGACTTAAGATCTAATAAGGCAGAAGGGATAGATAATATTCCATCAGAATTTCTGAAATCATTGGGGGAAGTGGCACCAATGTAAAATGGTCCAAGATGCTCGGAATTCCGAGGGAAATTGGGGTAAGCTATGGGGAAAGACGGGTGATATGCAATATGTACGAGAACTGAGAGGGAACAATAAGATTAGAACACAAAGTATACAGTGCTCGGACTGAAAAGGGTGTAAGACAGGGATGTAGCCTTTTACCCCTACTGTTCAATCTATACATCGATGAAGGAATGACGGAAATAAAAGAAAGGTTGAAGAGTGAGATTAAAATTCAAGGCGAAAGAATATCAGTGATAAGATGTGCTGTTGACATTACTATCCCCAGTGAAAGTAAAGAATAATTACAGTATCTCATGAATGGAATGAACAGTCTAATGAGTACAGAATAAGGGCAGAGAGTAAATAAAAGAAACAGCGAGAAACTTTATTTCAGGATTGATGGTCAGGAAGTAGATGAAGGTAAGGAAATCTGCTACCTAGGCAGCAAAATAACCAATGACGGACTGAGCAAGGAGTACATCAAAAGCGGACTAGCACTCGCAAAAAGGCCGTTCCTGGCCAAGAGATGCCTACTAGTATCAAACATAGGACTTGAGGAAGAAATTTCTGAGAATGTACGTTTCTAGCACAGCACCGTATAGTCGTGAAAAATGGACTGCTCTAAAATCGGAACAGAAGAGAACTGAAGCACTTGAGATGTGCTACACATGAATGTTGAAAATTATATGGGGACTGATAAGGTAAGGAATGAGGAGCTTCTGCCCAGAATTGGAAAGGAAAAAAATATATGGAAAACACTCACTAGGAGAAGGGACAGAATGATAGCACATCTGTTAAGGCATCAGGGAATGACTTCCATGTTACCAGAGGGAGCTGTAAAGGGCATAAACCGTAGAGAAAGACAGAGATTGGAATACATCCAGCAAATAATTGAGGATGTAGGTTGCAAGTGCTACTCTGAGATGAAGAGGCTGGCACAGGAGAGGAATTCGAGGCGGGCCGCATCAAACCAGTCAGAAGACTGACGACTCAAGAAAAAAAATAAAAGTTGTGCTGGGATCAGGGAGTCGCTGGCATGGGTTATCACCTACGGCGAAGCTTCTACACTACTGGCCATTAAAATTGCTACACAATAAGAAATGCAGATGATAAACGGGTATTCATTGGACAACTATATTATACTAGAACTGACATGTGATTACATTTTCACGCAATTTGGGTGCTTAGATCCTGAGAAATCAGTACCCAGAACAACCACCTCTGGCCGTAATGACGGCCTTGATACGCCTGGGCATTCACTCAAACAGAACTTGGATGGCGTGTACAGGTACAGCTGCCCATGCAGCTTCAACACGATACATTGCTTAGTGAAACGTTGTTGTGTTGCCTCGTGTAAGGAGGAGAAATGCGTACCATCAGGTTTCCGACTTTGATAAAGGTCGGATTGTAGCCTACCGCGATCGCAGTTTATCGTATAGCAACATTGCCGCTCGCGTTGGTCGAGATCCAATGACTGTTAGCAGAATATGGAATCGGTGCGTTCAGGAGGGTAATACGGAACGCCGTGCTGGATCCCAACGACCTCGTATCGCTAGCAGTTGAGACGGTTCAAATGGTTGAAATGGCTCTGAGCACTATGGGACTTAACTTCTGAGGTCACCAGTCCCCTAGAACTTAGAACTACTTAAACCTAACTAACCTAAGGACATCACACACATCCATGCCCGAGGCAGGTTTCGAACCTGCGACCGTAGCGGTCGCGCGGTTCCAGACTGTAGCGCCTATAACCGCTCGGCCACCCCGGCCGGCGCAGTTGAGATGGCAGGCATCTTATCCGCATGGCTGTAACGGATGGGGACGTTTGCAAGACAACAACCATCTGCACGAACAGCAGCATGGACTATCAGCTCGGAGACCATGGCTGCGGTTACTCTTGACGCTGCATCACAGACAGGAGCGCCTGCGACGGTGTACTCAACGATGAACCTGGGAGAACGAATGGCTAAACGTCATTTTTTCGGATGAATCCAGGTTAGGTTTACAGCATCATGATGGTCGCATCCGTGTTTGGCGACATCGCGGTGAACGCACATTGGGAGTGTGTAATCGTCATCGCCATACTAGCGTATCACCCGGCTTTATGGAATGGAGTGCCATTGGTTACACGACTCGGTCACCTCTTGTTCGCATTGACGGCACTTTGAACAGTGGACGTTACATTTCGACGTGTTACGACCCATGGCTCTACCCTTCAATCGTTCCCTGCGTACCCCTACATTTCAGCGGGATAATCCACGACCTCATGTTGCAGGTCCTGTACGGGCCTTTCTGGATACAGAAAATGTTTGACTGCTGCTCTGGCCAGCACATTCTCCAGATCTCTCACCAATTGAAAACGTCTGGTCAATGGTGGCCGAGCAACTGGATCGTCACAATACGCCAGTCACTACTCCTGATGAACTTTGGTATCGTGTTGAAGTTGCATGGGCAGCTGTACCTGTACACGCCGTGCAAGCTCTGTTTGACTCAATGCCCGGGCGTATTAAGGTCGTTATTACGGCCACAGGTGGTTGTTCTGGGTACTGATTTCTCAGTATCTATGCACCCAAATTGCGTGAAAATGTAATCTCATGTCAGTTCTAGTGTAATGTATTTGTGCAGTGAATACCCGTTTATCATCTGCATTTCTTCTTGGTGTAGCAGTTTTAATGGCCAGTAGTGTGGTAAGCGGATTTAGGTGAGACTCAAGTCTACCGTGATATTAAATTTTTTAACTCACTGGTCGTTCTGGATACGGAAAACCCTTCTCAAGGAGAGAAAGGAAGCGAAACGTTTCAAAACGTTACTCTTGATAATGAACGTACCTTGTTATGTAGCAGAAGATCTGCATACTCTCTCTGCATTTCAACTAAACTTTTTTTTAAACTTTCGATGATCAAGGGCTTTAACCCAGTGCATGCACACTCGCACGTGGTGTTTCCTGAAAGAGGCACATTCAGAGGGCCTAAGGGCCGCACATGTATCGCGAGACGCGGTTTGTCTAGTGGCGCTCTACGTGATCGCACTGTCGTTAATAAACGTTGGAGTGGTACTGGTTCAAACAGTTTTTGGAAGTAAAGATGTTCTGCATCCACCTGATTATCTTGCTCTACAGTATCCAGGAGAAAAATGCGAGCTGAGTGTCATTTTAGAAATGCATTGTTGTGACTACGTGCGGCGCGGCACGTTTCTTTTTACCGCCCTGCCAGTGTCCAGCAATGTTCATTTGTCTAGCTAAAAGCTGTAGTAGAAAATACTAGACCACTACTGTCTATTGCAGGTCGCAACATAATAGAAGTTTCCGGTAAACGGGATGTGGCTAGCTACGGAAATAAAAGTTTTATCTTGGCAATGTAAATTTTCAGGTGTATTTTTACGATAAAGATCACAGTTAATACTGCCAAGTCCGTACTAAGTGGCAACACAATGTAAAGTTCACACGCACACCACAATCACACACGTAGCCAGTTTATGGTATTTACACCCGTTACCGAAGTTAATAGAGTTCACCGGATCGTTTAGTTATGAAAATGCTCGCTCAAATGTTGTGCACTCTGCTCTACACGTAATACCTGTTCCAGTCTTAGATCGCACAACACGCCACGCGGTTTTAACTAACACTCAAAAGCAATAATTTTGATATTCCGTCCGAAATTCCACACGACTTCCACTATACCGTTCACTTAAATGCACTTTGTACTACTTCGCGAACTCGTAATTAGCATTTTTCCGCGATTTTACAGTAATTTCGTTGGAGCTGCTTTCAGTAAGATGTTACTAGATCGAACCTTCAGCCCCCGACCCCCCTAGATCACACCAAAGGCTTTGTTCCCAGCATAGATTGGCGCGAGCCTGCATTTTTCTGATTGGCTCATATCACAAACAGCAAATCAGGTTGCAGTATTATCCCGCGCAACTACGTGCAGCTCTGCAACTCAGGTCCATGTCAGCTGGTGACATCTGTCGATGACTCATGCCTATAACGATATCATCCTAACAAGTGACAGGAGCGATGCGAAGGCGCTACGCCTCCTACGGAGGGGGCCGCTCTAAACCCCATCGAGGACGTGTGTGGGGAGACGTACTACAGCGTTTCCACGTGCACCAACGTCCGCACACCAGTTGTCAATCGCGCTGGTGAACTGAACTCCCTAGCACAGCCTTGTGACCAGTACGGGAGCACGTTGCAGAGCAACGTTTCTGTCCGCGGTGATCATTTCCGGCCTTTTGTAATATGTAGGGAACCTTCGTAAGTTGAGATGACTCCAGCGTAATTATTGCCTGTAGGTCTCATTGGGTTTTTCTTCAGTTGCATTCTGTACTTCACTACAGCAGTTCTACGCACGGTCCGTATATCGCGCTAAGTTACTTGGTACTGACACATCATGCAAAAGTTACCTTCGTCCTTAACTTTTGCACGTCAGTAAGCGAGATGCCTCATCATATTTGATCTCAGACTATATTCAAAGATCCTGCAACATACAGATGTCAATGGTACTGGACGGTAGTTGTCTGGGTCACTTCTGTTACACTCTTCTACATGGGTATGTCCTGTACTTTCTTCCACTCACTAGGAACAGTTTTTGTTTGGGGTATTTACGGTATAGTATCGTTAAAAGAGGGGCTAACTGAATTGCGGATTCCGAATGGACCGTAAAAGGGATCCCACTGTGCCCTGCAGCCTTGTTTAAAGTTAGCGATTTGAGCTGTTTGTCGACGCTGCGGTTCAGCCTCTATCCGTATGGTGCGGACTACTTGAAGTCACAATTTCGTTCCTTTTCAGCCACATGTTAGACAGAGTAACTTTATTCGTTGCTTATTGCTGCAACTGGTCATCCTATTCAGCCTCTCAGTATCCTAATAAGGAGTATGGTTTTTCGGTGTGAAGGGCTTTTGGGACAGCTCTGGCATTCGTCTCAGAGACAGGGAAAACCAAAACTGCTGATGTTACTACGTCAGTATCTTCGCCTTGTCTTCCGTTCGCCCCTCGTTTTTCCCTCTCGTCGAAGGTCATCAGGGTTCTTTCTGCTCCGACGACCTCTATTGTCTTCACTCTGCAACTCTCACCAACACTAACACTCACCTTTGTAGAAGCGCGATAATTAAACTGTGTAGTACTCCAGTATATCCATCCGCAAAGGAACTTTTGAAAACAGACTACAGAATAGCGGAACAAACACTGGTAGCAGTTACTTCTGTAAAATATCTGGGAGTATGCGTGCGGAACGATTTCAAGTGGAATGATATATAAAATTAATTGTTGGTAAGGCGGGTACCAGGTTGAGATTCATTGGGAGAGTGCTTAGAAAATGTAGTCCATCAACAAAGGAGGTGGCTTACAAAACACTCGTTCGACCTATACTTGAGTATTGCTCATCAGTGTGGGATCCGTGCCAGATCGGTTTGACGGAGGAGATAGAGAAGATCCAAAGAAGAGCGGCGCGTTTCGTCACAGGGTTATTTGGTAACCGTGATAGCGTTACGGAGATGTTTAATAAACTCAAGTGGCAGACTCTGCAAGAGAGGCGCTCTGCATCGCGGTGTAGCTTGCTCGCCAGGTTTCGAGAGGGTGCGTTTCTGGATGAGGTATCGAATATATTGCTTCCCCCTACTTATACCTCCCGAGGAGATCACGAATGTAAAATTAGAGAGATTAGAGCGCGCACGGAGGCTTTCAGACAGTCGTTCTTCCCGCGAACCATACGCGACTGGAACAGGAAAGGGAGGTAATGACAGTGGCACGTAAAGTGCCCTCCGCCACACACCGTTGGGTGGCTTGCGGAGTATAAATGTAGAAAATTTCTGACTTTGGTTTGATACCCTCAGTTTCCGCGGGCAGTTGAATTAAAGACACCCGTGTGGTAAGGTATGGCGTATCCTTTTGCTCTGATGACGGCGGCTATGAGATGCAGCATGCATTGTACGAAACAATGAAAGCGTTGGGGAATCATCCTGTTCCATTACCGCTCAGTTGCCGTCCACGGCTCGAGGAGATATGTGGGAACTGGTTCTAAAACGCATACGTGCCTCTCGAGGACGTACAAAACACTACTTAGGTAAGATGTTCTGGGAGCCACTTGAATATCTTCATGTATGTGGCACGAACCTCAACCTATACCTGCACATTTTGACAGCTGTGGGCGGTGATATGTCTTGCTTAAGATGAAGATGTCCTGCTGGATGTTACAGACGAATTGTTAGCAAACCACGGCTCCCGAGCCACATGCGGCATTTTGGTACCTTGAATGTGGCCCTTCAACGAAAGACCACGTGCAGGCGCGCATATACTGGCTTAAACACCTGGATCATTGCTAATTTAAAGAATTGTTAGTTCAAATGGAGAAAGTACACAAATTTTGTGCTACGTAACAAGGAGTGCGTTGGATATCAAGAGGGGAAGCATTCGCTTCTCCGTTAAGAGAAATTAAACCATTTCTCCTGGAGAAGGATTTTCAACACCCAGAACTAACAAACAACGGGTGAATCCAGAAAGTTTATTTCATGGTAGACGTTATGTCTCATCTAAATCAGCTTACTCGTAAACTACAGGGGAAAGGGAACACAAATTTATTGGTGTTAGAACATGTTATTTTATTCGAAAATAAATTATCTCTCTTTGTTCTGGGTATTGATAGAGAAATTTTGTTTCACTTTCGAAGATCGTTGGACTTAGAAAACAACAAATTTTGGATGTTGAAATTTGAACGTATTTGTGCTTATATACAGATAATGGAGAAAAACAAATATCAACTTGCTTCCTGGTTCACCACACAAATGGTCTGATTTCAACGTCCTGGATAAGGAAGATATATTGATTTTTAACACCTGGAATAGTATTTCTGATTTACACCACCATCTGATAAAACTGCATTTGCTGTTCTCTCCTTATTCAAGTCTACGTATCAATGTGAACAATCATTTTCAATCGACACTGTTATGAAGAGTAAACTAAGAAGTTATCCAGAAATCTTGAAGAGCCACAAGTCATCTTATTGCTGAGAACCTGAAATCGTGCCTAAAATTAAAAACAACTACATCCAAACCTGACTTAGACAAACTTTTCAAGGAGGTGCAAGGCCAATGATCACATTAGTGTTTGTCAGTCATTGCCATCATTTAATTCTATGGAAACCTAACAATTTAATTTTATCAATAAATAATAATTTTATTAACTATGATATAAAGGTTTATAAAACGCACCTATAGTTTAATAAAACTTTATCTAAAGTTGCTGAGGATGCTTTCAGCAAAGGCCAGCTTAGAAAGTATCCTAATTAAGTTAATAAAGATGTGCCTACCCAAATAGTTTAAAAAATTGTCTCTCAAAAGATATCTCAATCGCTGTATTGGTGACATTTGGCCCTTTTGACTAATGAGTTTGCCGACCACTGCCGAAGACGAACGAATGGATCCACGTGATTGGACATCAGTTTATTGTATCATCGCTACTGAGGGTCGATAGCAGACGTATCAGGAAACCCATCAGATGCCTAGAGGTATCCGAGACACCTGTCCGAACTTTGCATCGGTGACAAGCGGGATGCATCGGTTCATGTAGTTTTCAACATACTTGTATTCCCCCATTGGCGAGTATCAACGTTTACCACAACTCGCTTGTCCACACTACCTTCTTCGGTGCTTCTAGTGTCCGGTGACTGTTCCTCTGCACATGACAATCTGTGTCCAGCGATGAGCTGTGAGTAAAGGCACATGTGTGGTGCTGCGACGTTTGAACCCCAAAACGAAGAGGTGGACCTGGATCTTGCGTTTCCTCGCCAGTTGTGCTCCATCATTGAATTGCCGCTCCGTTTACTGGCTAGTGGCCCGTTTGACGATGTTACAAATTCGTGATAATCAATGAAGACCCCTATCATCAACACGTTGTTGGTTACGGCAAACGATGCTGACTGCTCCGGTTTTTCCAAATCGTGTTAATCATGGTACAGCCCTGACAATGAACACTAATTGCACGAATTCACAAATAATTTCATGCACTGGGCACCTATCTTTAGCTACTATAAAATACTGCAAGTTATCTTATGGTACAGCCGTGACAATAGACGCTAATTGCACGAACTCATAAATAATGTCATGGACTGGGCACCTATCTTTAGCTACTATAAAATACTGCAAGTTATCTTATGGTACAGCCGTGACAATGGACGCTAATTGCACGAACTCATAAATAATGTCATGGACTGGGCACCTATCTTCAGCTACTGTAAAAATACTGAAATCGTGCGTATTCTGGGTTTGATGTCTACAACCCTCTTTCTGGACAGATGAAACAAACTATTTGTCACCTCCAGGAGACATCATAATAACGCAACGTACGAAGGTGAATCAAATATAAACAGTTTTTGTTTTACGAATCTTTTTATAAACGGAGAGCGACGCGATATCTGCTCATTGTTGTTTTCGTTTCCAATGATTGTTCTCCACAGCCAGAGTGCTGTCGTGCCCTTTCTTTAGTCAGAATCGCAATGTCAGAGCCAGAATTACAGTCATCTGTCGCGCAACGCATTAAATCAAGTCTCTCACAACGGTGGTCGTAAAACTCCGAAATTTTGAAAAGATTTGCGCCACAGTTCGGGGAAAATACCCTGAAAAAAACTCAATATCTGCATGGCTCAAAAAGTTTTTACAAGGACAAGAAACAGTTGAGAGCTAGCTTACGGATGTCGCCCGATGACCGGCATGAATGAGAGTTCGCATTGTTAGACAGCTTTCGAAGACGATCGCCAAATAACAGTTGCTGAGGTTGACATAAACTGCGGTTACTGCTCAGACGATCATTACTGACAACCTTGGATTTCGGAAAGTGTCCGCAAGGTGGGTACCTCATTCTGCCCGAACTCAACATAAAATTTAGGAATTATTCTGGATCACACTACAACATCCTCCCTTCATTTCAAACTTACCGCCCTGCGATTTTCATTTGTTTAGACAGCTAAAGGAAGCAGCCGGAGGACACATTTTATGACGCAGTGCTCGCGCACAGCAGGCTGCTGTTACAGCCACGTTCATTTTACAAAACAAGATCAAGAAACTGTCTATCCGCTGGGAAAAATGTGTTTCCCATTCAGCAGACTACATAGAAAAACATGTTAGTGTCTGTGAATTTTCCTAAAGTTTAAATAAGTTTATAAAAAGAAATTACGGTTTATATTTGATTTACCCTCGTATACCATCACTGACCTCAGTTCGGCGGGGAACAGACTCCTTAACCTTCTTCAGGGGTACCGTATACAGATGGAACCACTCACTGGCGATTAGATTCCGGTGAGCTACCAAATCAGGGGAATGCTGACTGCTGCTTTTCACCCACTGTTCCACATAGTACCAGACTTCTTGTATGCGATTAAACAAGCTATTCGAGGTGCTATTGGGGTGCTTGAATGCTCATCAGACCAGGAAAGTGTGCACGCAGCCCTGTGAATTGTCGTTTAGGAAGATGGGAGCGTCCACAGCACATCCATCACGTACAAGGCGACCATTATTGACGTGACCATTATTGACCTATGTGAAATAAAGTCGCCGTAACTTCCGGACGGCTTGCGTTAGGACGGTCAAACAGCACAGCTGGCCGCTGGGCATGATGGGAATTAGTATGCGCTGTATGGTTTGGTTTAGCGACGAAGCCCACTTTCATTTAGTTGGGTTCGTCAATAAGCAAAATTGGCGCATTTGGGGGACTGAGAATCAGCATTTCGCTTTCGAGAAGTCTCTTCACCCTCAATGGCTGATTGTGTAGCGTGCAATGATCAGTCACGGAATAATCGGTGTGATATTCCTTGCTGGTACCGTCACTACCGAACGGTACGTGAAGGTTTTGAAAGATGATTTCATTCCCATTGTCCAAAGTGATCCTGATTTCGACAAGATGTGGTTCATGCAAGACCAAGCTCGACCCCATCGCAGCATGTCCTGGAGGAGCACCTTCGGAACCGCATTCTGGCTCTGGGGTACCAGGAGGCCACTGGCATGAGCCCCTATTGGCCGCCATATTCTCCGGGTTTGAACACATACGACCCTTTTTTGTGGGTTTATATTAAAGACAAGGTGTACATAAGTAGCCCCAAAACACTTGCTGAGCTGAAAACAGGCATCGATGTTCCGACACTTCAGCGGGTCCATGCAGAATTCGCTATTCGTCTGCGGCACATCACCGCCAGTGATGGCAGTCATATCGAACATGTCATAACCTAAACCTGAATATCTGTAGTAACGATAACATGTTGAATAAATTGTGTTCATGCCGTAGTTCGTAAGTAATACACGCTTATTTCATGTAGTTCAATAATTGTCACCCAGTACATGTTGAAGAGAGGGTCACACTTGCAGACTGACAACATTGAAATAAATATCCTGGATCATACCCACGGTATTTGAATAAGTGAATCCGACGCCATGTTACGAAAAACACTCACAAAACATCACAGAACCATCTCTGACCTGAATATACTCACCAAACACAGCGAGTTAAAGGCATCATTGGGCCGTTGGTGCACTCGTCGCTTTGATCCATACGAAAAAGAGACAAAATCGCGACTGTCGAACCACACTACATGTATCCAGCCAGCTTCTGTCCAGTTCCTGAGTCATTTGTCCAATTTCACACGTGCGGTTTTGTGGCCACCGTGAACAACGGACTTTTGTGAGGCACTTGATTCCAAATGTCAAGTCCATCCAGTTCTCTTCGCAGTCTCCGTTCACAAATTAGTTGACATGGTCTTGCATGTTTCACCGTCGAACAACTTCGTACAACCGAGACACATATCCCTATCAGGTCGGATTGAAGGAGGACATAGAAGCAATTCAGAGGCGGACTGCTAGATTTGTTACTGGTAGGTTTGATCATCACGCGGGTGTTACGGAAATGCTTCAGAAACTCGGGTGGGAGTCTCTAGAGGAAAGGAGGCGTTCTTTTCGTGAATCGCTACTGAGGAAATTAGAGAATCAGCATTTGAGGCTGATTGCAGTACAATTTTACTGCCGCTAACTTACATTTCGCGGAGAGACCACAAAGATAAGAGAGATTAGGGCTCGTACAGAGGCATATAGGCAGTAATTTTCCCCTCGTTCTGTTTGGGAGTGGAAGAGGAAGAGAACATGCTAGTTGTGGTTCGAGGTACCCTCCGCCACGCACCGTATGGTGGATTGCGGATTATGTGTGTAGATCTAGCCAAGCGCATGACGCCAGTTTTACACCATCTACTGCGCTCTAAAACGACCAGTGTCCTCTTTTATGTGCGTGTAAAGCTTTCGCCAGTATCGTTGTGCCATCAACTCATTACTATCCGTCAACCATTCATAACGAGCATTCAAAAAGAAAGGAGCCAGAGGTTGTAAAATGAAAAACCGCCGAAGTAACCATGATACCACAGCCTACAGAAAACGCTGTGGTGCCGATAACAGTGATGAGGCCCCAAACTTGCCAGTAGAGGGACATAAGCGCACACCCACGTAACGACAAAGCGAGCGCATGCATGCTTCTGCTGCACTCGGTAGTGCTGAAAACAGAGAAACGAAGGGGTTCAAACTGGAGCCCAGGGGCGTAGTGCCTTTCCTTACAGCGGAAGGAGTGCGGGGAACGGAAATTCATCGAAGAATAGTACAAAGGTACGGACTGCTCTGCGTGTCCGTTGCAACTCCGATCTCTATGGCAACGGCTGCCACCGTAGCTCTCCACTCTTCAGTGTGAGGGCTTCCGTGTGCTGGACAATGATGTTTGTAATACGGTGCTGCGGCCAACGACATCCGTCCTTCCCTCAATCATCTGTGTCACACACTGACCCGTGCAACGGACATGCGGCATTCTTCGAACACTTGTGTCGTTCTTTGGCGTATTTCCGCTCCCCGCACTCCTTCCGCGGTAATGAAACACTACATCCCTTTGGTCTTCTTTTGAAGCCTCCGTTTCCCTGTTCTCAGCACTAATGAGTGCAATGGGCTGCCGACGCGTGCACTTTCTCGCTCTGTCGTCACGTAGTCGTGCGCCCATGTCGCTCTAGCGGCGGTTTTGGAATCTCGGCGCTCTATAGGGACCACACCGTCTTCCGTAGGCAATACTATTACGACCCCTTCAGCGGTTTTCGTACTGCATCCACTGGCTTTCTTTTGGAATGAGATTTATATTTCCTTGCTTGCAGCATGGCATTTTCGTCACGAAACTCATTCTGGTAAAAAATGAGAGCAGAAACAAGCATTTTCAGGTAAAGTGGCCAATAAAATTCGATAGTTTGTAGGTCAGTGTACACAACTGGCCATTAAAATTGCTACACCACGAAGATTACGTGCTACAGACGCGAAATTTAACCGACAGGAAGAAGATGCTGTCATATGCAAATGATTAGCTTTTCAGAGCATTCACACAAGGTTGCGCCGGTGGCGACACCTACAACGTGCTGACATGAGGGAAGTTTCCAACAGATTTCTCATACACAAACAGCAGTTGACCGGCGTTGCCCGGTGAAACGTTGTTGTGATGCCTCGTGTAGCGAAGAAAAATGCGTACAATCACGTTTCCGACTTTGATAAAGGTCGGATTGTAGCCTATCGCAATTGCGGTTTATCCTATCACGACATTGTTGCTCGCGTTGGTCGAGATCCAATGACTGGTAGCGAAGATGGAATCGGTGGGTTCAGGAGGGTAATACGGAACGCCGCGCTGGATCCCAACGGCCTCGTATCACTAGCAGTCGAGATGACAGACATCTTATCCACATGGCTTAACGGATCGTGCAGCCACGTCTCGATACCTGAGTCAACAGATGGGGACGTTTGTAAGACAACAATCATCTGCACGAACAATTCGATGACGTTGACAGCAGCATGGACTATCAGCTCGGAGACCATGGCTGTGGTTACCCTTGACGCTGCATCACGGACAGGAGCGCCTGCTATGATGTACTCAACGACGAACCTTGGTGCACGAATGGCAAAACGTCATTTTTTCGGATGAATCTAGGTTCTGTTTACAGCATCATGATGGTCGCATCCATGTTTGGCGACATCGTGGTGAACACACATTGGAAGCGTGTATTCGTCATCGCCATACTGGCGTATCACCCGGCGTGATGGTATGGGGTGCCATTGGTTACACGTCTCGGTCACCTCTTGTTCGCATTGACGGCACTTTGAACAGTGGACGTTACATTTCGGATGTGTTACGACCCGTGGCTCTACCCTTTATTCGATCTCTGCGAAACCCTACATTTCAGCAGGATAATGCTCGAACGCCTGTTGGAGGTTCTGTATGGGCCTTTCTGGGTACAGAAAATGTTCGACTGCTGCCCTGGCCAGCACATTCTCCAGATCTCTCACCGATTGAAAATGTCTGGTCAATGATGGCCGAGCAACTGGCTCGTCACAATACGCCAGTCAATACTCTTGATGAACTGTGGTATCGTGTTGAAGCTGCATGGGCAGCTGTACCTGTACACGCCATGCAAGCTCTGTTTGACTCGATGCCCAGGCGTATCAAGGCCGTTATTACGGCCAGAGGTCGTTGTTCTGGGTAGTGATTTCTCAAGATCTATGCACCGAAATTGCGTGAAAAGGTAATCACATGTCAGTTCTAGTATAATATATTTGTCAAATGAATACCCGTTTATCATCTGCATTTCTTCTTGGTGTAGCAATTTTAATGGCTAGTGGTGTTCATTTAATATTCCTTATATGTGGCTTTTGAATTTGGAGAGAAGCAGAATTCATTGTTGTGCATAGTTATCGGATCTTGCACGCTAAAAATGCATATTCTCGAGGTGCACTTTGAAAGGTGTTATTGCCGGAGATGTATATGGCTATTTAATATTTGACTAAAATGGTAGGACTTTCTCTGTTATGCTGCTCCGCGCATAAACGTAAAATAAAAAGCAATTGTATTCGCCTTACCTCTGGGTGTGTCAGCCTGACTTCACAACACAGTAGTTCTCAGCTGATTTCTGGCTCAGTTGCAGAGGCGTGAAACGCGCACTTTCCTACACACTGGCCCCTTCTAGTGGCGTTTAGGAAACTCGGTCATATGACAAAATCTGATACATTAACAGAACTGATATGATACCAGATAGCAACTGACTGATTTGGCAGTGTCAAGAGGAATTTGAAAAGGCATTGATAACCTCTGAAATGAACTTGTTCATTATCTTTATATCAAATCTCGTTGAAAGAAACATCGTCACATCTTAAGAAGCCATCCGCTGTTAACGGAATGAGGACATACGTCACACAACTGCGTAACGAACAAGAAGCCGCAAAGGCTCTTTAAGTCAGTTCACCACACGTGCAGCATCTGAAGCGCCAATGAAACAGGTATAGGCGTGCGCATTCACATAATGAGATATGTAAACAGACAGAATACAGCGTTGAGGCCGACAACGCCTACATAAGACAAGTGTCTGGCTCAGTTGTTACATCGGTTACTGCTGCTAAAATGGCAGGTTATCAAGATTTAAGTATGTTTGAACGTGGTGTTACAGTCGGCGAACGAGCGATGGGAGGCAGCATCTCCGAGGTAGCGATGAAATGGGGATTTTCCCGTACAACCATTTCACGAGTGTACCTTGAATATCAGGAATCCGGTAAAACATCATCGCTGCGACCAGAAAAAGATACTGCAAGAACAGGACCAACGGCAACTGAAGACAAAAGTGTAACCCTTCCGCAGATTGCTGCAGATTTAAATGCTGGGCCATCAACAAATAGCATGCGAAACATCATCGATATGGGCTTTCGGAGCTGACGGCCCACTCGTGTATCCTTGATGATTACACGACACACAGCTTTACGCCTCGACTGGGCCCGTCAACACCGACATTGGACTGTTGATCACTAGAAACATGTTGCCTGATCGGACGGGTCTCGTTTCAAATTATATCAAGCGGATGAACGTGTACGGGTATGGAGACAACCTCACGAATCCATGGACCTCCATGTAAGCAGGGGACTGTTTAAGCTGGCGGAGGCTCTGTAATGGTATGGGTCGTGTGCAGCTGGAGTCATATGGGATCCCCTACATGTCTGGATACGACTGTAACAGGTGACACGTACGTAAGCTTCCTGTCTGAGCACCTGCATCCACTCAAGTCCATTGTGCATTCCAACGGACTTGGACAATTCCAGCGGGACAATGAGACACCTCACATGTCCAGAATTGCTACAGAGTGGCTCAGGAACACTCTTCTGAGTTTAAACTGTTCCGCTGGCCACCAAACTCCCCAGACATGATCATTACTGAGCATATCTGGGATGTCTTGCAATGTGCTGTTCAGAAGAGATCCCCACCCCCTCGTTCTCTTACGGATTTATGGACAGCTCTACAGGATACATGGTGTTAGTTCCCTCCTACTTCAGACATTAATCGAGTCCATGCCACGTCATGTTGTTGCACTTCTGCGTGCTCGGAATGCCCTACACGATATTAGGCAGGTGTAGTTAGGCAGGTGTAGCAGTTTTTTTGGCTCTTCAGTGTAGTACATAACGTAAGTTCTGAATGGCGCCTTGCAAAACCAATTACATATTAAGTTGCTGTTGAACTCCGTGACTGTTCCTTTATAGGGTGTAGTAAAATTTCCGCTACCAGTCACAATAAAAGTTTATTTATTCGTCACCAACCAAGTGGAAAAACAGTCATCACGGCGTAATTAGAATAATGATACTTCATCTTTATGTAAGTACAGATATATTTTCGACAAATGCTGCCTTGTAAATCCGCCCCAGGTAGCTGAGTGGGCGGGCCCGGGTTCGATTCCCGGCTGGGTCGGAGATTTTTCTTCGCTCAGGGAGTGGATGTTGTGTTGTCCTAATCATCATTTCATCCCCATCGACGCGCAAGTCGCCGAAGTGGCGTCAAATCAAAAGACTTGGACCCCGCGATCGGTCTACCCGATGGGTGGCCCTAGTCACACGACACTTGTATCTGTTTAGTCACCAGCAAATAATTTTCTTTGTACTTATATAGTGATCTCCTGCAATACAAACATGTACATGAATCTATAAACACCCGAGGATCGGCACAATCCCTAAACCGCTCACGTGACGAATAAACAATCTTTTATTGTGACCGGTAGCGGAAATTTTTCTATGCCCACATGCATATTAATTATTCAGTGTCTGTTTTTATAACCGACACCATAATAAATTTCAGCTCGTACACCCCAGTTGCGCACATTTGGAGACAGCTGTTGGAAACTCCTTTGTTGACAGCCCATTGCTCTACAACTGTAGGAGGGTGTTTGGGGTAATGAACTATTTGGACGAATGCAACAAGCTTCTTGACTGATTTCAGGCTATAATGATGGAAACTGAGGCCAGCGGTGATGTGCATCTTCACGAGTGTCGGACTTTTAAGTAAGCGTTCTATTTTCTCTTGACTATCAGCCTAATCTTGTTTTTTACAAAGTTTCCTTTATTCGTGACAAAATTATGCTTGATGCAGTAACAAGCAATGCAATAATTCAACTCTGATGGGTGGTAGTTATACGCAGCAGACACCTGCAGTATGCACTGGAGGCTATTAGCTGTAGCCGGCCGCGGTGGTCTCGCGGTTCTAGGCGCGCAGTCCGGAACCGCGCGACTGCTACGGCCGCAGGTTCGAATCCTGCCTCGGGCATGGATGTGTGTGATGTCCTTAGGTTAGTTAGGTTTAAGTAGTTCTAAGCTCTAGGGGACTGATGACCACAGCTGTTAAGTCCCATAGTGCTCAGAGCCATTTTTATTAGCTGTAGTTCCTCATCATCTCGGGTATTTCTGACAAGCACCTAAGATTGCAAATAAACTGTCTGAGTGCTTAAGCAGCACAATTTCTTTTCCTGCAACCAAAAGTGTACACGAGGTTCCTGATTTGCATCTTCAGACTTGTCATCGATCGGCATTTAAATGGGCAACACCTGTTACAGTATGACATACAGGGCAACCTACGTGGTTGATTCCAAGAAAATTTAAGACACATCTAGAGATAGCATTAAAAATCCGGGAATATAATGAATCAGCAGATTGTTGTCTGCATCATTGTGAAAGGAAACCTTTCCATCAGCACTGTGCGACTATTCACTTTTACTTTTGATTTGGTATATGATTCAAATCTCAATCTGTGGATGCCAAAATTATCATGACTAAAACGTAATTTTTCTTTGATCGATTGGTTTGTTTTAGTCTACTTCCACCTCATTTTCACTCTACTCATTGTTCTCCTGTTTCTCCTAGTAGTTGCCAGCATGCCTCTTTCCACCAATCAATGGATAACCTTCAGTTTAACATTAAACAGTACCTGTTTCAAATCTCACTCTGTGGATGCCAAAATTATCACGACTAAAACGTAATTTTTCTTTGATCGACTGACTTGTTTTAGACTACTTCCCCCTCATTTTCACTCTACTCATTGTTCTCCTGTTTCTCCCAGTAGTTGCCAGCATGCCTCTTTCCACCAATCAATGGATAACCTTCAGTTTAACATTAAAAAGTACCTGTTGAATGGCATTGTTGGTTGATATGTTGCATAGAGGTTTTAGCCCCCAAATTGGTAGAACTTGTTGATTCACTTTTGCTGGAACCCTACCTTACAGAATACCAAGTGTCATGTCTTAAATGTGAGTGTCTAGTTGAGGTGACTATGACAAGTGAATATGGAGTGCAGTATCATGTTTGTGATGATAGTGATGATCACAGAAGGATGAAACAAAATGCATAACCTACTCCTTTCAAACAGCACAATGATGGCAGAGTTTAAAGTTCACATCCATTCAGCATCAACGACATCTGGAATTTATCTAGGAGGTTGGCGCAAACTTTGGAGTGCACGAACTGTATGTCACCATCTTACCAAACAAATACTGGCAGCGATTAGCTCCTTATTATTTTTAGAACCAGATACCCCTAGTCAAGCTCTAAGATACAATCATGTGTTACCAACCTATGTTACAGAGATGAGTTGTTGTTATGTTAAAAGCCCATGTCTCACTGCCAACAAATCAAAACTGGTAAAATACACTGATTACAAACCTTCTGTTCCACATATCGGGCTGCTTTTACTGTCCATTAGGTAACTGTCTTTAATTGCTCTAAATACACAAATTAATCAATTGGTTCCTTGCCTTCATTGTCAATTTCAAATATTTTCTTTTTGAATGCATTTTATAGTTCCTTGCCTGCGGCATGGCATTTCTCTCACAAAACCCATCCTGGGTTTTACAATTATTATAACTGATTTCCAGGGTAACTTTCTGAATTTATGTTTCATTCCTTGTTGGATTTTTCTGGATGAGAGTCAAACACTATACTGCCATCAGCAAAACAAAGGTGGTTCAGTTATGTTCGATTAACATGTAGTAGATCTTTGTCCAGTTTAGGGATCTGAAAACTTTCTCTAGGGCTCCTAATAATAATTTGGTGACATAATCTCCTGACCTGGATTCTCTTTCAATTCTGAATCTCCAACTGTCCCTATGAAGTTTTAAATGGAAACTACAGTATTGACATATTTATATTCTTCAAAATACTAATATAGGTTGAATCAATAACTTTCTATTCAACTGCTGCTAGAATTAATATTTTGTTGCAATTGAGATCAAAGCTTTCAAGAAGTCATTGAGTTCCTGATGGACTAATAATTCACATTCCTTTCTTTATTCTATGATATTATCCACAAGTGATAATTGGTACACTGTTCTGGACCAGTCATAAATACAGCTTGCTTCTGTAGTTGATTAAAATCCAGTTTTTAAGTATATTTGCTGATAAATGAAAACCATAGGCATTTTAGGAAGGAAGCTTTCTTATGAAACAAAGAATTATAGTACTGTTCCACATTTTTGGGAATTATCTTCCTTGTCAGATGCTCTGCAAATAATTTTATATTACTTTTCCTCCATTTCTAACCATCTATGGAAACCTCACTCTATGCCCAGACACAAAATTTACCTTCTCCACCATAGAGACAAATGTTTAATAATTGTACTTACTGCATTAAAAAACTAAAGTGTCATTTTTGACTGCAGTTTTTAAAATCACTGTTTACTCTGTGCAGACTTTCCTAGCCACAGATTGCAGAATTTTCTGTGAACTGTGCTGGAATGCTTTGGTGTATTTAAAAAATGAAATCATGCATTCACTAAAAACTTTAGAAATGGTTATTTATTTCCAGCCACTTGTTTTGGGCAAATGACCATATTCAAGTCACATGATAATACTAAATTAAATCTATGGAAGTTACCCTGGGTCAAACACGTAACTGGTTTTTAGTGACACTTTCTGCAACTTGACACCAAGGACCTTTCCTTAAACATAATACATGTTAATCTGTGACTGAACATGACCACTTGGCTAAAACTACCGGCACTTCAGCATTCTTTAGGTGAAACTTCATTTTTATATTTGCCAATGCAGTCACTAAAGTCAAATCTGGTACTAAGAGTATACACTAATGGATAATCATGTTTTATCCTTCTCACTCTATAGTGAAGACATACTGAATAGAACACTTGAAAATGCTATCTTGTTGAGGTTCTGATTCCAGACAGGAAGTGTACCACTGCTAAAATCTAAATTAATCTATGGATACTCTCTGCTGATTCATTTATGGTGCCAATTTATCAAATGAAAACCACCTACTGGGAAGACATGACAAAAATCATAAGAAATCAATACTTACCACAGAAAATGTTTGTCACGTGAAAAAAGAAGGGATGAAATAGCATACTGATGAATATAAATATACCTAAAGATTGAATCAGCATATTCAATCACCCCATGGTGCAATTAAATTCATGGCCAACTTTGCTTTGATTGCATCACACTAGTCAATAAATGTAAGGACACATATTTCAAAAGAAAACACACTGTTCCTGAACCAGATTTCTTTTTATATTTGTGTAGTCAATAAATTTACATGTTTAAAACATACTCTGTTTGAAATACTGAAAAGTTCACAATATTTCATTATTGCCAGCTGTAAAAAAGTCCATATTACACAACACACAGGCACTTCTCAGATATCAAGGCAATTTCAGGACGGATTTGAAGCTTAATTCTTGGCTGTAAAACATTCTAAAACACTTTGTCTTCCTTCATTACGGCTCTGAAACATTAAAAATGTCAAATAAAAACTTGAATCCAAAGTCACAGACTGACTCATAGTGAAGCTACCTAGCACTTTTTGTTTGTAGAAATTCTAAAAATTTTGCAGCTTCTGGTCTTCTATCACAAATCATGGTTGAGACACCATTCCAAGTACATAGGAAAACGCTATTTTAAACCAACCTACCAATTGAAAATCTTAGTTCGGGAAAAATAAATAATGGCAGGATCATCACTATCACAGGTATGATTCCATATGTGTGAAATGGCTTGTTGTTAGGACTTTACGATACTCTGAGAAATTGTGCCTAAACATTACAAAAAATTTGTACCGTTAAAACCTTCAGAGGCCTCTTGCCAACATTTGATAACAGGTAGTAATAGTTGCACGGCACATTGTTTCAATGTCTTCTCCATTGTTGAATAACTTTTTCATATTTTTAAATGAGTGATCAACTTTCTGCTACACTTGTATAAACATGTGAGCACATAACTGTGCATAAGAAAAGTAAGAACTACAATAACTTTGGTCTGTCTTATTTGTAAGGATTAACATAAACTGTAGCACTGTGCATACACTAAATTCTCAATTCCCCTCATGTTTTCAGCTTATACACTGCATCATAGAGTCCACAGATGCCACTCTAGAGCAATGACTCTGCATTTGAGCATTATACACATGGCTGACACATTTCGAATTATTAAAATAGTTTAGGAATTTTTTAGGCAGCTGTTACCCATACAGGCTACTGATTCCAGCAATGTCTCTGACTAGTAATCACATAGTAAAATTAAACAGCTACAAATTAGGTAACAATGCATTATTGCACAGTGATCGCTATCGAACTGTAGCATAATGACTAGCAACCTCTCTGGGCATATCTGTTATCTAACAGATAAGCTGACATACCTTAACTGTAATCTTAATTAAGTACACAGAACTGTTTTCTCAAAAATGTAATACTACGTAAAATAGCTGCTTCAGTAGAAATAAGTCTGATGTAAACCTTCCAGTAGGCTTGCCATTCAATAGGAACATAACATAGGATATTATAAAAATTACATATCTACATAAATTTATTTATCAAACAACCCTGAGTTTCTCAGAATAGTTTCTCATTGTGAATTAATTCATGTGAAAAGGATGTTAGTGGCAATGCAGCATGTAGTGATAAAATCCTATGTCAATAATTTTCAAAACTGTGAAACAAGTACTGCAAACACTGAGCCTGGCTAATGGCAGAATACTGGAAGATATTTGGAAAAAAGTACAACACATGCTTGAGCTACATCACCCAATACACATGCAATAAACAGGATAACAACAACTACAGGCCAGTTAATATAATATTGTGCACATCACTTGTAATCTGAATTTTTTTCATATAGTTCAGAGGAGAAACAGTGTTTTTTATTAATAACTGTGTTATGAATATATCTCTGTACTGATTACACTTCTGTTAGGTAACACGATGTGTGCATTCAGACATCAACGCAAGTAACAAACACATTATTCGAGTATGGGTTTCCACATAAATACTGTGACATATGCAGCATCAATATGTTACTTAAATATTCTTGAAAGATAATAATGTAAAACATTCAAGAGAAACGAAAGGTTCCACTTATTTTTCAAATGTATCCATTAGAATCTAGTAGAAAGGAAACAACAGTTTCGACCAAGGACCTTAGCAAAGCTCCATTTGTGAGATCTCTTTCCACAATGTTGTATTAATACTACATTTGATACATATGTTCCTTTTATTATTTCTCAAAAACATAAACTGAGATCTTAATGGCCAAAATAAGTCATTGATAAAAATTACACCTGTGAGATAACAACAGTGTCCAGGCAAGTTTATTAATACTGGACCATTCATACTGATGGCATACCTACTGCAAAAGTCTTTATCACATTTCCTACAGACATTGAAAACATTACATGTAATAATGGAGTACACTCAGTGTAACATCCTGAGTTCTTTCAATTATTACAAAAATAACAAGTGGGGACATTTGTATTTTCATTACTGTACATTACAGATACTAAGTACCTGAATATCCACATAAATTCTGAGACAGCTTATTGTGACTTACTGTTTGTCACGAACTGTTTACCCATTATAATATTTACAGGATATTAATGTCCTTTATAAATTCTTTTAACTTCAGTACTATTTATAAACAGATAATCTACATACTAGCTATTCACCTAATCTACTGTAGAAGAATTAAAGATATAAATATGAATAAACAATAAGATAATAAATATTGATTATACTCTATTTGTCTGGCACGTTGGCTGAATTCTCGGAGAATGGCCAATGTCAAATTACCTAATAACATAAAACAATTACTCTTTCTCTCTCTCTCTTGCTCTCTCCCTCATTCTCACTCTCTTTCTCTGACCGTGGAATGCTGTATCAGCATTTCAGTAACAACCTCAGTGGAAGATACTACGAGTTACCTCTCAAAAAATATGCCTTACTATGGATTCTTCTTCCCATTCGCCCCCCCCCCCCCCCCACCTCCCAACGAAATGAAGCCTGCATAAAATAGAAGACTTGAAGCTTTTAAGTCCACAGTGGATACCAACGTGTCATGCAGGCTTATGGTACTCTACAGCCAGAATGGAAGAGTAAAAATACAGTAGATGTACAGAGTTTCTTTTTAGGATACTTATATTTTTTGTGTGGTAATTATAAGTTACAACAAGCACACTGTCGAGGCAGAGATCCCTGGCGATCAGCAACACTTGAGGACAGAGAACAGCCAGGATCAGCTTCTCCCCACATGTGACTACACTGGCACAGGAGGTGTGAGAGTGGTCAGGCCAGCCTACTGGAGGCGTGCCTCACCCAGCGACGCCTGGGCTGTCTGGTAGGGCGACAGGCCAGGGAAGGCAGCTGCAGCAGCAGCTGCAGCAGACGGAAGGCCGGCCTGAGGCAGCGTCGCGTAGGTGTACGGCGTCACATAGCTGGCAGCACCTGTAAACACAAGAAACATAGAAACGTAAGTGAACACACGTCGTATGAAAACTGTACTTCTAGTGACAGGCACAAAAAAAGACATTACTCAATATCAACGCGCATTCTGTATAGTGTAATAATGGCCACACTGATGCTAGGGGACTAGACCTAATGGAGACAATCAATGAATCCAGGTCTAATAACCCCAGCATATCAAAACAGAGTAGTAGCTAGTTCAAATACTGATGTAACACTTGCCTCAAGAGAAATACTCGAAAATGATATTAAAGAGTGGTGGGTAAATGATGACTCAACATATGATCACAAAACAATATATATAGGTCTGGAGCATAAGCAGGATGTAAGAGCTCAAGAGCATGTAATACACCACTACAATATTCAAAAATCTAACTTCTCACTTTCAATGGTAAGTTTTAACTTGCCAAAAGAATTTTAACTTGCCAGAAAGACAAGAGGGTCATCTCAGGCTTGACAAAAGAGCAAGTGGGCTTGTAAAAGCAATAAAACATGTAATGGACAGGGCAATGTCGACTATCAGAACTGTAGGTACCTAAAGAGGCCTGGTGTGTCATAACATACATCTTCATACCCTACGGGGAAAAAGAGGGAGGGAGGGGGGAGAAAGGGGAGCGGGAGGGGAGAGAGAGAGAGAGAGAGAGAGAGACCAACAGCCAAGAATTTATAGAGCAAAACAAGGAATAATCATTAAGGTACTTAAGGACTGGAGGTTGAATTATGTTTCAAGTGAAGTGAGCCTAAATCCCTAGGGTACATCTTTTAAATTAATGGTTACCAAAATAAGAGCACCTACACTTTCGTCAACCTTAAGAAGAGAAAGATGGTCAGGTAAAAAATGACTGGGAAGAGTCGACCAGCTTGTGGATACAGGTGTTCTTACCGAATGAGATACATAGAATGATGAGATAAAAATCAGAGCAGATACACAGAAGAATTGGACTCCAATTATTATATACATATTTCAGTAAACATACTTAACTAGGAAGAAGAAAGGTTGGCCGTGTGTCAGCTAAAGAAAAGTAAGGCTGCTTGTCCAGACTGCACTGAGGTCGAAGTGCTTCAAGTCCTGCAGGATACGACTGGGCCTTATTTGGCAAGTCTGTTAAATGTCTGTTTCAAGGGACATCTCAAATTCATGTAAGTTACTTTACGTAGCCATCCTTAACAAAAGGAACGTCAAGGATCCCACAATGGCGATGTTCTGTCGACCCAAATTGCTATAAAACAACTTATCAAAAGTCCAAGAGAGGTTGTTCTCCAAGATGCTAACAGAGCTAAGACACCTGAGAGCATTCAGTGAAAACCAATATGGGTTTCAGAAAGGGAAATTCATGGAAGATGCCATTAATCAATCAGTGAGCACTGTAAAAGATAAAGGCCCATATTCTGCAGGAATAATGACGGACATCTTATAAGCATGCGACAGCGTGTGGTGGAAAGTAGAAACATTCGGAAAGTATAAACACAGAAGTATTTACACACGCGAAAAGTAAAACTTTCTAGCTCTTATTTAAGTTGTCGGTTCCAGAACCTTTGCATCAATACAAAAAATCGTGAATATAGCATAAAATTTAGACTGTCTTTACAGCTAATCAGAATATAATACCTGTATATTCTCGTTGGTGTCGTGGCACATGGAGCTGGTGTTTCAGTTCATAGATTGAGAGTGACAACACTGGTGAAAGACCCCGGAGACACTCTCATGGCAATTTTATGGTAACGTATACAGTAACAGCCTACTGGTGTCAGAGAGAACATCAGTGACATTGTGGGCGAGTATGCTGACAGAAAGTTGGCAGGAAGCTTGGGATAGCAGCGAACTGGAAGACGTGATTACGAAATATTTCCTAACATCGAGGAAAGGTTATGTCTGTCCACCTTGGAGGTTGGCCCACTTTATATCCACTCATGAAGAATAGGTAACCTACCTGAAAAGGGTTAAAAAAAGAAACAATGACGAATATTTCTGGGCAGTTTGAATCGCCACAGTGCGTCATCATGGATTGCGCAATAAACAGATATGTGTAACACTGATGACGTCGCATGAAAAACAACGAGTGGACACACAAACTCGACAAAATGGGATAGAAGTACACTTGAAGAGCAATGAAACCAGGAGAACGACATGATGCTGTGGGTATATAAAGAATGTCACACGAACACAACAGATGATAGACTGTAGTAATTCCTGTAAATCATGTTATGAATAATTTAACTGAACGCCATAAGAATGTACGCTAATTTACTACACAATTTTCATTATCCTTAGAAATCCACTAATGTGTGTCAGGATGTGGATAATGAGAGTATCCCTCTGGTCTGACACTTCATGCGCACCCAAAGGAATAAACATACGTAATAATCTTTTCTTCTGCAAAATGTTGTAAGTCGCCTGGAAAATAATTCTAGGGACATCACATCAAGGAGGAAGCGCATACCAGACGAAGAGAACGTTGCGTGCGCTAGTACAATGAAGGGATACTCATATGCGAAGGGTTTATTTCAATAGTGGTACAAGTTCCTTTTTGTTCATTCTGAGATACAGAGTCCTAAACTTAAATGAGTGCCGAAAAATCTGCAGTTGAGATACCAGAAATATTGAACCATATGGCTTCTTGCTAGAGATGAACCTTTCTGTTTGTATGGATCATTAATTTCAGAAGCATTATAGGCAGAAAAGTGGAGGTAATGGACTTGTACCACTATTGAACTAAGCCCTTCATATGTAACAGTAATTTATAAAAATCTTCCTTAATACTCAGGATACAAAAGTGAAGCGCTACATTTATAAATGGGATTAAAATGGACGTATCAGATTGTGAGACAAATTTTATGATTATTACTAGAATTTTAGATACCAGTAGATAATGAAGATTTTTTTGCATGTCAGGGAAGCGGCGATGGACAATGCAATTAACTGAAGCATCTTCGTCTACTATTACCATGACAGGTTAGAGAAAAGAAGGTGACTAGAAATTAGCTACACATTTAACTTTATATCCATGAAAACCATTTATAATTCATATCTTGAAATATATCAGTAACATATACTGTGTAACACAATTAAAGGGTCACTTTTTCAAACTTTTTGAAATTTCGCTCAAAGGTGCCCACAACCTTTCTCTGTAAAGCTGCAAAATCGTGGCGCCCTGTGCCAGCAACCACGGGCTCGGCTGCACTTGAAACGTCAAATGTGAAGAAAAGGCCAGAGCTTAGAAGTTCATGTGAGCCGTAAGGTGGATTAATGATGTCACACTGACACCAAAATTCACTATAATTCTGCCCAACGCCGCCGTGGAGGTGTCACACAATGGGAAGGTCGGTACCCTCGCTTACCCACAGTTCGACCCTTCTTTTGACGCCTGTGCGATAGAAGTCAGAATCGTGACGCCCAGCCCCGAAATCAATCGGTTTCTGTATGGATTTCCGAGTAAAACGTCTCAGACAACCCGCCACTCAGAAACGACACGAGAGAGCCTCAGGAGATGGCATAAAAGGGTCAATAAAACCACATCTTCTCTTCAGCCGTTGATCCCACATATTTCGCGCTCGAAAACAAACAGTTCACAATATGATGAGCAACAAGATGGCGTTCTTGACAATGTTTCACGCTGATGAAATCCCCCCAGACGCTTCGACCCTTCTCTAAGGACATCGTGGGTCCCCAACTCCACCGAATGTGATCGCACCCCTTTGGAATGTAGCACAAAAGCAATTTTTTGTCTGGGGTTAAGAAAAAGTGACTGTGTTGCGCAGTGCATTGTTCTGCAAGTCAATTAACAGACTGTATAATGAAATTATGGTACACTTTTGCTTTTTAAGTTGTAGTTGGCATGGTAACATTTTTGTCACAGCCATTAGAAAGAAAAAAAACCTTACATAAATAACAATTCGACATAAGAAGCATTTTTAGATAATTTCCATATGTGTTTTCGTAACAACTTATATACTATAGTAGGTAAGCCTGGTATGAACGTCAAGGTTATTTTTGAATATCACATCGGTTTACTAGGCATTGTCCTATCGGAGGTCTTCCGACCTTATTGAACTGACTTTCGGGGGACTTACATTTTAACTGATGCACCAAAGAATAGTTCACCTCAGCATTTCTCACATTAACAAACTTTGCCAAGGGTGAAAGAAACGATAAAAGTTCAATGACTAACCAGTGATCGAAATTGAGATCTTTGGATCCGTAGTTTGGCACTTTACTACTGAAGAACGCTGCATTTTTTTTCCTTCCAATCTTCGAGCTCCGCATTTCGACAAACAATCGCTGGCGCTGGGATTCGAAATGGCGACCAACAGTACGGCAGTCAGCACCGCTAACCGCTAAGCCGCATTGCACGCACCAAATACGTGCTATTGACGAGATTTGAAACTGAGACTTCACGAGCATCAGAATCTGACGCTACACACCGGGCTAACAGCAACTCCAAGTGTCCGACCCAATAACTTATCTACGTTGGACCCGAATGCAACTGAAAAAATTTCGGAGCTTTTTCACTCTACTGGTTTAATGTGTTCATGGTATCTGGCGATGTTGTGGAGAGTAACCGGATTTCGTTTGATTTTTTACCCCCATTTGTCTTAGTATCAGTACTGTGCTGAAAATAACGCCTGCAATCTCACTGACTAGAGTAGAAGAGTCTTCAGTGATGACGCGCTTGTAACTGAACCCTGACGACCAGCGAAGCCGTGTCTGGAGACACACCAGACAGCGGTGAGATGCTAACTGGCCGACAACTAGGACTGATGATCTGGGGTGCATTTCTTTTCTTAGCAGGACCCCTTTGGTTGTTTTCCGCGGCACTCTTACTGCACAGCGGTACATCCGAAATCTTCTACGCCCCGTTTTGTTGCCCTTCATGGCAAGCCATCCTGCATTTCAGCAAGATAATGCCCGCCCGCCAACGGCGGGAGTCTCTACTGCTTGCCTTTGTGCTCGCCAAATGGTACCTCGGCCAGTAAGGTCGCCGTGTCTCACCCCAATTTAGAACGTTTGGGGCATTGTGGGGAGGGCCCTGCAACCAGCTCGGTATTTCACCGATCCTACACGCCAATTGGACAGAATTTCGCACGATATCCCTTAGGAGGACATCCAACAACACTATCGATCAATGTATAAGGGCCATTTGGAGACTAGCGCTTAACTGACTTGCTCAATTTGTGCAGTTCTTTCTTTTGAATAAATTATCCAGTTTTTTTTTTCTAAAACGGTAATCATTTGTTTGTCTGTACATGTACAACACATCTACCGATCTCCGTCCCATTCGGATAATTACTTCGTGGTTCGTCGTTTTTCTTGTCTTGAAGTGTATTACTCCAGTCTCCTATCTTTTTGGACTTGTAACAACGAGAAACCGGATTCAATTATGTTCATGTGGAAATATCGATCGTGCGAGATATGCCGGAGGACCCTGGAAGCGAGAGTGTTACACGTGAATGGTGACATTCGTGCCACTTGCAGTCGGCGCATTGCACGGGTTCTGAACAGAAATCGACACACAGTGCATACCATCGACATTTGCACCGTGGTGTACAGATATTTTCAGTTCAACAGATATACAAAGATATATGGGGCTAAGAAATCAAACGAAATGCGGGTATTCAGTAACGATCCACCGGAGACCACGAGGCTCTTATACCAAAATACTCAGGAAATACAGTACCCCTGAATGCCTCCGAAGTATCAGCAGTTGTTGAACACAGGTTTACGAATGAAAATAAAATTACTCTTATAAAGGAAAAATGTTGTCCCACGCATCAGCCTACTGCCAATGTCACCAACGAAACCGCCAAAATAACAGTGATAAATTGGATCTGGGTCAGCGGGTCTAATCTTAGGTTTTCATGGAAACGGCACTTGACCCTGAGTGAATATTCTCCAATTTATTTACGTCCCCACGGCCGCCACCAACATCACAACATCAATCTTTGGCATTGCGAATTCCGATATTCCTAACAAAGACGAGGAGGTAAATTGTCGAGGACAGTTCGAATATTATTATTATTATTATTCAATTAGACATGGTAAGAAATCGAAAATACTTCATACACAAACGCTGTCACGAGAAAATAAATTTCCATTTCTAGAGCGCTGTCGAAGTGTTAAGCTGGTGTATTACTTCTGTAGCTGTGGATATCCTCCATTTATAAGTATTATGAGTAAATGAAACATAAACGCACCTTATCGAGTCATTCCATTTGCAATAAAAGAATTCTATAAAGGAAAGACAATGCTGATTGTTGGTACCGTCAATTCACATTTAGTTCGATGGGGAGATGGGTGAGCATGTTGAATTCCATAACCTGAGAGCAATATTTTGGAAGATAATGCAGGAAGAAATATCGCAATGGAGAACTTGAACCATGCGATTTGGAAGACACTTAGCCAGTTCTATCTTTGTCCAGAACAGGTTCCGTCAGATTTTTACCTGTTTCCAAATGGATGTGTAACTGAAAGGGACACATCTTATAGACAAAGATGTTCTGTGATTGTTGCTCTGAACTAATTTTTTCTGGACAAGGCGGTTCACCTAACATTTAAAATTTCTGAAGGCTCATCTTTGGAAGTCAACTGACCGTATAGAGCAATGTGCTGAGTAACTGTGTGATGCTAATTGTCCACTTGCTCTCTTCACTTTAAAAAATCCAACAACACCTGTCAGTTGATGGTTCGTTTCAAGCAGAAATGCGAAAAATCAACAATATTCGTTACCTGTAAGGAAAGAAACATTGTCCAACCGTATTCTCGACGATATAGTTATTACAGTGCGGCATGTGTGTCTTTGTAATTTGAAAAAGTCGCCAGATAGTTGAGACGTGACTATGAAACGCTCTCAAGATGATCTCTTCTCTGCTGGATTGCGTTCTGGAAAACGAACAAAACTGAAGGTGACATGCTAGTGGACTATAGCAAATGCCTTGAAGGTATCGAAAGAATTTTGCTGTCGTTGCGCTGATGGTGTTCTAAAAAAACATACATCTGTGATGAACATGAAGGTTAGTCTGTTCACCGCAGTGGTTTACTACTAATAGTCCTGTTGGGAATGGTATGATGTTGCCTTCCCACGACCTCTGAACTGACTCACCCAGCCATTTATAGGGGGACCTACAGGCTCTGCATGCTTGCTAGACATTTCCTCGCCGTGCATGCACAGATTAATGTTGATCAGGAGGGTCAAATAGTAAAGTGGTTAAAATAAAAAGTTGCATATTGATTTAATGTCGATACTAGACATATTAGTAAACAAAACTAATTCTGTTATGTCAGGTAAAGTCATAACAAACAGAAAATAACGAAGCTTGATAAACACAAAAAAATCCTTGGAAAAGATTCCACAGCAAACACTGTAGTTTCTTCTCACCGTCATCTTGTATAACACATTGTTTATAAACTAATTAGCCCTCATCGTAATGGGAGACCTTTTCAATGTGGTTAGACATATTGTCCCATTCCTCTACATCGGCCTCGATGATGGTATGTAAGGTCTCTGGTGGGGCAGGACGATCACAGCTCGTTTAGGCATGATCCAGGCACTCCGAATAATGCTCAGATCTGGAAAATATGAGGCCATTCCAACCGACCGATCTATGCTCCATTGGGAACATGTTCACAAGATTGTGACGATGGGAGCGTTCACCGTCGTCCATTAGCGTGAATCTCGCTCCAATATGGTCACTGAATGGCACCACAGTGCCTGCAAGGAAGTCATCCCGATGCTTCACACCAATCATATTCCCATCTATAGGCACAAGAGGTGTGCTGCAGCCATACACGTTCCAACCCCAAAACATGACTAGACAGCCTTGATAAGAGTGATGGTCTAGATACCGTTAGGGTGTAAACACTTTCCTCGTTGCCTTCAAGTCCACAAAGAGTGGTTTTGGGCAAGTGCAATACGAGCCCACCTCCGAACCCGATTCAGAAGAGGAACCTTGAGTGGTCTTCTGGCTCGTCATCCTTCCCATAGAGCCTATTTCATATCATTTGTGTTGACACCTGCACTCTTGTAGCTGTGTGGAACTACACCCTTAAAGCTGTAGCATTGTGTTGAGGGTTTCTGCGTGCTGTTATATGCACACTCATGCTCATAAATTATACATAATGCTGATACATGATGAAACAACGCTCTGGTGGGCAGTTTGCCGGTTTAAATCACTTCGGGGTATGACCATGCGGTGCCTTTGACCTGCGGTCGTGTGGGTGCATGTCAGAGTACGGTGCAGCGAGTAAGTGTGCAGACGTTTTCAGACGTGCTAATGGTGACTCTGTGTTGAAAATGGCTCAAAGAACACATATTTATGACGTTTTGAGGGATAGAATACTAGGGCGACTGGAGGCTGGTCAAACACAGCAGGTCGTAGCACGGGCCCTCCGTGTGTCACAAAGTGTGATCTCAAGATTACGGCAACGATTCCAGCAGACAGGAAACGTGTGCAGGCGCTACAGTACGAGACGTCCACAGTGTACAACACCACAAGAAGACCGATATCTCACCATCAGTGCCCGCAGACGGCCACGGAGTACTGCAGGTAGCCTTGCTCGGGACCTTACCGCAGCCACTGGAAGAGTTGTCTCCAGACACACAGTCTACAGACAACTGAACATACATGATTTATTCGCCCAGAGACCTACAAGATGCATTCCACTGACCTCTGGTCACAGGAGAACCCGTAAAGCCTGGTGTCAAGAACACAGTACATGGTCATTGGAACAGTGGTCCCAGGTTATGTTCACGGACGAGTCCAGGTATAGTCTGAACAGTGATTCTCGCCGGGTTTTCATCTGGCGTGAATCAGGAACCAAATACCAACCCCTTAATGCCCTTGAATGGGACCTGTATGGATGTCGTGGTTTGATGGTGTGAGGTGGGATTATGATTGGTGCACGTACACCCCCGCATGTCTTTGACAGAGGAACTGTGTATCGGGACGTCAGTTTGCACCAGTATGTCCGCGTTTTCAGGGGTGCAGTGGGTCCCACCTTCCTCCTGATGAGTGATAAAGCACGGCCCCACGGAGCTGCCATCGTGCAGGAGTACCTTGAAACAGATGATATCAGGCGAATGGAGCGACCTGCCTGTTCTCCAGACCTAAACCCCATCGGGCACGTATCGCTGCACGTCTTCAAACCCCTAAGACACTTCAGGAGCTCCGACAGGCACTGGTGTAAGAATGGGAGGCTATACCACAGTAGCTGCTCGACCACCTGATCCAAAGAACGCCAACCCGTTCTGTGGCCTGTGTACGTGTGCATGGTGATCATATCCCATATTGATCTCGGGGTACATGAACAGGAAACAGTGGCGTTTTGTAGAAGATGTGTTTCGGGCGGGTTTTCTCAACTTATCACCAATACCGTGGACTTACAGATCTGTGTCGTGTGTGTTCCCTATGTACCTGTGCTATCAGCGCCAGTTTTGTGTAGTGCCACGTTGTGTGGCATCACGTTCTGTAGTTATCCTCAATTTATGAGCATGAGTGTAGGTATTGATCCTGCACATCTGTTGCTTTTATCTGCGGCCACTTCTGAGGATCCTCAACTGATCCTGTAGCTAGAAACTTGTTTGAGATTCTCTCTAGAGACATTACTTCGATTCACAGCGACATTCGCTGTGGCGTCCACCTGTCTCATGCCCTACCTCATTAGAGTCGCTATATGGAGCCTCTGATGGAATTTTATTGTTGTGTGAACCATCCTAAGCGACACAACTCTCATAATTAAACACAGCACAAGTACTACAACGTTTACAGGTGACGTCGTTGCCACACACACAGCACATACTGCCCCTCACGGTAGGAACATGGGATGTTTCGGCTAGAATTACATTACAAGCACATCAATGTATTGATATCGTAACGTGTTTCTGGATCACAATCTTCAGTATTAAAGATTCGGCAATACACAACATTTATTTCGACTACTGTGTGATTCTCCTACCAAAATCTGACGGTACGATATTTGATTTGGACCCACGTAATGTTTCGTTGGTGATTTGTACTTACTGAACAATCTTCAGTAACGGTCGCTACTGACTTGATTAAACATGTGGAACGGAAACGGTGCTACCCTCCCAGACCCCCAGACATACAAAATTGTGCTGCCAAACGGTTACAGCATCAACATCTTGAGGTAGAGAAGGGTGACAGCTTTGTATTGAACGAAAAGGGAGACCGTATCAATGAAAAGATGCAGACAATCCTGCAGATATATATTCTGCTTCATGGCAACAATAGCTCTGCCCATTAGTCAGTTGGGACCGTAGTAGGAGCGCCTCTGTTTCATTGACATCATTCAATCAATCATCAGCTCACGATATACCTTACTACGAGGGTCACTCCAAAAGAAATGCACACAATTTTTTTTTAAATCCATCTTTTATTCTACATGTTAGAAAGTTTTACAGTGTGTAGATACATCCTTTAGGAAAAATATTTTCATTTCTCCACATTATTTCCATCCCTCTCAACTGCCTTACGCCATCTTGGAACCAGCGCCTGTACACCCGCACGGTAAAATTCTGGACTGACCTGTAGGAGCCACTATTTGCAGCGTGCACAAGGAAGTCGTCATCTTCAAACCTTGCTCCACGAAGAGAGTATTTCAGTTTCCCAAAGAGATATCAGTCACATGAAGCCAAGTCAGGACGGTAAGGCGGGTGTTTCAGTGCTGTCCATCCGAGTTTTGTGATCGCTTCCGTGGTTTTTTGACTGACATGTGGCCGTGCGTTGTCGTGCAACAGCAAAACGTCCTGCTTTTGCCGACGTTGTCGAACACGACTCAGTCGAGCTTGAAGTTACTTCAGTGTCGTCACATATGCATCAGAATTTATGGTGGTTCCACTTGGCACGATGTCCACAAGCAAGAGTCCTTCGGAATCGAGAAACACCGTAGCCATAACTTTTCCAGCAGAAGGTGTGGTTTTGAGTTTTTTCTTTCTTGAGTGAATTTGCATGATGTCGCTCCATTGATTGCCTCTTCGTCTCTGGTGAAAAATGATGGAGCCATGTTTCATCACCTGTCACAATTCTTCCAAGAAATTTATCTCCACCATTCTCGTACTGTTCCAAAAGTTCGCTGAATACCGTTTTTCTTGTTTCTTTGTGAGCCACTGTCAACATCGTGGGAACCCACCTAGCACAAACCTTTTTTAACGCCAACACTTTCATTATTCTGCAAACACTTCCTTCCCCTATCCCAAAGTAGCGTGACAATTCGTTCACTGTGATGCGTCTGTCAGCAGTCACCAATTCGTTAACTCTCTGCACATTGTCTGGAGTGTGTGCAGTACGAGGCCTGCCGCTGCGAGAACAATCCTCAGTATTGCCGTGCCCGCTTTCATCACGTAACCTGCTTGTCCACCGACTAACTGTACTGCGATCGACATCTTTTTCAACCTTTTGTGGATGTTTCCCACTGTCTCGTTTTCACACCACAGGAATTCTATGACAGCACGTTGCTTCTGACGAACGTCAAATTTAGCAGCCATCTTGAGGACATGTTGTGAAGGCGCCACTCACAGGAACAAGTTGAGCTAAGTTTGAAAACAAGCGGGAAGGATGTATCTACACACTGTAAAACGTTCACACATGCAGAATAAAAACTGTATTTTTACAAAAATAGTGTGCATTTCTTTTGGAGTGACCCTCGTAGATCTGTTGAGTCTTCTTGTACGGCAAGGAAGCAAAGAAGAGGATGCTCTTATGGGTTGCCAGCATCCTCTTTCTGCAAAAATAAATGCACACGTGGATTAATAGGTTCTTTACTTACGGTGACGAGGATGGGATAGTGGCGACGAGGATACAACAAGATAAAGATTTGTCACTTATATTTCCGTTAGTGCTTTTAAGGGGAGATTACTGAAGTGCTCGGGCAAAACTTCCATTCCACTAAGGACTGCGAACTGCAGATAGTAGAACCAGATCTGACGAGGCCTTTGAAAATACATCGAAACGCGATAGCACTACCATACCATCCTACGAACCTTTATGGTGAGGCTGCGAGTTGGGTCAAATGCTTCAGGGTCCAACGCGGATACATAGAAAATAACCTTTTTAGTGCCTCACTATCAAAAAATGCTTGATGGTGAGACTACGAACTGGACTAGGGCGTCGGCGTCGAATGCCAAAATACACTACTGGCCATTAAAATTTGCTACACCACGAAGATGACGTGCTACAGACGCGAAATTTAACCGACAGGAAGAAGATGCTGTCATATGCAAATGATTAGCTTTTCAGAGCATTCACACAAGGTTGCGCCGGTGGCGACACCTACAACGTGCTGACATGAGGGAAGTTTCCAACAGATTTCTCATACACAAACAGCAGTTGACCGGCGTTGCCCGGTGAAACGTTGTTGTGATGCCTCGTGTAGCGAAGAAAAATGCGTACAATCACGTTTCCGACTTTGATAAAGGTCGGATTGTAGCCTATCGCAATTGCGGTTTATCCTATCACGACATTGTTGCTCGCGTTGGTCGAGATCCAATGACTGGTAGCGAAGATGGAATCGGTGGGTTCAGGAGGGTAATACGGAACGCCGCGCTGGATCCCAACGGCCTCGTATCACTAGCAGTCGAGATGACAGACATCTTATCCACATGGCTTAACGGATCGTGCAGCCACGTCTCGATCCCTAAGTCAAAAGATGGGGACGTTTGCAAGACAACAACCATCTGCACGAACAGTTCGACGACGTTTGCAGCAGCATGGACTATCAGCTCGGAGGCCGTGGCTGCGGTTACCCTTGACGCTGCATTACAGACAGGAGCGCCTGCGATGGTGTATTCAACGACGAACCATGGTGCACGAATGGCAAAACGTCATTTTTTCGCATGAATCCAGGTTCTGTTTACAGTATCATGACGGTCGCATCCGTGTTTGGCGACATCGGTGAACGCACATTGGAAGCGTGTATTCGTCATCGCCATATTGGTGTATCACCCGGCGTAATGGTACGGGGTGCCATTGGTTACACGTCTCGGCCACCTCTTGTTCGCATTGACGGCACTTTGAACAGTGGACGTTACATTTCAGATGTGTTACGACCCGTGGCTCTACCCTTCATTCGATCCCTGCGAAACGCTACATTCCAGCATGATAATGCACGACCGCATGTTGCAGGTCCTGTACGGGCCTTTCTGGATACAGAAAATGTTCGACTGCTGCCCTGGCCAGCACATTCTCCAGATCTCTCACCAATTGAAATCGTCTGGTGAATGGTGGCCGGGCAACTGGCTCGTCACAATAGCCACTTGATGAACTGTGGTATCGTGTTGAAGGTGCATGGGCAGCTGTACCTGTACACGCTATCCAAGCTCTGTCTGACTCAATGCCCAGTCGTATCAAGGCCGTTATTACGGCCAGAGGTGGTTTTTCTGGGTACTGATTTCTCAGGATCTATGCAACCAAATTGCGTGAAAATGTAATCACATGTCAGTTGTAGTGTAATATATTTGTCCAAAGAATACCCGTTTATCATCTGCATTTCTTCTTGGCGTAGCAATTTTAATGGCCAACTAGTGTAGTTATCGCACGTGACTCTACGACCTTCCCTAAACGGAGAGCCAGACACCTTCTCGGTGCAGCTCCGTGCAGGTAGACCAGACTTACCGGCGGCGCTGGTGTACGGGTAGGTGTCGAAGCCGTTGGGGTACTGTCCAGGGTAGGATGCGGCGGCGGCTGCGGCCGCAGCCGCTGCGGCGGCGTTCTGGTACTCGTAGAACTGCGAGGCGGCAGCCACGGCGGCCGCGTGCGACAGTGGCGCCGCGGGCGGCAGCGGCACCAAGCTCCCGGGGCCTCCGGCTGCGGCGGCCGCGCTCAGGTAAGGCGACGGGTAGACGTAGCTCGGGGGCACCCTGCAGCACCACAGCGTTCCCATGACAAAGCAGCAGCGCCACGTGCTAAGCTGTTCTAACTCCGAAACAAACGGCTATTGGAGGTACGTACTTACAAGAATCGCCGTCTGCCAAAATGCTATATTTACGTGACGAGAACTCATTTTTACAAAGAAAAAACAATTTTGATCCATAACAATTTGTAATTCAGTCGTAAAAAAACTTTGTCTTCTGTTGGTATTTCGATTGCAGACTGTTCAGCCATCTTCGGAGCGAGCTCTCACACGCAACACTGTGGAACAGAATTTGTGACTAGCAACAGTCTGTCGACCAGAATTTGTGACTAAACATCCTTCAGACAGGGCTCCACTGAAGCATATGTCTCTGCCAATGTGGTATGAATTTCCGAGTACGCTTGCACAATTGGCTGGCCTTACCGGCTATATAATGTGGACGGGAACGCTATACCGTCAATTTCTGCGGTTCGCTCCGAAGATGGGTGAATCGTTTCCAACCGAAATTTTACCAGAAGACTGAAGTGCGGTTACGGCTGAACATCCGCAATTTTATGGACGCGCGGTGACAACATGAAGTTTCAAAAGAAACAATTTATACAAGTATTCTACAGACAGAGAAACGCGATTTAAATGTTCTCTGTCGTTATAATTAATAAATAAATTATTTCATATTTACAGACACAAAGCTGTGCGCCTAAATTGTAAACGGCAACTGCCTGCAATTTAAAATGCGCCCCCACTACTCGAACATCACTTAGCTAACAGAAATAAGATTTTTGTTTCTGAAAGCGGTTTTTATTGATGTGTAAATTTCTTTATGACATTAACAAATTTACCACTATGAAGACAAATCAATTATGGTTTCTGTTCGTATGAGTTCTACCGATATAACCCCAGTAAAATGTGAGATGGTCACAAAACCAAAAGACACCGCTCAAACCTTTACTATCTGAAGTTCTAACTTCAACGACGTGGCAAGACCCAACGTGGAATATATAAAGGTGAAGAACCACGAATAGTCGGAAATGAGTATCAGGTGGTGTGAGATCTTGAACGAAAAAAACCGTTTGGGGCACGTTTATGTAACCTGTCTGATCAAAAGTAAAAAAATTGCTCTGAGCACTACGGGACTTAACTTCTGACGTCATCAGTCCCCTAGAACTTAGAACTACTTAAACCTAACTAACCTGAGGACATCACACACATCCATGCCCGAGGCAGGATTCGAACCTGCGACCGTAGCGGTCGCGCGGCTCCAGACTGTAGCGCCTAGAACCGCTCGGCCACTCGGTCCAGCGATCAAAAGAATCCGTGAACTTAATTAGAGGGCATCAGTAAGGGCCATTATGGCGGCTTGAGCTCTGCTCGAGACACTTTCAATGACGTGTCAATGTCTGTAGGGAATGGCCGTTCATTCTTTTTCTAGAACTGGAGCTAGAGAAGGCAATGATGTTGGACGCACAGGTCCGGGGACCGGGGGGAAGCCGACGTTCAAACTCATCCCATACGCGTTCCACTGGGTTCTGGTCAGGACTTATAGCAGACCAGTCCATTTCACGAATGTGTTGTTCACAAACCACTGCCTCACACATACTACTTCATATCGGAGTGCATCTTTATACTGAATCATCGTCTCAGAACTGTTCCTCTACTGCACGCAATAACACAATACTGTAAAATGTGTTCAAAACCTTCCCCGTTTAGATTTTTATTAAGTGCAAAATGGGGACCTAACCACGAAAATTACCTCCATACCGTAACACTACCTCCTCTATACTTCACTGTTGGCACTAAATATGATGACAGGTAACGTTCTAAGTGCATTCGTCATACCCAAACCTTTCCTTCCATCTGACTGCCACCTGGTTTAACGTGATTCGCCAGTGCGAATCACTCGTTCCAAGTGACCCACTGTCCAGTGGCGTCGTTCTTTACCTACCTCACGCTTCGCTTAGTGCTGACTATAGGAATGTGTGGCTTACAATGAGCTCCTCGACCACGGCACCCCGTTCTTTTTCAACTCCGCACGCACAGTCAATGTGCTAGCTGGTCTGCAAACACTTAGGAACTCACGACTGAGTCCTTCTGCTGATTTGATGCGATTTTTAACATCACCGTCCGCAAAGTTCGACGGCCCTGTACATCAGTATATGAGGTTCACCTGGTCTTGCCTTAGCTGTGCTTGTTTCTTTGTGTTTCCACTTCACAGTCACCTCATCAACAGTCGACTTCGGTAGCTTTAGAAAGGCTGAAATGCTCTTGAAAATCTGTTACTCAGGTGACATCAAGTCATGTTCAAAGACGCTCAGCTCTCACGACCGGCCCATTCTGGTGTTACAGCTTCTGTATTGACACCACAATACGTACCGCCTCCTTTTATACCGGCGGGTTCGCCTCTTGTGACATACAGTGGGCAGTTACTACATAATAGGGTTGTCCAGGCTTTTGAGCGTATGGTGTATGTAGTTGTGCCTGTCGGCTGCGTGGCGATCTCGTTGAAGACAACCACAACACTCGACCCTGCAGGGTACGTCTCGTGAACAACTTTCTTCAATCCATGGTATGGCGTGATCACCTGCACGACCCGACCTGCCCAGCATCGAAAACTGCATAACAAAAAGTTTTGCGGATCGCAGTCCTTCTCGGTAGATTACTGCTGCGCTGAAGGCAGTTTTCCACGGAGAACGGGGTTCGTTTCCCATGGGGCTCGTGGACGCCATCGTTAAATAACATCAGACATGGCTGATATGGGGAATCATCACTATGTACTGGTGCTCTATCAAACCAACACATCACTTTCTAAATCGCCGTTATCTTATTTCTGCAGCTGTTTTTTGCTTCTCTTGCCATTTTTGTCAGTCGGTTCCAGATGCCACAATTCATCCCACGATTACACTTGGTAGGAGTGATGTTTTCTTCTTAATCCCCCTCGCTGTTTTTATTAGAAGCTTTCTCTCAAAGACGTCCTTCGCGAAGCCTTTATAACGACTTACATGTATAGTAAGTCTGAATCTTCTCTATTTTTAACTTTTCTCGACAGTACTTGTCCACTGCATTTTCCTTCCGGAATGCTCTTGATGTTTTTCTCTTTATCGGCATCAGTATTATTTCCAATTTCTTTCATGTTTTTCAAGTAACTACAATTCGCACGCATAGATTAAAAAGGCCTAAACAAATTTATTGTAACTCATTTTTTCTTTGTTTGTGTATAAAAGCTGTGATTCTCACCAGATTTACTTTGCTTTGAGAAGCTTGTTTCGCCGGTGTAATTCTTGTTTAACATCCGTTACTGTTGTGCCCGAATAACAAAACTCGTTAATATAATTTTCGTAGAGTATCTTTTTTATATGTCCATGGTTTTAGTTTTTCTCTTTTTTTTATCGTCATCCTAAGTTTGATTAGTATACCTGTCAAAATTTGTAGCATATAATTTGTTACAGTTAAGTTAACGATAATCACAATACAATCGGCAAAGCCTATGCCAATTCGTACATCTGGAACGTGTTATGTCCGCCTTGCTACGTCCGCCACGGGTTATCTTGTTTCCAAGGTAGCACAATTCCGTAACTTCGACTACTTCATGATCACCGATTTTGGTATTAAAAACGCCGGCCGGTGTGGCCGAGCGGTTCTAGGCGCTTCAGTCTGGAACCGCGCGACCGCAACGGTAGCAGGATGCAATCCTGCCTCGGGCAAGGATGTGTGCGATGTCCTTAGGTTAGTTAGTTTTAAGTAGTTCTAAGGTCTAGGGGACCGATGACCTCAGATGTTAAGTCTCATAGTGCTTATAGACATTTGAACCAGTTGGTATTAAGTTTCTCGCTATTCATATTTCCGCAACTATTCATTAATTTTGTCTTTTTTCGATTTACTCTCAATCCATTTTCTGTACTCACTAAACTGTTCATTCCGTATAACAGATCCTGTAATTCTTCTTCACCTTCGCTGAGGATGGCAATATCATCAGGGAATCTTATGTTTGACATCCTTTCACCTTTAATTATAATCCCGTTCTTGGGACTTTGTTTTACTTCCGCCACTGCTTCTGCGATGTATAGATTGTACAGTAGGGGCGAAAGACCACATCCCTGTCTAGCCCCTTTTTCTAGGTCTAGGTCTAGAGTGTCTTAATTTTTTTAAAGTCTTGATTCCACCATCAAACAGAACTGCCTCTCTGGTGCCTTTACCTATCCTAAAGCCAAAATGATCGTTATCAAACGGCTCCTCAATTTTCAATTCTGTTCTTCTGTATACTATCGTTATCAGCAGCTTGGATGCAAAAGCTGTTACGCTGACTGTGTGATACATCTCGCACCTACCTGGCGTCTTCAGAGCTTTATGGATAAAATTCTTCCAATGCATCTGTGGCATGACTCAGCAAACCAGTAATTAATAGTAATATTTGAAAACAGTCTTGGATGCAATTTTAGTTTTTTTTATTTATCAACTATGCGTTTCACCCTATTTAGGCATCTTCAGGCTGATCTTAATTTGGTATTCCTTACGACGATCCATTAGACAGTGTAACTAAAGGGCATCGTCTAGTACATCAGGCCAACATCGCCTTCGTTAACCTCAGTAAATACTTTCTAGATGGACGTTAGTGACTCCAAGACCTGCATAATGCGTTCACTTTCACAGGAGCACCTTATTCTATATTTGTTCCTGTGAACGTGGACCACCAGCTGTATAAGGAAAAGGCGACAGTGGAAATTTTTGCCGGGCCGGGACTCGAAAACCGATTTTCCACTTTACACGAGCGCTCACCTTAACCGATTTGGATACCTTTCACGACTCACGGCCAGATCCCAACTTCGATTCATCGTCGTTCCTGTGCCACAGGCTGTGTTCCTACACACATTATGTAATTTCCGTGCGGGCCGCGGTGTCTGAGCGGTTCTAGGTGCTTCTGTCCGGAACCGCGTGACTGCTACCGTCGCAGTTTCGAATCCTGCCTAGGGCATGGATGTGTGTGATGTGCTGCGATTAGTTAGGTTTAAGCAGTTTTAAGTTCTTGGGGACTGATGACCTCAGATGTTGTCCCATAGTGCTCAGAGCCATTTTAACCTTTTTTTTTTTTTTTTTTTTTTAATTTCCGTCGCGGGAAAGACATTTTAACTGAAAGTCGTCGCCTGGTATCCTTGGATAAACACGATATCGCAGTGCATGTTTGGAGGAACATTGCATCGCACTTCTTGACAACATAGGCATTGCAATATCATATTTACCCGCCTATACCAGATAACGACTTTAATTGAAAGTGTCCTCCCCTGTATGGGGGTTCCATAATGTGTGTACGAATACAGGTTGTTACACAAGAACGACGACATATCAAAATCTGGGTCTGGCCGTGAGTCGTGAAAGGACAGCCAAAGAGGTTAAGGTGAGCTCTCGCGTGAAGCGGGAAAACCGGGTCCGAGTCGCGGTCCGGCACAAATTTTCATTGTCATTCCATTACTGAGCTGATGGTTGACCATATTCTCAACTGCGTATACATGCATCACACTTGTAACAACACGAGCTCTGCAATATCGTATTATAATCTTAAACTCGATGATTTGAATCTCGGAAGTAGAATAGCTTTTTTACTTTTATTTAAATTCCATATAGATAGCAGTTATAAGAGTCGAGGGGCATGAAAGGGAAGCAGTGGTTGGGAAGGGAGTGAGACAGGGTTGTAGCCTCTCCCCGATGTTATTCAATCTGTATATTGAGCAAGGAGTAAAGGAAACGAAATAAACATTCGGAATAGGAATAGAAATAAAAACTTTGAGGTTCACCGATGACATTGTAATTCTGTCAGAGAGAGCAAAGGACCTCGAAGAGCAGTTGAACAGAATGGACAGTGTCTTGAAAGGAGGATATAAGATGAACATCAACAAAAGCAAAACGAGGAAAATGGAATGTAGTCGAATTAAATCGGGTGATGCTGAGGGAATAGACTAGGAAATGAGACGCTTAAAGTAGTAAATGAGTTTTGCTATTTGGGGAACAAAATAACTGATGATGGTGGAAGTAGAGGGGGTATAAAATGTAGACTGGCAATGGCAAGGAAAGCGTTTCTGAAGAAGAGAAATTTGTTAAGATCGAGTATAGATTTAAGTGTCGGGAAGGCGTTTCTGAAAGTATTTGCATGGAGTGTAGCCATGTATGAAAGTGAAACGTGGACGATAAATAGTTTAGACAAGAAGAGAATAGAAGCTTTCGAAATGTGGTGCTACAGTAAAATGATAAAGATTAGATGGGTAGATCACATAACTAAGGAGGAGGTATTGAATAGAATTTGGGAGAAGAGAAATTTGTGGCACAACTTGACTAGAAGAAGGAATCGGCCGGTAGGACATATTCTGAGGCATCAAAGGATCATCAATTTAGTACTGGAGGGCAGCGTGAAGGATACAAATCGTAGAGGGAGACAAAGCAGATTCAGAAGGAAGTAGGTTGCAGTAGATACTGGGAGATAAACAAGCTTGCACAGGACAGAGTAGCATGAAGAGCTGCATCAAACTAGTCTCTTGACTGAAGACCACAACAGCAACAATAACTTACCAGATTGAAATGTTACTTAAAATACCGAATTGTAATTTTTTAAATAAAAAGAACATTTTTCATTTTAGAGTTACTACTTTAAGAAACCAATGTCCAGGCACAGATCTTTAAGTAGGAAGAAAATCGAGGAGAGACAGCATCTGTGTTGCCATTACGAAGTTTCGTATTGTATTTTAAGTAGTGAAGACTTAGATTTTCTGCACTCTTACTGCAATGAAACATTTCAACCTTACGACAAAGGGTTGCACTTAACAGAATAGGCAGCTGATTACTGCTTTGAAAATGGCCCGAGTAGAGACTTAAATTCGATTGTTACAATAAAGAAACACCACAGACGTATGTTACACACTCAGGTGAGAAGAGTAATGGGGTACCTCCAAATGTCGCCTCATTTAGTCAGGCGTTGTGCATCAATTCCACGTGGCATGGGCTCAACAAGACGTTGGAAGTCCCCTGCAGAAATGCTGAGTCCATAATTGCGAAAGCATTGCCGGTGCAGGATTTTGTGCACCAATTGACCTCTCGATTGTGTCCCATAAATGATCGATGGCAGTCTTGTCGGGCGATCTGGGTGGCCAAATCATTTGCTCAAACTGTCCATATGTTCTTCAAATCAGTCGCAAACAATTGTGGCCCAGTGACACGGCTCATGGTCATGGGAACATGAAGTCCATTAATGGCTGCAAATGCTCTGGAAGTACCAGAACATAACCATTTCCAATCAATGATCGCTTAATTTAGACCAGGGGACAAAATCAATTCCACGTAAACATAGCCCACAACCATTATGGAGCCACTACCAGCTTGCACAATGCGTTCTTGACAACTTCAGTGCATGGCTTCGCGGGCTCTGCATCGCACTAGAACCCTACCATCAGCTCTTACCACCTGCAATCAGGACTCATCTGACCAGGCCACGGTTTTCCAGTATTGTCTAGGGTCCAGAAGATATGGTCACGAGCCCAGGAGAGGCGCTGCCGGACCTTTAGCAAAGGCACTCGCATCGGTCGTCCGCTGCCATAGCCAACCAACACCAAATGCGCCGCATTGTCTTGACGGATACCTTCGTCGCATGTCCCACATAGATTGTTTCAAGCAGTGTTGCTTGTCTGTTACCACTAACAACTCTATGCAAACGCCGCTGCTCTCGGTCGTTAAGTGAAAGACGTCGGCCACTGTGTTTTCTGTGGTGAAAGGTGATGCCTGATATTCTCGGCGCGTTCTTGATATTGTGGATCTAGGAATACAGAATTCCCTAGCGATTTCCGAAATGGAATGTCCCATGTGTCTAGTTCCAACTACCATTCCGCGTTCTAAGTTTTTTAATTGTCGTCATCGGAGACAATCACGTCGGAAATCCTTTCAAACGAATCACCTGAGTGCAAATGATACATCCGCCGATGCACTGCCCTTTTATACATTGTGTACGCGATACTACTGCCATGTATACGTGCATGTCAGTATGCCATGAGTTTTGTCACCTCAGTGTAGAAAGCAATTCGACGTATCAAGTTGTAATTTATGCCGAGCCTACGATCTACACATGGGCCAACATTCGTCTTTTCCCTGCTATGTCGAACGCCGGCTGGGCAGACTGCCGCCCATGTTGTGCGGAGGCGGCCCTGCCCAGCGTGGAGGCGGCGGTGGAGGCGGGCCCGGCAGCGGGCGCAGACGCGACGCGCCACCGCCGCCAGGCGCCGCCGCGGCTCGCGACGCCGTGCGCCGGCCCGCCGCGGGATTTGCGCAATCTCCGGATTATCCAATGGCGGCGCCGGATCAGGATGATCCAATGGGCGCCGGCGCCGGCCCCCGCCCCGCCAATGGCAGGTGCGCGAGGCGGCACCCGGGCCCGCCTATCGATTCGCAACTGTTCCTTTTTTTCCTCTCTCGGCGTAGGTGGACAGCGTCCTAGAATACGCCGGCCGCGTGATGGATCTTCACTTACAAGGTATTCCGTAGCGCGGCACCGCCGAAATCAAACTTTCTGCGTTCACCGTGGAACGAAGGCTGCGACAAACTGGCTTCTGTTTCGCTCGTGTGTGAGTTCAGATCTCTGAATTTGTGTGTGTGTGTGTGTGTGTGTGTGTGTGTGTGTGTGTGTGTCAGTCAGGTTGCCGGGTACCGAGATAGGGCAGCACTGTCTATTTTTCCGCTGAAAACCCGACTCCCGATTAAACCTTGTCGGAATACATAAAAATCTCGATTACACCGAAACGGATAGTATTTCACACAGTATAGTCTGTTCATTATCCGAGTTAAGTGGCACTTCTATAAATCTAACTGAACTTAAAAATGCAGGTCTTAGTCCTTAACGACTTGCATCAAGGACGAAACCAAAAGGGGAGGGGGCGTCCAAGAGCCGGATCGCTCCCATCCCCTCCCTCTTATCACCTAAATGAAATTACTCACGACCTGGCTGCTGCGTAGTGAAACTGAAAAATATTTTTAAAAATTTTGAAACATTTTACCTTGTTTCTATTGGAAAGTCAGTGGTTATAACAAATGTTAAAATATTTTACAATAAAACAGTCCCAACCGCATAAAGATGTTTACTTAGCATAAAGACGTTTAGTTATTTACTGGTGACCGCTTTCGGCCACTGTTCTGGTCATAATCAGACCGCTTACTCCATGGAAGTCCGCTGACGCTGGCGAGAAGCCAGCGCCACTCTGGCCGGCCGGGGTAGCCGAGCGGTTCTAGGCGCTACAGTCTGGAACCGCGCAACCGATACGGTCGCACGTTCGAATCCTGCCTCAGGATTGGATGTGCGAGATGTCCTTACGTTAGGTTTAAGTAGTTCTAAGTTCTAGGGGACTGATAACCTCAGAAGTTAAGTCCCATAGTGCTCAGAGACATTTGAACCAGCGCCACTGTAGGCGGTATATATGGTTATGTACCTCCTAGAGTGGCGCCGGCTTCTCGCCAGCTTCAGTGGACTTCCATGGAGAAAGCGGTCTGATGATGACCAGAACAGTGGTCGAAACTGGTCACCAGTAAATAAATAAACTTCTTTATGCGGTTCGGATTGTTTTGTTATAGAAAATGTTTTACGACGAAAAAGGGATATGCACTACCGATAGTACACTTGGCCATCTATACATTTACACCCCCGACACATCGACAGCACCATCCGCTATCGTCCACACCTACTTTAGCCACGACAAACTACTGTACACTTTTGGCCTTACTTGAGCTCATTTGCTGTTTTTTTAATCACTTTAGCTCTTATTTGCAGCCACGACAAACTACTGTACACTTTTGGCCTTACTTGAGCTCATTTGCTGTTTTTTTAATCACTTTAGCTCTTATTTGCAGCTGATTTTAATGTAAATGCTGTCGTTTATTGTTTTTGTGCTGTGTACTGCTGTGACAGTTCCTAATTACCGGTAAATTTGTAACAAGAACGAAGAGGAAAATCGATTTTGAATCTGATGAATTTTTCTCTGGTTATCAGCCGAGTGGTGGCGTCGTCTTGTCGCAACGTTTCAATGAGTTTCATACCCATCATCTTCTGGCGAAGTCATCTTCGGCAGAAGATGATGGGTACGAAACTCATTGAAACGTTGCGACAAGACGACGCCACCACTCGGCTGATAACCCGAGAAAAATTCATCAGTGGACTACGCAGAGAAAGAATGCAATCACGATTTTGAACGTCCACTAGCGTTATGGTAAGTTAGAAATATGTACGCGCTGCTACAACAGCCTAATTATCTATCTATAGCAGTTTGATATTAGCACTGGAGTCGTTATTTGGAGACTGATAGATCATTCGGGGTGCAATATTTCATATTTCACAGGACAGCGGAGCGGTAAACGTAATTAAAAATAGCATTAAATTAAAATCTCTGCATAAAAATACACTTGGATATGCCTGTGTCGCCCAAAAAACGCGTCATTCAACAAAAATATCTCCCAAACACCGATGGCTGCATTTCTTTAAAAATATTTGCTCAAATATCTGTCACCAGGAGCCCAAATGGCAAAATCTTATTGCCCTCAGAGAACATGAGACTGTATGTTATAGTTTTTTTAAGAAAATCTTTTCTTGCTCAATTTTATAAACCAAATACTATTTGTATGACGGCCTCCCAAAAGCAAATTATGTACAAATGGAGCCCCTCCCCTTTGACAAAATCCCGGCAAGTCCTTGCTTGCAGTCATTCAGAGTCTCAATTTTGAATTGGCCGATCAACTACCTAGACGTAAGTCGTTGTACGCTGCGGCCGACAGTCATTAGTTTCTGGCTGCAGCCAAATACATAGCTGACACTACTGTGTGAGGTAGCCATTGTTGTGTGCTTTTTCACTTCATTTCGACTGTTTCCTTTACTTCTGATAAGTGTATGTAATCGCTGCAGTCTAGATCTTTTTTAAAAATACCAATACATATGACGGTTCAGTTTCGACAGCGAGCCTCATTCAATCGATTTTTACCGCTGACTTCTGCTTACACAAGCAGCTGCGGCTTGTTCACCACGCACGAGAGGACGCAGGTCTTGCAGTAGGCTAGCTTAACGTCGAATTCAGTAGTCGAATTCAGTAGCGAGTCAGAATCTATCGAAACAATTGGTTATTGTTACTGATGGTGAAGCATTTTTACAGTTGGATTCACCGGTCAGCGAAAAGTAATGAGGTACCAGTGCCAAGAAAACATGGCTTCATAAACGTAAAGATGTGCTGTATGCCTTTCATAGTTTAGCGTGTCTCTTTGAAAAAGACGTTAAAAGAAACACGCTGAAAATCCTGATTTTGTTCAGTTCAAAACGTCATGTTCGAAAAACAATTTGGCAACCCTGGTGTGTGTGTGTGTGTGTGTGTGTGTGTGTGTGTGTGTGTGCTCGTTTGCGTGGCGGATTTACGAAATATAATGTCAATATCCAAAAAGAGAAAAGAAGCTTTGGAAATGTTGTTTACGAAGAATACTGAAGATTAGATGGGTAGATCCAATACCTTTTGAGGGCGTAGTCTATCGAATTGGAAAAAAAAATTATGGCACAAGCTAATTACAAGAAAGGATCGATTGACAGGATACATTCTGAGACATCATAGTTTCACCAATTTAATATTGGAGGCAAGAGTGCACGGTAAAAATAGTAGAGAGAGACCAAGGGACGAATAGGATGAAGACAGTAAGCAGATGAAGTGGATGTGGGTTGCATTAGTTGCTCGGAGATGATGAGGCTTGCAAAAGATAGAATTGCGAGGAGAGCTGCTTCAAACCAGTCTTCGGACTGAAGGCCACAACTGTGAATATGATGTAAAGGGACGTTTCGTTTCCGCAACTGAGTATTGCAGGACCTAATTCGTGGGTTAGCATACCGGACTCGCATTCGGGAGGACAACGTTTCAAACCCGAGTCAGGCCATCCTAATTGAGGTTTTCTGTGATTTCCTTAAATCGCTTCAGGCAAATGCCGGGGTGGTCTTTTTGAAAGGGCACGGCCTAACCTCACGAGACCGATGACCTCGCTGTTTGGTCTCCTCCCCCAGTCAATCAACCAACCTAACTCGTGGTCGTTTTCGTTCGTGTGGTAGTACAAAGGACCTTCACCGAAAAATATTAGGTTGGTGTATGAGTTCGTAGCGTTTTTGTTTTGCATGTTTGTATTGCGGTTGCTACGGGTTTATTTATCTATCGTCATTTTGTATTTGTCGTTCACTGTTGCTATTTGACTTTACATATTGTCGTTTTGTCACTTGAGGATAGCGAGTGGCGCTGTGGGCGCTAGAAAATGGAATTCCAAGTGGAGAATTCGGAACATTTCCGGCGCATTCTTCTGTTTGAGTTCGATAGAGGTGTGAGAACAGCGGAGGCAGCCAGAAACATTAGCACCGTGTGTGGGGATAACGCCAATGGGCAGAGCACGGCAAGAAAATGTTTTTCTCCTTTCAAGGAGATCGTTTTTAAATTAGTGATTCTCAACGTTCAGGAAGACCTTCGGGGATTGAAGAAGATCGTTTAAACGCAATCATCCACAGTTATCCACTCTCAGTACACTCGAGAACTGGCAAATGTGATGAACTCAGATCATTCCACCATCGTGCGACATTTGCATGCAATGAGGAAGATTAAAAAATAGGGTGTATGTGTACCGCATGCACGTATATACGAAATGAGCCGGGGAGGCATTCCGCACCCGCCTTATTCACCTGATCGAGCCACTCAGATTTTCACCTTTTCCTCTCTCTGCCAAATAACCTTCGAAGCACTACCCTTCCGGATGAAAATGCGCTCCGAGCATGGCTTGAGGAATTCTTCGCCTCAAGAACACGTGATTTCTAGTCACAGAATCGAAATGTTACCCCAGCGTTGGCAGACTATTGTAAACAGTGAAGGAGAATGCATTATTGATGACTAAAGACTCTGTTATGTATAGCTATTGTATTGTTAAGCTAAAGGAAAAACGCTACGAACTTATGTACCAACCTAATACTATCACAGGAAGTTTAAGGTTTCTGCTAAATGTCGATACACTGTTCCGAGTTCCACGCTAATCCACGTTCTCATCACAAAAGCATGCCATTTCTGCGATTATAAGCTCGAATATGATAACTTTCCAATATAAAGAGAACACTATCTCTCAAAATTAACACGAATCGATACTTCTTTTTTGTCAGTGCTTAGGCGTGCGCAGTATACATCTACGAAATACTGCCTGCTCTCTTCGTATAAGATACGTGTCAGATTGTCGAGGAAGGCAGAACATCTACATCTTTCTTCAGTATTTGAACTCCGCATGTCGTGTGTGTGGTGAGGGTTACAAAGCGCACCAAATTCAATCCTTCAACGTGATTAGCACACTGGACTCGCATTCGGGAGAACGACGGTTCAATCCCGCGACCGGCCGTCCTGATTTAGGTTTTCCTTGATTTCCCTAGATAACTTCAGGTAAATGGATGGTTCCTTTGAAAAGGCACGGCCGATTTCCTTCCCCATCCTTCACTAATCCGTGCTTGTGCTTCGTCTCTAATGACCTCGTTGTCGACGGGACGTTAAACAACAATCTCCTCCTCCAGTTCCTCAACCTCCACCGTACTGTCGGCGACTGCAAGCGGAAGCAACGATTGTTGATAACCTCGGCATACGATTGTTGATACCTCAGCATAAGTCGTAATTTCTCACAATGTACCGTCGTACTTATGGGAGTTAAGTTGGATTAAGTAATGCGTCTCTTGAGTCACACTGAATAGCCATTACGGGAGTTAAGTTGGATAAGTAATGCGTTTCTTGAGTCAAACGGGAACGCGAGCTATCTTAACATTTTGAGAGCACGGCACAACGCCTATCTAGTAGCGTGTCGCACGGGAATTTGTTGGACATTTCTGTGACAACATTAAGCTAACTATGCAAACTCGTGACGAATTGTAAAATTGTTCCCTGAATATTTTTTCTGTCTCTCTCCCGTCAATACGGTTGATATGATATTAATAATATTCCGTTTGATATCCATGAACTTCGTTAAAATATTAAGAAGCAAAATGAAACTGACGAACAATCGACAACGTATACGATACTTGTGTGTGTGTGTAAGACAGGGGAAGACGAAGAGAGAGAGAGAGAGAGAGGGGGGGGGGGCACTAAGGACGGTTGAGAGGGGGACGTATAGCAAGTCGATTTGCTTCCGCCCACAAACGAAGTGCTGCATCATGGTCCTAATAAAAAAAAAATCAGATTTATTGGGCTGGCCTACACATAGCTCCCACTTGAATCCTATGGAATATCTTTGGCGTGAAGAAAAGCGTCAGTTTACGTTACGGGCAGCTACGTATACCCACCATTTTTCACGAAAAAAACGTCTATTGGAGCTTGGTGGAGAATTTGCCTGAATATTAACGCTGTCCAACAGCAGCAAAAGATGATCCTACACACGGTCACGTGTCCGGCTGAGCCTATGTATGACTATAAGTATGTGTCTTGGCAAATTACTGGCTATATTGTCTCCCTTTATTTGTTCTGTAGTCCTGCAGATTGCCGTATTTTAATAAATGATCATAAATTCTCACACTTGAGGTATATTCCTACAGTCAGTTGTAGGGTGTAATTTTTTGCAAATGAAAACATGTACGGCACTGCTCATTTTTCAATTGATTCCTCTTTTAACCCGTAACTGGTACACCTATAAATTGTAACACATAAGGTACATCTGGGTCCTCGGGACCCACCCAAGTTTTGAGTATATTTTGGTAAAAAAAACACATTTAAATGAAATTTAAATATGAAACTTTTATTAATGTTTTGTTACTAATGTTTTAAAACCACATTCCTCATTTATGGTCATACCTTAAAGATGTTACAAAAAAGGACAATAAACTGCATAAAATACGAAATGTGAAAAATATACTTTTGGAAAGTCCTGCACATCAGTTACAAATAGTAAGATAGACAACTGAAACTTCACGTTTAAACACAAAATGTACTATGCTTCACAACAGTAAGCCAGAAGAAAAGTTCAAAATCAATATAAAAATTTCTGCAGGCACAACTTTTGGATAAATTTTAGTACATTTCTCAGCTAAATGACTATGTGATCTTTGAAAATAGCAGAAATTATGACAAAATATTAGGTTTCAATTATACAGCATCTTCACCAGTCCATTTCAGTTATTTCATTCATCCAGACTACCGAAACAGTTTGGACATAAAGCAGTGGAACATTCCAAACATAATGGTGTTCGACATCTGGCACACGCCCGGGATGCTTTCCTGTCTTTTTTAGATGGGCACACTGAGCATCTTTTCCTCTTCGATTTAGTAGCACCAGCTTCACTGTGAACCTGGGATGTTCCTGATGCCTTGGAGGGGGTCATGCCTAGAATATCACAAATGGAATTTCGGATATCTTTTCTCAAAAATGGAGAATCCAATCTTCTTTTCATACAATCACTTATGAGTTGTGTACCTAGTTCAATGAGGAATTCTCTGCGTGTCACATCATCAGTATCTTCTTTCCCATGGTACAAAACAAAAGCATTTACACCTGCTATATCTAGCATAGTGTAGAAGACTGCCATAGGCCACCGCCTTGTTCTTCTAGAAGTCGTGTAATTATGCGTCTTTTCGTCAAGTGCGTCAACTCCACCTTTTGTTTTATTGTAGTCATGGATTATTTCAGGCTTATTTTCCACCATACATTCTCCATGGTGCATTGTCGATATCAGGTTGACAACCTTGTTCTTTTTGGGGACGTGTGAAAGTATTGTTACAGAACCAGAGTATCCGTAGATTGAAGAAGACACATTTCTGCCCTTTGCTGTTGAAAAGCTTGGTGGTAGCTCAGCCTTGTTCTTTCTCATGGTGCCAATATAAGTCAAATTACAGTTCGACAACTCATTGACCAACTCCACACTTGAGAACCAGTTGTCCCCTGTCACATTTCTGTTACTTCCCTTGATTGGTTCAACCAACCGCATGACAACAGCTGTTGGTAAGAGGACACGGCGCGGGATGGCTACAGCTGATTTTCCCGAATATATCTCTGCATTCAAACAGTAGTGCATTTTGGCATCAGCTAGAATAAATATTTTTATACCGTATTTCCGTGGCTTGGATGGAATGTACATCCTAAATGGACATCTACCACGGAATCCTACAAGCATTTCGTCAACAGTGACGTACTCTCCGACTGAATAGTTTTCTTGACAAGCTTCTATCAATGAATTGAAGAGCCAAGAGATGTGGTACAGTTTATCTGTGAGTTTCCTTGCGTCACGGGTTGCTGCATCATCAAAACGAAGGCAACGTAATAAAAACAGCAAACGTTTCAAGGGCATAGTTGCCCTAAAAATTGGTCTACCAGTGCCGTTTGTAGCATATAAACCATTCAGATCTTCGTTGTTTGACTTGAAGGCTCCCCACAAATAACAAAGACCTATGACAGCTTTTATTTCAGTACTGTCTGTTAGATTTGAAAAAGAATTCTTTTTTGACTCAGGTGGCAATGACATAATCTTTTCATTGGTTCTGAGTACTACCTCTGCAATCATTTCTTTGCTGAAAAGTAGTTCCCAAAATGCTAGAGGGGTCTTTTCTGTTACCTGTCTAGCTGCATTACGTATGCCAGGAAAGTGAATTGGAGCAATGATGTTGGTTTGAGAGGTTCTTCCACGTATGCTGGGTGTTGTTGACCACTTGAATCTGTTTCTTCCATAGATATAATTAGTTCCAGATTGTTCGTTGTTACTGTCTCCATCATCACTTTCATCACTTCCAGTTTCGTGCGGTTCTGGCGCTGCAGTCCGGACCCGCGGGACTGCTACGGTCGCAGGTTCGAATCCTGCCTCGGGCATGGGTGTGTGTGATGTCCTTAGGTTAGTTAGGTTTAAGTAGTTCTAAGTTCTAGGGGACTTATGACCTAAGATGTTGAGTCCCATAGTGCTCAGAGCCATTCACTTCCAGTTTCATGTTCACTAATTTCATAGTCACTGTCGCTTCCACTTATGTCTTCAATATCACTGTCCAATGGTTCGTTCAGATTATCTGTAGTATCTTCCTCGCTCATTTTTCTGAAGCACTACACCGTAAATCCAAGATACCGGAAATAATGCCACGAAAAGAAAACTTTCACTAACGGTACACCTGGGTCCACGGGACCCGATCACCTTTATAGAAACAAAACTAACAAAGAAACGCCTGCAACAATGTTGTGGGCTGGTAGCCAGTTGATTGTTAGGAGAGTACAGGGAGAGGGAAGTCAGTGCTACCACACACATCACGGAGCTGGAAAAAAGAAATTTCGCTCGGGTCCCTGGGACCCAGGTGTACCAGTTACGGGTTAAGGTTCCGAACCGGTTTTGCTGCCTCGAAACGGACACCTCAGCACTTCATAATTCCTTTCTCTACTGAATAATCACTCTGAAATAATGCAGGAGTCTTGTCGAGCGAGGCGGCACAGAGCGTAGGACGCTGGAATGGCATTCAGGAATAGCTAGTTTGAAATCTTCGTCCTGTTATCACTACTTCCAAAGTTTTCCGTCGTTTCTCTAATCGCTTACGGCAAATGCCGGAATGGATCCTATTAACGCACGCTATTTCCGCCTCCAGTCGTGTTCCGTCAGTAATGACCAGGTCCTCGATTGCACGTTAAATCCTGTTCTTTCTTTGTTTCCTGCATTCACATTCAAGAGACAATGAAACTCCTGTTTGGTTATCCACATTTGGGCTTCCGATTGTTGACCTAAATCACTCCAGGACAATGCGGGAAAGATTGTTTAGCAGGTGAAATAAACAGCTGATTTAGATCACCGCCCTTGATAAATACGATGCGTTAAACACAATTAAAAATCACAAGTAACAATAACAATGGTGATTATGTTTAAGAACGTACTTAATCGACTTAACTGTCTCATAGTTGACATCCACTTTTGCATATCCTCTTCGCACTTCCACTTCGTTACTGTTGCGGGCACACTTGTCAGAAAAGAATAACTTGACAGAAGAAGAAAAAAGGAAAGGGTTAAAAGTCCATACTGCGAAGCGGTCATTGTAGCGCAGTACGTATGCGTACTGGACGAAGGTAGAATGGAAATCGGCTGTTCCCTTCTCAAAGGTACCATTTCCCGTAATTCGCATGGATCAACATAATAAAATCACCGAAAACATGGCAGACGGGGGTCTGACACCCGCTTTAGGTTGTACATGAAATTCGTTACGAATGAGCCAGATGAACGTTATGTTTATTTTACAAGTAGCATAATGTGTAACGCAAGTTGTATTCGTATTTCTAATCAGTAGATCATATAATTTGAAGTAAATTATATGATTCAATACAACGTAATGGAAATTTATGTAAATAGAAATTTGTAAACGCCTGTATAAAAATTATGCAAACTAGAGGCCACCGTCTAAGGAGAATTAAAATAAATGAAGGTTATATTAACACCTTGGTTCTGTCTTAAGGAATGTCGTTATATGGGAGCACGGAGCTCTGTAATTTTGAAGAAATAGTACCTATGGTCAAAGTTTTGTGCTGGCTGGAAGCATTAAAAGGCGTTATAAGTAGATGATGTGTTGCGAAAGAGTACGTGCGTGATGGAGGGTGACATCAGGCTTAAGATGCAATTATATCAAGGGAAACGCACAATGTAGTAAACGTATCATAAATTAAAAATACTACAATCCGTAAGTACTTGCCACATTTCGCTTGTTATGTTCTGATTTGATAAATTTCTTTGTATTGCTCCAAATATAACAGTCGAGGCTTCGGAAACTTTGCCAATTAAAACCCCCTTGACTAGTTCCATGTCCTATTTGCTCGTTACCATTAATCTTGTGCAGGCCATTCTGAACTTCCATGAACGTATTTATGCAAAAAAATGTTCTTCAGATTAACGTTCTAAGATCTGATAGCACAATTAATTTATTTGTGGATCTGCTTCGCCATTAAATGCAAGATAGATGCTGCTTTCTACTACCTAAGTGTAAAAAGGGGGAACGCAATTCGCCGTCTGTTATCTGCTCGGAAGCTAAGCCGATTAAGATTACATCACGCACTGGTCAATGACGTAATTTCTCTCTTTAGCTAACAAATAAAATGCTGTGCAAATTCTGAAAAGCAATAATATTAATAAAATCGACTTGTTTTAGAAAATAACAGAATTAAAATTAAGTGGTATCCGCATTTGTTTTGCTGGCATTCTCAAAGGCGGCGTGTATAGTAGTATACACGTATCGTCGAAGAGACAAGGGCGCTAGTTTCGTTTCTCGCGAAGTTGAAAGGACACAGTATCTACGTAAATAATAACATTCTGATGAATTGATTTATTTATTGACGATGTAAATATAAAACAGCTTTTCTACGAGTATTAAGTGAGCTTGTCAGATAATCTGGAACAACAGCATGGTAGTCACTCTTAATCACTTTCGTAAGAATGTAGTCAATTAATAGCCTATCAAAGGTAAGAGCTTATCGTCGCCACTGTCAACAAATGCTGGCAAATTTCACAGCTATTTGTAGCTCTGTTATTTACACATTTATCATTTTTTGTCTGTAATGAACGAATACATGGATTATGAGTTTCTGCACCCATGTGATCGATTTTGAAATACGATGTCGCTTAATACAGTGTCGTTTTGATGATCTATTATTTTGCCATAAATCAGCTTCTTACAACGGAGAGAAGAGGAAAAGGCAGAATTCACGTAGCACTTTCTAACAGTCAATCAGGTAGGGGAGACGCGGTTTAGCATTTTGCAGTTACTCCACATCAGTCAGTGTTAACTCCCGTGAAACAAAAGTTAGAATCACAGATATATCAAAACCCCTGGTTTTTTTTTTTTCCTTTGTCAAGACTTATGGGATGAAACTATTTCTGGAGATGTTGAAAACAATGCAACGCAGAAGTACGCCTGTACATAGTACCACATTCTGCTCTTTTCAGTTGCAACTGACACCCATTGTAACAGAATTTATACTTACAAAAGTTAGTATACTAACCCCAACATCCCTCTATATTTCCTTTTACATTTACAGTCCACAAATCATTTTATGCTGTGTGGTCACTGCCTGGACACCTAATTTTTAAAGAATAGTACGATACACTTCTCAAGAACGTAAAAAAAGACTCTTTTAAGACATCCGAGCGATGTTAGGAAGAAAAAATTTCGATAATTTTAACTGATCTGCGCGTAGCTGAGTTTGTAGCTTTCCAGTGTTGTTATTGTGAGGTCGCTGTTCCTGTTTTCCCTTGAAGCTCCTTTGTTTTTGTTTGAATTTTATGATGCAGTGCTCCTATTGCGAAACGTGGTAATAAAATGGGAATTTTCGATATCATCTGTTCCTTCGAAAGCCATTATTTCCCACACTTTGTCTATTGTTCACAATTAATTCAAGAATGCGAAACCAGAATCGAGCTTCACAAACAACACGATTCATCAATTCCAACTAATGTGCTAAATATACAGGGGAAAAATAAGTGATAAAGTAATTGAATAGACGAGTCGTATCTCCGCATTCTTGCGTTAACGTAATTATATATAGGGTATTCAAAAACGTGGAACATATGATGTGCATCCACGGGGCATATGACCTGTAATTCAAAAGTGTCATGATGATCTCTCCATTGGCAAAAGATTCCGGACTAGTCTCCCATTCGGATCTCCGAGAGGGGACTACCAAGGCCGAGATGACCATGAGAAGAAGATTGAATAACCAACGAAAGGATAACGTTCTACCAATCGGGGCGTGAAATATCAGAAGTTTGAACGTGGCAGGAAAGTAAGAAAATCTGAAAAGAGAAATCCTAAGGCTCAATCCAGATATTGCAGTGGTCAGTCAAGTGAAATGGAAAGAAGACAATGATTTCTGGTCAGATGACTATAGGGTAATATCACCAGCGGTAGAAAATGGTATAACGGGAGCAAGATTCGTTATGAACAAGAAGAAAGGGCAGAGAATGAGTTACTGTGAACAGTTCAGTGACAGGATTGTTCTTATCAGAATCGATAGCAAATCAACACCGGCAATGACAGTTCAGGTATACATGCCGACGTCGCAAGCTGAAGATGGAGAGATAGAGAACGTATATCAAGATATTGAACGAGAAATTCAGTACGGAAAGGAAGATGAAAATCTAATAGTCATATAGAGGATTGGAATGCGGTTGATGGGGGAAGGACCAGAAGAAAGGGTTACTGGAGAATATGGGCTTGGTACTAGGAATGAGAAAGGAGAAAGATTAATTGAATTCTGTAATAAATTTCAGCTAGTAATAGCGAATACTCTGTTCAAGAATCACAAGAGGAAGAGGTATACTTCGAAAAGGCCGGGAGATACGGAAAGATTTCAGTTAGATTACATTATCGTCAGGAAGATACTGGATTGTAAGGCGCACCCAGGAGCAGATATAGACTCAGATCACAGTGTAGTAGTGATGAAGAGCAGGTGAAGCTGAAGAGACTAATCAGGAAGAATTAATGCCCAAAGAAGTGGGATACGGAAGTACTAAGGAATGAAGAAGTACGCCTGAAGTTCTCTGAGGCTATAGATACTGCGATTAGGAATAGCTCAATATGCAGTTCTGTCGAAGAGAAATGGGCATCTCTAAAAAGGGCAATCACAGAGGTCAATAGGCAGTTCATTTGAAGAGGAATGGACATCTCTTAAAAGGGCAATCACATAAGTTGCACAGAAAACCGTCGGTACAAAGAAGGTAGCTGCGAAGAAACCATGGGAAACAGAAGAAATACTTCAGTTGGTCCATCAAAGAAGGAAGTACAGACTTGTTGAAGGAAATTCAGAAATACAAGTCGCTGAGGAATGAAATAAATAGGAAGTTCAGGGATGCTAAGGCGAAACAGCTGCAAGAAAAATGTTAAGAAATCGGAAAAGAAATGATTGTCGGAAGGACTGACTCAGCATAAAGGAAAGTCAAAACAACCTTCGGTGACATAAAAAGCACGGATGGTAACACTAAGAGTGCAACAGGAATTCCACTGTTAAATGCAAAGGAGGGAGCGGATAGGTGGAAAGAATGTATTGAAGGCATCTATGAGAGGGAAGACTTGTCTGATGGCGTGATAGAAGAAGAAACAGGAGTCGATATACAAGAGATAGGATATCCAGTGTTAGAATCAGAATTTAAAAGACCACTGGAAGACTTAAAATCAAATAAGGCAGAAGGGATGGATAACGTTCTGTCAGAATTTATAAAATTATTGGGGGAAGTGGCAACAAAAGACTGTTCGCGCTGGTGTCTAGAATATATGAGTCTGGCGATATACCATATGAGTGTGGGAAAAATATCATCCACACAATTCCGAAGACTGCAAGAGCCGACAAGTGCGACAATTTGCGCACACTCAGCTTAATAGGTCATGCATCCAAGTTTCATGCATCCAAGTTTCCAATCACAATAACACACAGAAGAACGAAAAACTATTGAGGATGTGTTAGTTGGCGATCAGTTAGGCTTTAGGAAAGGTAAATGTACCAGAGAGGGAACTCTGACGTTGTGGCTGATAACAGAAACTGGACTGAAGAAAAATCAAGAAATGATCATACGATTTGTCGACCTGTAAAAAGCGTTCGGGAATATAAAATGGTGCAAGATGTTCGAAACTCTGAAAGAAACAGTGTAAGCTATACGGAAAGACGGATAATATGCAATATGGACAAGAAACAAGTGTGAGCGACAAAGAACGAAGTGCTAGGATTAAAAAGATTGTAAGACAGGGATGTAGTCTTTCGCCCCTACTGTTCACTCTATACATCGAAGAAGCAATGACGGAAACAAAAGAAAGGCTCAAAAGTGGAATTAAAACTCAGAGTGAAGGTATATAATGATCAGATTCGCTGATGACACTGCTATCGTCAGTGAAACTGAAGAAGAATTAGAGGATCTACTGAATGGAATGAAGTCTAATGAGTACAAAATACAGACTGAGAGTAAATCGAAGAAAGACGAAAGTGATGAGAAATAGCAGAGAATGAGAATACTGAGAAACTAAACATTAGGATCAGCGATCACGAAGTAGATGAAGTTAAGGAATTCTGCTACCTAGGCAGGAAAATAATCTGTGACGGCCGGAGCTAGGACATAAAAGGCAGACTAGTACTGGCAAAAAGGGCATTAGCGGCCAGGAGAAGTCTCCTAGTATCAAACATAGTTCTCAATTTGAGGTACAGATTTCTGAGAATGAACGTTTGGAGCACAGCATTGTTTGGTAGTGAAACTGTAGGAAAGCCAGAAGGATCTCGAAGCATTTCTCGAAGCATTCGAGATGCGGTGGTATAGAAGAATGTTGAAAATCCGGTGGTCTGATGAGGTAAGGAATAAGGAGGCTCTCCGCAAAATCGGTGAGGAAAGGAGTATATGGAAAGAGCTGCTGAGAAGAAGGGACAGGATGACTGGACATCTGTTAAGGCATTAGAGAATAGCTTCCATGGTACTAGAGGGACCTACAGAGGGTAAAAATTGTAGAAGACAGATAATGGAATATAACCAGCAAATAACTGAGGACGTAGGTTGCAAGTGCTACTCCGAGATGAAGAGGTTGGCACAGGAGAGGGATTCGTGGCTGGCCGCATCAAACCAAGTCAGAAGGCTGAATCAGTATCTGTTGAGATTTGAGCCAATCTATCCTCTCATTCAGCTCTTTGTCAGTTACGTTGAACTACACACTATAGGAGTGCTGCAAGTAGTTATCCATGAATGCTGATATTTCAGCCCTCTTTGCAGTGAATCAAGCACTTTTTCAAATACACTTGGCTCCATTCGGATGGCGTCGCGTGCATTAGTCGCACGCTCCTGTAACGTCTGCATTTTGTCGATGCGCTGGGCATACACCAGAGCCTTTAAATGTCCCCCCAGACAGAAATCTGTGAGATTCAGGTCCGGAGAACGGAGAGGCCATGCTACCGGATCTGTCCATCGCCCATGAAACATTGCTGTGAGATTCTGTCGCACGATCCGTACCAATGGGTTCGTACCCCGTTGTGGATAAACGACAATCGTTGCACAATGAACTGCAAAGTTCGCATTTTGGAACCAAATTTTTATTTACTGCTAGCTGATAAACCCAGTGAAGATCATGAGGTGAGTCTTGACGCAGTTCGAGAACATCACGCTTTATTCACACTCTGGAAACTCCTTCCAGCGTTGCCTGGATGTTTATTTATAGCTGTGACCGACACTTCGTATGCATGGAATTTATTATTGATTTGACTTCTTTGTGTACGACGTTTGAAGCAATATGATTGGGGGCATTAGCGATCAGCTTATTTGCATCACTAATGAGGAAGAGACCGTGAAGCAGCTGTGCGAACAGGCTGAGAACTTCGGCGGTTTTTTCAGTGAGTGAAGGGTTCTTGGCAGCGAGATAATGCATGGCGCTTTGGAACAAAGTAACGTCGCACCTCGCTTTTGGAAGGAGTTTCCAGAGTGTGAATAAAGCGTGATGTTCTCGAACTGCGTCAAGACTCACCTCATGATCTTCACTGTATTCTTGAGACCGCACAGTTCTTAGTCGTTTAGCCGTTCTAGAGTATACGGAAGGACTCGCCCGTTTTCTATGCATTTTTACTTGTAAACAAAACTATATAAAAATATAATGAATAGGAACTGAAATCACGAAGCAACGTCAATAAATTCGTTTTTCGTAGCAAAAGATATCAATAAGACCTATTGAAAGAAGCAAGGCAATGTCGTTGCGTTTTTAATACAAAAAGCGAAATCAGTAAATCAGTATATGCTAGCCAAGTAACTTCGACGTTAGTTCGTATTTGTAATGCTGAGACTGAGGCGTAAGCCCGTCAGTGATACAAAGTTCCAAAAAGTATATCTTTCACTGACATAATAAAACTAACAGCGCCATTTGGCCGTTCTTCGGTGTACTAACAGCGCCATCTATTGGTTGTCTGGTATATTACGCCGTGACGATCACTTCACTACCCTAATGTCAACATCCGAACTACTAAATTACAATATTTTCTTTCCGTGTTTCGATTTTGATGACAGAAAGCCTATATACTGCTCGAAGCTACGCTCTGTGAAAACCTATGAAAATTCAATTAGTTGTCTGGGAGAGGGTTGCGGTTGGGCTGTTTGGGGACAGCGAGGTCATCGGTCTCATCGGATTAGGGAAGGATCGGGCGCTGATAACCTCGTTGTTGTGCGCTCTAAAACACTAATCATCATCATCATTAGGGAAGGATGGGGAAGGAAGTCGGCCGTGCCCTTTCAAAGGAACCATCCCGGCATTTTCCTGGAGCGATTTAGGGAAATCACGGAAAACCTAAATCAGGATGGCCAGACGCGGGATTGAACCGTCGTCCTCCCGAATGCGAGTCCATGTTTGGGAGATTTGCGGGTTCTACAAACAGACATAGACGACGGTTTTACTGTCAGTACAGACATAGATGAGTACTCGCATTTTCATGTCATTAGTGATTAAAAATAAAAGGGTGCCTGTTTTTATTAAAAACTGTGATCCATTATTTCTCTGACTATTCTATTCGACGTTGAATATAGAATAAAAAAATAAAAAAAATAAAAAAACAGTGAAAATCGAACCACTGACCTTGCGATAACATGACTAGAACGCTACCCATTTAGCTACTTTGACATTCTCTGTACTTAAGAGCGCTCGGAAAATTTCCAAGTCAGTTTTTCGAGTGGTGTTGAGCAGTGCATCGGGAACTCGAGGGGGGAAGACCGTAGATTCACTTTGAAAGCCTGTCCTACGAAGCCTTTGCGATGAGGTGACAGAAATAATGGGATAGCGATATGCACATATACAGATAGCTCTAGTATCGTGTAAACAAGGTATAAAAGACCAGTGCATTGACGGAGCTGTCATTTCCACTTAGGTGAGTCATGTGAAAAAGTTTCTTATGTGATTATTGCCGCACGACGGGAATTAACAGACTTCGAACGCGGAAAAGTAGTTGGAGATATACGCATGAGACATTCCATTTGGGAAATCGTTAAGGAATTCGATATTCCGAGATCAACAGCGTCAAGAATGTATCGAGAATACCAAATTTCAGGCATTATCTCTAACTACGGGCAACGCAGTGGACGACGTCCTTCACTTAACGACTGAGAGCAGGCGTTTGGGTATAATTACCACTGTTAACAGATAAACAACACTGCGTGAAATAATCGTAGAAATCAATGTTGGACGTACGACCAACGTATCCGTTAGGACAGTGCGGCGAAATTTGGCGTTAATGGACTACGGCAGCAGACGACCGACGCAAGTGCCTTTGCTAACGGCACGACATCGCCTGCAGCGCCTTTCCTGGATTCGTGACCGTATCGGTTGGATACTAGACGGCTGGAAAGCGGTGGTCCGGTCAAATGAGTCCCAATTTCAGTTGATAAGAGCTGATGGTAGGGTTCCACTGTGGAGCAGACCCCATGAACCCATGGACTCAAGCTGTCAACATGGTAAGTTGGTGGTGGCTCCACAATTATGTGGGCTGTGTTTCCATGGACTTGGTCCTTTGGTCCAACTGAACCGATCACTGACTGGAAATTGTTATTTCGCCTACTTGGAAACTATTTGCTGCCTTTCATGGCCTTCATGTTCCTAAACAACAACGGAATTTTTTGGATAACAGCATGCCATGTCACCGGGCCACAATTCTCGACTGGTTTGAAGAAAATCCTGGGAAATTCGAGCGAATGACATGGCCACTTAGATAGCCCAACATGAATCCCACCGAACATTCATGGGACATACAAGGTGCGTTCCGTAAGTAATGCGACCATTTCTTAAAAAATCTTTTGTTGAATATATTCGTACAAATAATCAAAAATTTTCAAAATAGCACCCTCGTGCGTCGATACACTTCTGGAGGCGGTGTTTCCACGCCTGGAACGCATCCGGGAATGCCTGTTACGGAATGCCCTTTAGGGCTGATGTAACATGTGCCGGGAAGCTTTCAATCGTGTCCCAATGTTTTCTTTTCATGACTCCTTTTCGCCGAGGAAACAAAAAAAAAGTCAGCGGGAGACAGGTCAGGACTGTAGGGAGGCCGGGGAACCAATGGGGTCTTGGTCCTGGCCAGGAAGTCGTTGACAGTGAAGGCGCTGTGTCTCTGCACGTTGTCGTGATGAACTTTCCACATGTCCTTGATGTCGCTTCGGCAGCGCGAGACCCTTCTTTTCAGTCATTTGAGCACTTCCAAGTAGAAAGCTGAGTTCACTGTAGTTCCGGTAGGTACGAATTCGTGGTGGACAATGCCTCTGGCGTCAAAGAAGACAATGAGCACGGTTTTGATCCTGGACTTGCTCATGCGTGCCTTCTTGGAACGGGGCGACGATGGGGTGTGCCACTTTGAACTCTGCCTTTTTGTCTCAGGGTCGTACTCAAAAATCCACGACTCATCGCCAGTGATAACTGAGTTTAAAAAATGAGGATCATTTTCACACATTTCCAACATTTCACAGCACCAAAGCAGTCGCATGTGCTTGTGATCGTCGGTCAACACTTTTGGGACGAGTTTGGCACACACCTTTCTCATGACCAAATCTTCAGTCACAATGCGGTTCTAGGCGCTGTCTGGAACCGCGCGACCGTTACGGTCGCAGGTTCGAATCCTGCCTCGGGCACGTGTGTGTGTGATGACCTTAGGTTAGTTAGGTTTAAGTAGTTCTAAGTTCTAGGGGACTGATGACGTCAGCTGTTAAGCCCCATAGTGCTCAGAGCCAGCCACAATGCGGAAAACGGTTGTTTTTGACATGTTTAGAGTTTGTGCTATCAATTGAAGGCTCAGCCGTCTGTCAGAGTTCAAACAATCGCGGACACGCGTCAAATTTTCGTCGACTCGTGCGGTTGATGGCCGTCCACTGCGAGGTTCAACGGTGATCTCCTCTCGGCCCTCCATGAACGACTTGTGCCATCAGAAAACTTGTGATCTGGACAAGCAATCATTCAAAAAGGCATAATGAAGTAATGGATATGTTTCGGTGGCGGACTTCCCAAATTTAACGCAAAATTTGATAGTGTACCGTTGCTCTACAGAATGATCCATTGTGCCGCGTTACATAAACTCACAACGGGGTTGACGAAAACGCACGTCCTGACTCTCCGGTAGCTCGCAGCCGAATGAGACAAAGAGCGTTTTGAAGCTAACACCCCGCTCCACTTAGCCCAGCCGGTTACAACACGTTGTGGTGTACCGTTGCGTCAGAAAAAAATTGGTCGCATAACTTATGGAACGAACTCTGTAATCGAGGTGTCAGTTGCTGCACAAAATCCTGCACCGGCAACATTTTCGAAATTAGAGACGTCTATAGAGACATAGCTCTATATTTGTGCAGGGACTTTCAACGACTTGTTGAGTCCATGCCACGTCGAGTTGCCGCACAACGCTATGCATAATGAGGTCGGACATCATATTAGGAGATACCCCATAACATTTGTCACCCTCGCCTCAGTGTACAGGCAGACTTATCCAGAGAGTAAATTCGCCTGGTGCGATGTATACGATACAGAGAAAACAATGTTGTACACTACTGACCATTAAAATTCAGGGTGTCTACGACCCGGGACAACCGGGAGATCCGGGAAAAACCCGGGAAGTTTTTCATCCGGAAGAAAACCGGGAAAAACCCGGGAATCTTTTTGAGTTCCGGGAATTTTTCACTGTTTTAGTTTTCAGTTAAATTTTTGTGATTTTGACTGGTAAGAACCATTACTCTAACAAATAAATTTACTGGATCCCGCTTCTGCAGAATCATACTGCAGCAACAAAACATGAACGAGAGAAAAAAACTAAATTAAACTTAAGTCGCAAAGAAAATGCGCCATATACAACAACAAAACACAGTGCTCATAGAAGCGTCTGCCAACAGCAAAGTGTGTCAAAGGCTTTAGGAAGACTGTACAGTGCTTCTTAACAACAAATTGCCTCCAATGAGCGTGACGTGACAGTTTTTTACGTTAGATTCGTTTTAATGCAAGATCTTTTAATGTTTCACACGTACGAACATGCGGGCTTCCTGCGTCATCGTAGCTGCGCGCTACTTAAGAGTGATCTTGCTGTTGGCTGACTACATCGCGTGTCAAATGCTGTCATCAGCTGGCGAGACCAGGTGACATGAGCTGTGACTGGCTTACAAAAGCGCGTCGCAATCTCGATTTCAAAACTTCGGAAAGTAACATGCGGTGTTTGGTGGAATTCGAATTTATACCTTCGCAACACGGAAATACGCAGTGTATACGTTGCTGCACATCAAAGATCTTTCCAAAACGTGTTTTTTCCCCTGAGTTTCATTTTCTAAAGTGCGGGAAATTCTACGCCGGTGTATAAAACCATAAAAGGATTGAACAGTGCCGAGAAAAACTATACTGTCACTTAACAAGGAAAAAGTGTATTTTCACCCGGGAGAAAGTGTATTTTCAACCGGGAAGTCCGGTAAAAATCCGGGAATTATTTTTCCTTGTCTATGTAGACACCCTGGTGTACAGGCAGACTTACCCAGACAGCAAATTCGCCTGGTGCGATGTATACGATACAGAGAAAACAATGTTGTACACTACTGACCATTAAAATTGCTACATCAAGAAGAAATGCAGATGATAAACGGGTATTCATTGGACAAATATATTATACTAGAACTGACATGTGATTACATTTTCACGCAATTTGGGTGCACAGAGCCTGAGAAATTAGTACCCAGAACAACCACCTCTGGCCGTAATAACGGCCTTGTTACGTCTGGGCATTGAGTCAAACAGAGCTTGGATGCCGTGTACAGGTACAACTGCCCATGCACCTTCAACACGATACCACAGTTCATCAAGAGTATTGTGACGAGCCAGTTACTCGGCCACCATTGACCAGACGTTTTCAATTGGTGAGAGATCTGGAGAATGTGCTGGCCAGGGCAGCAGTCGAACATATTCTGTATCCAGAAAGGCCCGTACAGGACCTGCAACATGCGGTCGTGCATTATCCTGCTGAAATGTACGGTTTTGCAGGGATCGAATGAAGGGTAGAGCCACGGGTCGTAGCACATCTGAAATGTAACATCCACTGTTCAAAGTGCCGTGAATGCGAACAAGAGGTGACCGAGACGTGTAACCAATGGCACTCCATGCCATCACGCCGGGTGATAGGCCAGTATGGCGATGACGAATACACGCTTCCAATGTGCGTTCACCGCGATGTCGCCAAACACGGATCCGACCATCATGATGCTGTAAACAGAACCTGGATTTATCCGAAAAAAATGACGTTTTGCCATTCGTGCACCCAGGTTCGTCGTTGAGTACACCATCGCAGGCGCTCCTGTCTGTGATGCAGCGTCAAGGGTAACCGCAGCTATGGTCTCCGAGCTGATAGTCCATGCTGCTGCAAACGTCGTCGAACTGCTCGTACAGATGGTTGTTGGCTTGCCAACGTCCCCATCTGTTGACTCAGGGATCGAGACGTGGCTGCACGATCCGTTACAGCCATGCGGATAAGATGCCTGTCATCTCGACTGCTAGTGATACGAGGCCGTTGGGATCCAGCGCGGCATTCCGTATTACCCCCTTGGACCTACCGATTCCATATTCTGCTAACAGTCATTAGATCTCGACCAACGCGATCAGCAGTGTCGCGATACGATAAACCGCAATCGCGATAGGCTACAATCCGATATTTATCAAAGTCAGAAACGTGATGGTACGCATTTCTTCTCTTTACACGAGGCATCACAACAACGTTTCACGAGGCAACGCCGGCCAGCTGCTGTTTGTGTATGAGAAATCGGTTGGAAACTTTCCTCGTGTCAGCACGTTGTAGGTGTCGCCACCGGCGCCAACCTTGTGTGAATGCTCTGAAAAGCTAATCATTTGCATATCACAGCGTCATCTTCTTGTCGGTTAAATTTCGCATCTGTAGCACGTCATCTTCGTGGTGTAGTGTAATAGGTGGGGGGGGGGGGGGGGGGTCGGAGCAATTACTCTCAAAATTATGAGCGATTTCTTGGAGTATTCCAGCTTTGTCCACTGACACAGTCTTTGTCTCATACAGGTATAGCTAACAGCGTCGACATTGCTGCTGTATCCGTTTGAATCACTGCCTGATTCGCACACGGCAGCGGCGAGTGGAGGCCGGCGTACGTGTCGTCGCCCACGCCGGGCACACCGAGGTGCGCAGGTGCGCCCTGGGCGGCGGCCAGATGCCGGGCTAATGGCGAAAGTCTGCTGCGTTCCGAACGACGAGGACAAATGCTGTGGCGCGATACCCTCGTTATTTATCTCCCAGGGCTTCCGCTAGGCGTACTATTCCCAGAACAATCCGGGCACGCTTTCAAAAGGCCACCATCATATATAGAGCACGCCGCAAGTGCGGCGACGACAGAAGGGTGTGGAAAACAAGATCGGCCCGTTCTCTGGTGCCTACACTTTCAGTAACCACTGGGCTTGCGTCGTAGATGGGAATAGGGCGTGGACACTGACTCGCCTCTAGACACTTCGTCTATCAACGCCCAGCAAGGTGGCGACTTTCTTTCATCAAAAGAGTTCCCTGAGATTTCCAGGTTTTAAATTTCCACGAATAAATTTTTTATGTGAGGGCAAGTACGCATTTTATGACCTGCCGCTATAATTATTAGTGATTATTCTAGGTTCCTTAAGGATTTATAGTTTCACCAAAAATTTTGAAAATTCCTTCGTTACAGTCGTTCGTCGTAATTGCGCCGGGTCACTGCGCGACAAGTTCAAGTACATGAGATGCCCAGGAAGGATGCGTTTCGAAATGGAATCTAATATCAATGTTGTTGTTGTTGTTGTTGTTGTGGTGGTCTTCAGTCCTGAGACTAGTTTGATGTAGCTCTCCATGCTACTCTATCCTGTGCAAGCTTCTTCATCTCCCAGTACTTACTGCATCCTACATCCTTCTGAATCTGCTTAGTGTATTCATCTCTTGGTCTCCCTCTACGATTTTTATCCTCCACGCTGCCCTCCAATACTAAATTGGTGATCCCTTGATGCCTCAGAATATGCCCTACCAACCGACCCCTTCTTCTAGTCAAGCTCTGCCACAAATTTCTCTTTTCTCCAATTCTATTCAGTACCTCCTCATTAGTTATGTGATCTACCCGTCTAATCTTCAGCATTCTTCTGTAGAACCACATTTCGAAAGCTTCTATTCTCTTCTTGTCCAAACTATTTATCGTCCATGTTTCGTTTCCATACATGGCTACACTCCATACAAATACTTTCAGAAACGACTTCCTGACACTTAAATCTATACTCGATGTTAACAAATTTCTCTTCTTCAGAAACGCTTTCCTTTCCATTGCCAGTCTACATTTTATATCCTCTCCACTTCGACCATCATCAGTTATTTTGCTCCCCAAATAGCAAAACTCCTTTACTACTTTAAGTGTCTCAGTTCCTTATCTAATTCCCTCAGCATTACCCGACTTAATTCGACTACATTCCATTATCCTTGTTTTGCTCTTGTTGATGTTCCATCTTATATCCTCCTTTCAAGACATTGTCCATCAATACAGGTCGATAACAACGACCCATTATGTTTCATACGCGACGGTCTTCACACTATCGTCACGGCTGACTTGAACTATGACACTGCGAGGAAGTCGGCAAAGTACTACTTTGCAGTCGAATTAGTAAAAAAGAACCGAGGCCTGAATATTCAGTGTTGATTTACAAAACTTGCGTGTTTAAATATGGATCAGTATTTACTTAAAAAAATACAAAACCAATCTTTGCTTTTGTGTGGATAACGAATTCGCAGCTACGTGGCAAACTCTAATGCGCACATTTACGTTCTTTCCCATTCATCACAATCATTCCCGGTTTCAGTGTGCGGTGGCGGTCGAAAATAGCCGCCTCCAGCTACGCACCTGTGATAAAACGACTCAGATCATGTATTTCCGTCAATGAACAGTTCAAATTTCAGAATTTTGTGCGTCTTCTACAATTCCTTGAGATTTCCCGGACTTTTACGGTAAATTTAATTTCCCTGAGAACGTTCGGTTTTCCAGATTTTCCAAGTTTTTCCAGACAAGTCGCCATCCTGCCTTCCATTAGCGTTTCAGAATTGATATACTGATCACATTTAGTTTTCTATTCGCAGAAGGAAGGAAGGTTACAATGCAACGCCCCATCGAAGAAAGAAAGTTTGGTCTTAAGTGTACTGTCGGTAGTGAGGTCATTAGATACGGAGCACAAACTTGATTTTGGGTAGGATAGGGCAAGGGAAACCCTAAATCTAGATAGTCGGAGCTAATTTCAGTTGCTCTACCTTCCGAATTGGAATCCAGTATCTCACCACAGCTCCAACTCGCTTCGTGCTCTGTTCGCCGTAATTACGGAAGAACCAGTGGTCATCAGAATAAGGGGTTGTGATTAAGTAGAAGAATCTACCTCCGGCATTCACCTGGAATGATTTAGAGAAACCATAGAAAAACTAAGAATTTCAGAAAAGGGGTCTAAAACCCGGTCCTCCTGCATGGGAAGTCATCTGACTCGATTATCTAAATATGAATAAAGTTGACATCTTGGGTTGTCGGGTGTTCTGCCGGATATCAGCGTCGTACTTGCACGATATTTCGGTCACGTAGCTCGTAACCTTCATCAGGTGCGACAGTCTCAGGTCGCACCTGATGAAGGTTACGAGCTACGTGACCGAAATATCGTGCAAGTACGACGCTGATATCCGGCAGAACACCCGACAACCCAAGATGTCATTAGATCGCCGGGAAAGCCTGAAGAGTTACATGAATAAAGTTTTCATTTTGGGTTCTGATGCCCGGTTTGCAGTGTTAAAGTTTTTTATATGTCGAAAAATCAACGAAAGTGTAAATTTTCTCTCTCTTTCTTTTTTTTTTTTTTTTTTTTTTTTTTTACGAGTTCCAGGAAGAGACCTTTTTTTACGAGTTACAGGAGGAGACATCGTAAAGAATGCATTGTGCGTAGAGAAGGTTGTTTCCAAACTTTTCGTTGCGGCATTTATTATGTACTGTCGAGTGCTTGTACCGTAACTGTATCCCCATCATAAACCACGGCCCTTGCCGAGGTGCAGTGGTTTGCGAGCCTCAACGACATAATCATCCGTGCTGTAGACCAACCTGCGATTTCTGCCGAGGGGCAGCGGCAGTTTCAGTAGATGCAAGCGCAACCGTCTGGATGACTGACTACTGACATCTAGCTTCGTAATATTAACCAACATGGCCTAGCTGTACTGGTACTGCTAACAGCTGAGAGTAAGGGGAAACTACAGCCGTTGTTTTTCCCGAGGGCATGATGCAGTTCTACTTTATCGTTAAATGGTGGTGTCATTCTCTTGGGTGAAATATTACGGAGGTAAAATAGTACCCCATTCGATCACCGGGCGATTGGTCAACCTGGTCCCTAACCACTCACAAGTGCGCGTTCCAGCTTTCGCGGTAGGTGGTAGGGGTTTTAGGAATATTTTCATTATGTTTTCAAAAAATTTTGACGTAAAGTATTTCGTAAGCAATTATTATTATATGCTTTCACTTGCTGTAACTCTACCTTATAAGTTTTTACAGTAATGTTATTTCTCCACTTTTTGAATCAGCATTGATGTAGAACTGGTGGGTGTTACTAATGTCATGCCCTCATGCCTCTATACCCTACCAAATGATGTAGCTGGCAGAGGAAGACACGGCAGCCATTGGCTAGTGAATGATCCGTTAGCACCAGTAGAAGGAGCTTTAGCTTTACCTTTCTTAGCCGGCCGGTGTGACCGTCGGTTCTAGGCGCTTCAGTCTGGAACCGCGTGACCGCTACGGTCGCAGGTTCGAATTCTGCCTCGGGCATGGATGTGTGTGAAGTCCTTAGGTTAGTTAGGTTTAAATAGTTCTAAGCTCTAGCGGACTGATGACCACAGATGTTAAGTCCCATAGTGCTCAGAGCCATTTGAATCATTCTACCTTTTTTATTTGGTTCTACGTAGAATACTGTTATTGTACTTTCACATCCTTCTTTCAATAACACACTGAGAAAGTAAATAACAAGATGGTCACCTTCACATACGTAACCACCTGTATACACGTGGCAGAAGCTTATAAAAAATTTAACACAACGCACTGACGTTCTGCAGTTCTGCTTCCTTGCGGTAAGTGACACAAACGTACACTGATCGGTCAGAACATTATGACCACCTACCTGATAGCCAGTATGTCCAACTTTGGCACGTGTAACAGCGGCGAGGCGTCGTGGTATGGATTCAATGAGGCCTTGGTAGGTCGCTGGAGGGAGTTGTCACCACAGCTGCACACAAAGGCCATCTAATTCCCGTAAATTCCGGGGAGGGAGGCAATGAGCTCTGACGACACGTTCAATCACATCCCGTATGTGTTCGATTGGGTTCAGATCTTTCGAGTTAGGGTGGCCACCACGCCAATTGGAACTCGATACTGTGTTCCTCGAACGGCTCCATCACACTCCTCGCCTTGTGACATGGCGCTTTATCTTGTTGAAAAATGCCACTGCCGTCGGGAAACATGATCGTCATGAAGGGGTTTGCGTGGTCTGCAACCAGTGTAATATACTCCTTGGCCGCCATGGTGCGTTGCACGTTCTCCCATGGACCCAAGGATGCCCACGTGAATTTTTCCCGGAGCGCAATGGAGCCGCCGTCAGCTTGTCTCCGTCCTGCAGTACGAGTGCCAAGAAGCTGTTCCCCTGGAAGACGACGGATTCGCGCCCTTCCATCGGCCTGATGAAGAAGACATCGGGGTTTATCAGACCATGCAACGGTCTACCACTGCGCCACTGTCCATTGCCGATGGTCATATGCCCATTTTAGTCATAGTTGCCGATGTCGTGGAGTTAACATTGGCACATGCATGGATCGTCGGCTGTGGAGGCCAATCATTAGGAGTGTTCGGACTTACTCGTACTCTGCTCAGCATTAAAGTCTGATGTTAGTTCAGTCACAGTTCGTCGCCAATCCTGTTTTACCAGTCTGCCCAGCCTACGACGTCCAACATCTGTCACAAGGGATGGCCGCGCAACCCCATGACGTCTCGACGTGGTTCCACCTTCGTTTCGCCACGTGTTGAAGACACTCACCACAGCAGCTCCTCGAACACCCGGCAAGTAGTGCAGTTTCCGAAACGCTCGAGTCGAGCCTCCGGGCCACCACAATCTGCCTCAGTCAAACTCAGATAGATCGAGCGCTTTCCCCATTCTACACGCGGGCAGCACGCTCACTTATACTACATGCAGCGTGCGCGTGTCTGAATAGCAGTCTTTCTTCGCCATGTGCCGCTGCTGTCGCCTGGACGCGTTTGTATCGATAGCAGGCTGGTGGTCATAATGTTCTGGCTGATCAGCTTATGCGAGGTAATTCATGGAATTCCTACCGTATGTAGTGACAGGAGAGCGTAAACACTAAAGTGTAAATTACTACAGTGAATCTTTATATTCGGTGACTGGACGCATTGACAGTGTGCTATATGGTTCAATACGTTCATACTCAGCAGTGGGAACATTGGTTAACACACTGGACCCTAATTCCAGAGGATTGTGCCTCGAATTCCCGCCCAGCCACTCATATTTAGGTTTCTATGGTTTCCCTAAACCGCTTAAAAAGAATTGTCTGCCTATAACGACCTCGTCATACACGGTTAAGTTATACGTCAAACTACACTCCAACTGAACACAAAATGCAGGGTTTCACGGCAGGTATTTGCAGCCACGGCGAACTTTGTTTTATCGGCATTAGGCCGTGGTCCAAAGCATATTTATGCGTCTGACGTTTCGTCTCCTGATGCTGGAGATATCATCAGGTGCTATAAATACTGAGGCAGTAGTTTCCACAACCGACGTCACTTCCGTTTCTGTTGAGTTTTCAACGTATATTGTAACATAATGTGTACAGATTGTCATAAATTCTTTGAACCAATTACTTATTTGTGAAAGTAATCCTTATGTACTATCTTGGCAATCAGTCAACGACGAGGTAGTGTCGAACGCCTTTCCGATATCTGGGAAGACGGAAACTATCTCTTCACCAAAATCTACTTTCTGCACGGTATCGTGTGTTCAGAAAATGAAATGTGATCCATAAGAGCGGTCATTCTCGAACCTGTGATTATTTTGTTCAAGTGTCTCAGGATTCTAGCTCTGCTATCCTTGTACATACATTCTATCATGTGGTTTGCTGTTGACAATGATGAGTCATTCAGAAAAAAAGGCAACATTCCCTCCGTGCATAGTGCGCGAAAAAAGACTTGCACTCGGATAGCTCTTCCTTCAGCATTGTACAGAAAGACGTGCACTGGTCAGCAGGTCTCATTTTCAACTGGCTTTCAGAAGACCTGAAGAAACTGCGAGATAAACACCAAATATTCAGATTTTCTACAGCATCCTGTAAACTACGTAGTTACTCCTCCCGTGACCAAGTAACTTTGGTTCGTTAGTTTCACGTAATCCGATAAATAAGTAAACCATCTTTTTCTTCGGGAATGTAATAATAGAATATTATTGTTGGGTGCATGGGTCTGGGTCTGGCTTGTGTCCTACCAGCAGGTAGATGAATCCTTTGGGCCCGTTACCAACATGTATAACTGCACTGAAGTTAGGAGCCTTTGTTGTTCTATTATTGGTCGGGGTACGTCGTGTTTCTTCGAGCGAAAAAATGTCTTAAAAACCAGAAAACGGCTCAAACCGCAACGTGAACAACATTTTTACAGGAAATGTAACGGAGTTTTGTTCTTGGGACGTTTTAACCTACTTCCGAAACATACAATAAATAAATGCTTGACGATAAGATTAGATTTGTCAAGATGAGCAAGTGGCTCAAATCGCGGACGAGTGCCTGTCTCAAGTTGTAATCGTGCCTACAAACATACGAAAAAATAGGTTCCCTTCACGACAATGCTAGAGCACATTTTAGAGTTCGTGCAGACGGAATGGTTTACATTCACGGATATGACAAGAACGATCATTCGAAGTAAAAAAATCTAGTAAAAAGGGCTCTAAAATACATACCTTAAGAGCTGTGACCACCTTTCCATCTTCGATACTAAGAAATAAACCACTTCTACTGTAAGCTCTTTGCTTTCCATATTTTGAAAAGAGGTAGTATGGATCAAAGCAAGAAAAAAAAAAAAAAAAAAAAAGAGCTTTGAGCACTTACTTAGCAGAAGAGATGTGTTTCACAGTAGCGAAGATTAACAACTCCTCATAGCTTTTAAGTTTTGCACTTTAGAGCCCACGTTTATTAAACAATTTTTTCTTGTTTTGATCGATACTGCCACCTCGCAAAATATGGAAAGCCAAGAGCTTGCACTAAAAGACATCTGTTTCACGGTATCGAAGATGAGAAGTGTTCTTAGCTCTTAAGATATGCATGTTATGTTTACCAGACTATTGTGTTTCGGTGATCGTTCCAATAATATCCCTGACTATTGTCAATACATCCTGCGACGCCCTGTACACGTCTGATTTTACCGCATGTTACTTTGCCAAGTCTCCACAACTGAAGACAACACAGCCATATTTCTACGGATAAAGAGAGCTTGCTGGCGTGGAATTATGTGTGCCCAATTGCCAAAATACATTTGGAAAAATTTGTATAAGTACTTCTGCTCAGTCCCACAGCCGTAAAATGACCATTGGGGGTAAAAGCGGGATGCCGCTTCACCACGTAAACAAGTCGGTTATCGTTCTCTTCCTCCGACCTGTTGTGAGTGGTCAAGTTAATATCTGTATTGTGTGCATGTCGCTGGGGTTTATACAGTGCAGTGCTGTTATAGATGAAGCAATGGGACAGAGTGGAAGCTGGTGCCAGCACATGGCGTACTCCTCTTGAATAACACAAGTGGTCCGCTGAGCTAAACTGTCCCATCCGGCGGATGGAAACATCGTCAGTGTCGCACGCTCTCACTCTCTGACACTGCGCAGGGCTTTGAAATTTAATCCAGGGCACTGGAACAAAGTCTGATGATCAGCAATTTATATCACCACCTCACGTTTTTTCGCTATCAGTGTCCGAACCGGCTATCTGCGAGTGAAGCGACACCGCACACGCGTTCGTTAGTGAGCTCTGCTACACAAGTTTCAGTAGTGCTGACTGTTAGAGGCAATAAGTGTCGAATAAATTGTTCTGGAAAAGTAGAACCAACGGAATTATGTATTAATAAATTTCTTTTTATGGTTCCGTACTCAATCCGCAAAAACGGAATCATTATACGATCACTTTGTTGTCGTCTGTCTGCATGTCTGTCCGACTGTTCAAAACCATTTATCTCAGGAATGGGTAGACGTTTCCAGTCGAAATTTATGTCACATATTAAAGTCTACGGTAAAAAAAGTGAAGCACCAAAGTCAATGCAATCGGAAGATATGGCCCTTTATGTAACATATTTTGATATCCGCAAACTCACTCATTTAAATCTACAGCGTACTTCCCGTTCAGCTAGAATCACGAAATTTACCAGAAAGCTAGATTTTATTCTACAATCAAAGGAACAAAACCGAAAAAAATTTTAGTCATTTGTTATCACCCTGTCTGTTACGAAACCTTTTTCTCAGCAACGGGTACACGCGTCGAGTTGAAATTTGTGTGACATACTAAGACCTGTGGTCCACTGGAGGTATAATAAACGTTGGCTTGTAAGAATGCAAGCAACAGATACAGCCGTTTATGTCACATATTTTGATACTCGCACACTCATTCATCAAAACCTACGGGGCACTTCCCGTACACCTACAATCATAAAATTTGCCAAAAAGCAAGGTTTCACGTACCACAAAAAGAAAAAAAATCCGAAATTGTTAATTTGTAATTACATATAACACGAAAAAAATATTTCTTCTGTCATATGTTATACGATTTTGAAATTAAAACATTGTCCAAAGTCTTGGAATCCATGGAACCGATATCTTGCGAGTATGAATCTTGGCAACAGACGAAAATAGTAATGATCCTCAATTCCCAGGATGGATAACCTACCTGTATACATACACTACTGGCCATTAAAATTGCTACACCACGAAGATGACGTGCTACAAACGCGAAATTTAAGCAACAGAAAGACGATGCTGTGATATGCAAATGATTAACTTTTCAGACCATTCACACAAGGTTGGCGCCGGTAGCGACGCCTACAACATGCTGACATGAGGAAAGTTTCCAACCGATTTCTCATACACAAACAGCAGTTGACCGTCGTTGGTTGGAGAAACGTTGTTGTGATGACTCGTGTAAGGAGGAGAAATGCGTACCGTCACGTTTCTCACTTTGATAAAGGTCGGATTGTAGCCTATCGCGATTGCGGTTTATCGTATTGCGACACTGCTGCTCGCGTTGGTCGAGATCCAATTACTGTTAGCAGAATATGGAATTGGTAGGTTCAGGAGGCTAATACGGAACGCCGTGCTGGATCCCAACGGCCTCGTATCACTAGCAGTCGAGATGACAGGCATCTTATCCGCATGGCTGTAACACATCGTGCAGCCACGTCTCGATCCCTGAGTCAACAGATGGGGACGTTTGCAAGACAACAACCATCTGGACGAACAGTTCGACGACGTTTGCAGCAGCATGGACTATCAGCTCGGAGACCACGGCTGCGGTTACCCTTGACGCTGCATCACAGACAGGAGCGCCTAAGATGGTGCACTCAACGACGAACCTGGGTGCACGAACGGCAAAAAGTCATTTTTTCGGATGAATCCAGGTTCTGTGTACAGCATCATGGTGGTCGCACCGTGTTTGGCGACATCGCGATGAACGCACATTGGAAGCGCGTATTCGTCATCGTCATACTGGCGTATCACCCGGCGTGATGGTATGGGGTGCCATTGGTTACACGTCTCGGTCACCTCTTGTTCGCATTGACGGAATTTTGAACAGTGGACGTTACATTTCAGATGTGTTACGATCCGTGGCTCTACCCTTCGTTCGATCCCTGCGAAACCCTACATTTCAGCAGGATAATGCACGATCGCATGTTCCAGGTCATGTACGGGCATTTCTGGATACAGAAAATGTTCGATTACTGCCCTGGCAAGCACATTCTCCAGATCTCTCACCATTTGAAAACGTCTGCTCAATGGTGGCCGAACGACTGGCTCGTCACAATACGCCAGTCACTACTCTTGATGAACTGTGGTATCGGGTTGAAGCTGCATGGGCAGCTGTACCTGTACACGCCATCCAAGCTCTGTTCTCAATGACCAGGCGTATCAAGGCCGTTATTACGGCCAGAGGTGGTTGTCCTGGGTACTGATTTCTCACGATCTATGCACCAAATTGCGTGAAAATGTAATCACATTTCAGTTCTAGTGTAATATATTTGTCCAATGAATACCCGCTTATCATCTGCATTTCTTGTTGGTGTAGCAATTTTAATGGCCAGTAGTGTAGTTACGTCTGTACGGAACCCTCAGTGCGCGAGTCCTACCCGCACCTGGCCAATTATCTGCGGTTATCACATTTAAAGTCTTGTCAAACGAGATGATGTTTATAAGATTCCCGGGGTAAACAAAGTGGCGCTTTGTCTTCTAAGTTTTAGGTGCTCGTAAGGTTCAAAATGAGCTCGTCTCGGCCTGTGTCATCGTTAAGTCCACTAGCCGTGATATGCTAGCTCCTGGCTTCTCTTCGTGTCCAAGGTCGGGTATCGGGAAGTGGCGCACGGTGCAGAGCGGCAGACGGTGCAGCGCACGCACCGCTAGTGACGCGAACGCAATGACCACCGGCTCCCGTGTGTGGCGCCTATTCTGGTATCAGCAGGTGGGTGGGATCGATGCGTCTGCGGGTCGCGCGTCGCGTGTCGCCGCCCACGCTTTCTCACGCCACCAGCCGCTCTGCCGCGGGGTGACGACTGGAAGAGCCACCAGCACTGTTGCTTCACTTATTGATCGCCGCCCGACACCCGCCCGCTGTAACCTTACCCGGTACCTTGTTAACTTTTGTAAATTTGGATTCCCTCAACAGCTTTCTGCGTGACAAACATCGATTTAACTCACGAATACACAACTTCGGGCCGAGCTACACCTTGAGAAATAGGGCAATGGTCAAGCGAGTGAACTCGCATAGGGGACGTGCGGAATTCATTGGTATCCGGAGATAGGGTTTATGTTGTTTCCCCAAAGGACTCCACACAGAAGTAGATTTTATTGATTCGAATCGGACACGTACGACTACCATTGCGTCTATAATTAACTAGCCTAGTGCGGTCATTTATAGCCTTGGTGTCAACGAACTGTTCAATTCGCGGCCTCTCAGTACCCACAAGGTTGCGAGATGCTGTGTGGTCTACATCCAAATATAGTGTGTCCCTCCTACGATTCCTCAGGCACGTTTTCTCTGCTATTTCGGCACGTTTTTGCTATTTCGTCGTGTAGCTGGAGTCGGTCCAAACAAATACTGCTCATGATGTCTTTAATGCGAGATAGAGCGGTCCAAAATTAATCCAGGGGGATATCTGTTTTATGGATTTGTGTTAACAGTGACAGTAAAACACGATGGCCAGAATTACAGTAGCGACTAAGCAGCACTGATGTATGGCGGTAGCAGTTAGCAAGGGCGACAGTGGTGCTATCACCCGGTTTACTCCGTAAGCTTCTGTACAGTGATGGTGAAGAGTAAGGCATACTGTTTCGACAGTACTTGGCGGGTCATCGGTACCGACCGACCGCCGTGTCATTGGATGCGATACAGAGGGGCGTCGGGTCGTCACACTGCTCTACCGGCCATTGTCAGTTTTCGTGAGCTGGAGCCGCTACTACTAGGTCAAATACGGGTGGCGCTCAGTAAGTAATGCAACACTGTTTCTTCTGAAGGTAGATTGGTTTCATTCACGATTCCAATACACCATATTATTACCCACTCTTGTGGCTACAAAATTCTATATTTCAACATAATCTCCATTCAATGCGACGGCCTTATGGCACCTTGGTTCAAATGGCTATGGGACTTAACATCTGAGCTCATCAGTCCCCTAGACTTACAAGGAAACCTCCCCATCGCACCCCCCTCAGATTTAGTCATAAGTTGGCACAGTGGAAAGGCCTTGAAAAACTGAACACAGATCAATCGAGAAAACAGGAAGAAGTTGTGTGGAACTATGGAAAAAATAAGAAAAATATACAAACTGAGTAGTCCATCCGCAAAATAAGCAACATCAAGGAAATTGTAAGCTAAAGAGCGCCGTGGTCTCGTGGTTAGCGTGAGCAGCTGCGGAGCGAGAGGTCCTTGGTTCAAGTCTTCCCTCGAACGAAAAGTTTAATTTTTTTATTTTCAGACAATTATCAAAGTTCAGGCACTCACACATAATCATCTTCGCTCTCCAAAATTCCAGGACATGTTCAGATTTGCTTGGGCATATGCAGGATTTGACGGCCTACACACGGAAAAATTTGAAAACGTTAAAAACATATGTTTTGACAGAGCACAGGGAAAACTGTGCGACTGGGAAACTGTTGCATTCATTTGTTGCAGTTTATGTGACAAACTCTTATGTTTTCATCACTTTTTTGGGAGTGATTATCACATTCACAAGAAAACCTAAATCGGGCAAGGTAGAAGAATCTTTTTACCCATCCGCCAAGTGTACAAGTTAGATGGGTCGACAACATATTCCTGTCATGTGACGCACATGCCGTCACCAGTGTCGTATAGAATATATCAGACGTGTTTTCCTGTGGAGGAATCGGTTGACCTATGACCTTGCGATCAAATGTTTTCGGTTCCCATTGGAGAGGCAGGTCCTTTCGTCTTCTAATCGCACGGTTTTGCGGTGCGGTCGCAAAACACAGACACTAAACTTATTACAGTGAACAGAGACGTCAATGAACGAACGGACAGATCATAACTTTGCGAAAATAAAGAAAGTAAAATTTTTACTCGGGGGAAGACTTGAACCAAGGACCTCTTGTTTCTCAACTGCTCACGCTAACCACGAGACCACGGCGCTCATGAGGTCGTATTATCCTTGATGTTGCTTATCTTGCGCATGGACTACTCAGTTTGTATATTTTGCTTATTTTTTCATAGTTCCACACAACTTCTTCCTGTTTTCTGGATTGATCTGTGTTCAGTTTTTCAAGGCCTATCCACTGTGCCAACTTATAACTAAATCTGAGGGAGGTGCGATGGGGAGGTTCCCTTGTTAGAACTACTTAAACCTAACTAACCTAAGGACATCACACACATCCACGCCCGAGGCAGGATTCAAAGCTGCGACCGTAGCAGGCGCGCGGTGAACTACTTACACCTAACTAACCTAAGGGCATCACACACATCCATGCCGGAGGCAGGATTCGAAACGGAGACCGTAGCAGGCGCGCGGTTCCGCACTGGAGGGCCTACAACCGCTCGGTCACAGCGGCCGGCTTATGGCACCTTACTCGGAGACCCTGTATGTCCGCATGGTGCCACTCTACTGGTGGACCTTGGAGCCAAAGTCTTGCTGCATCAATAACCTCCCAATTCTCTACGTACTGCTTCCCGCAGAGTGCATCCTTCTTTGGGCCACACAGATGGCTCTTCGTTGCTCTTTATGGTCTTCTGTTAGGCGGCAAGAGATCCAGTGGGCTCACACCTCTGAGTATACCAACTGGTGGACGACTGTGTCAGCACTACCAAAAGAGACGTCCAATTGAGTAGCGAGGTGTTTGATTGGGATCTGTCGATCAACTCGAATGAGTGTGTCCGCACGTTCCAACACTACAGGAGTCATAGCTGCCTCTGATGACGACAGACGCCGTGCTTTTGTTCACGGCCAGATCTCCGCTGACATTCTGGAAGCGCCTATGAAAATGTGCGGTGCTCTGATTTTCCGCTAAAAGGGTTTCACGGAGAGCTCTCTGCTTGGGACGCACCTCCGTTACAGACACCAATTTTGAAGGCTACGTATAGCGCCGCCACTGATCGGAACTCCATGAACCTACAGGGGCTGGAGTCCCACAACAAACTACGCATTTTTCGACCGAAACTGACCGATAAAAAAAGTGTTGCATTGCTTACTGAACGACCCTCGTAGCCGGCCGCTGTGGCCGAGCGGTTCTAGGCGATTCAGTCCGGAACCGCGCTGCTGCTACGGTAGCAGGTTCGAATCCTGCCTCGGGCATGGATGTGTTTGATGTCCTTGGGTTAGTTAGGTTTAAGTAGTTCTAAGTCTAGGGGACTGATAACCTCAGATGTTGGTTAGTTAGGTATAAGTAGTTCTAAGTCTCGGGGACTGATAACCTCAGATGTTAAGTCCCATAGTGCTCAGAGCCATTTGAACCATTTTGAACTACGCTCGCAGCTCCTCAGCTGCTAACACGAGGCTGAGTGCTCCCCAATGACGCCGGCTAGTACTTCTAGCCATATTCTGCCACATTCTTCGTGTGAAAACCAAGGATAAAATGGCTGGCTGTCCTCATAAGGAGCCTAATAACTCTTGTAAAGAGACTCGAGAATACTCTTCTCACCACCGGTACGACGGATGCGCCTTCAACATTTGCTCCAGACATTCGTCAACAACGGAAATTCCCCATTTGACGAAAGCGGCGCCGTCAGTTGTGAAATTGTACCCAATGGATGTCGTTTCAAATGATAATATAATAATGCAAAGTCTTTCTATGTCACGCCACTTAGGTGACTAGCGTGTCAGCTTCACTTATTCAACCGTGACCATCGTAACAGCATAACTACACTGGGTCGCAAATGGGAAATCCACTGACACAAGCGACTTTGTACAAGGAAGATTGTTATGTTTCTTACTGCACGAAGTCGACAGTCAAGTTCGGATACGCCGTCATCCTGCCGAAAGGTTTCTCGAAATGTGAAAAGCACAACGGACGAAGGCTGATGGTAGCAAAATTGTGCCATGGGGGACATTCATCTGGGTTTCCATGGGATCCGTGGTAGTGGCAGTGGTAGGCACCACGACAAGGCTACCTGGAGATGACTGCACACCACCGGCATCCCTTCATGCTTGATGTCTTCACAGAAGGCGATGCCATCTTCCTGTGACGCAACGCCAGAATCGTGTTTACAATGGTTTGAGGAACATGATCATGTCCTGGTCACCAAATTCATCTGACCTGAGCCTGATGGAACACATTTGGGACGTTGTCAGATTCCAGCTCTGCGCCCAAAAACCACCGACCACTGTGTGACCTCTGTGCGCATACATCTGGTGCTACGTATCTCCTCAAAGCTGTCAAGGACTTGTCGAATCCATGTCACAACCAGTGCTGAATTCCGTTCCAAATATGGACCAATACGCTGTTAACCAGATAGTCATGACGTTTTGGCACGTCCGTGAATTGTGTGCGAGCTATGTGGACTTTGACCATCTCTTGGAACATCCTCTGTAGGGTCACTGCTGACTGCTGGATACCACTGCCACATTACCGTACTTCATTAGTGTTGACGGGAAGTCAATTCTAATGTTGCTGTTTGTGGTTTTCCTTGCTGCTGTTTCTCACACTAGTTTTGCTTCTCTACATTGGATTATCTCCATACAGTCTCGTCTTGTTTAAGTATTGTTCCTATAGAATTGTTGCATTGTGATTATTAATGCGTGTTTCAGTAATCATTATTTACCACGATAAAGGTTGGACTGAATGCCAGAATTATTCTGCTGAAATCTGCCAGGATGTAGCTACGCATATTGTTTTTGTTATGGTCTTCAGCCCTGATACTTGTTTGATGCAGCTCTCTACCCTAGTCTATCTTGTGCGAGTCTCTTTATCTCCATCCATTCGAAACTGTTTGCAGAATTCGAAACTTGGTCTCCTTCAATATTTACCGTACCACATTTTCCTCCATTACCAAATGGGCATTTCCTTGACGCCTCATGATGTGTCCTCTTAACCGAGCCCTTCTTTTAGTTCGGTTTTGCTATAAAATTCTTTTTCCCGCAGTTCGATTCAGTACCTCTTCATAAGCCATTCGATCTACCCATCCAATTACTTTTAATTAACAGCTCTAGACAATTCTCCAATATATCTTGAGGTTCTCTTCACAACAAACGATGTCTGACTTATTTATATGACGCAGTGCGGCGTAAAAGATTCACACCGGTAGTCTACAAAACCCCTTTACTGCAGAGAACTCAGCAACAACTCTCGTGCGACTCTGCAAACCGTAATTTGACTTTCTCTTTCCCCAAAACTAAGGGCCTAAACTTGTTCAATTGAGGAATTTTCTACTGAAATTTCTAAATTTCGTGAATATGAAACCTTTTAAGCATTGTTGTTGTTGTGGTCTTCAGCCGAGAGACTGGTTCGATGCAGCTCTCCATGCTACTCTATCCTGTGCAAGCTTCTTCATCTCCCGGTACCTACTGCAACCTACATCCTTCTGAATCTGTTTAGTGTATTCATCTCTTGGTCTCCCTCTACGATTTTGACCCTCCACGCTGGCCTCCAATACTAAATTGGTGATCCCTTGATGCCTCAGAATAAGCCCTACCAACCGATCCCTTCTTCTAGTCAAGCTCTGCCACAAATTTCTCTTCTCTCCAATTATACTCAATACCTCCTCATTAGGTATGTGACCTACCCACCTAATCTTCAGCATTCTTCTGTAGCACCACATTTCGAAAGCTTCTATTCTCTTCTAGTCTAAACCACTTCCATACAAGTCTGGAAATACTTTCAGAAACGACTTCCTGACAAATCTATCCTCGATGTTAACAAATTTCTCTTACTCAGAAACGCTTTCCCTGCCATCGCCAGTCTACATTTTATATCCTCTCTCCTTCGAGCATAATCAGTTATTTTGTTCCACAAATAGCAAAACTCCTTTACTACTTTAAGCGTCTCATTTCCTAATCCAATTTCCGCAGCATCACCCGATTTACTTCGACTACATTCCATTATCCTCGTTTTGCTTTTGTTGATGTTCATCTTATATCCTCCTTTCAAAACACTGTCCATTTCGTTCAGCTGCTCTTCCAGGTCCTTTGCTGTCTCTAACAGAATTACAATGTCATCGGCGAACCTCAAAGTTTTTATTTCTTCTCCATGGATTTCAATTCCTATTCCGAATGTTTCTTTTGTTTCCTTTACTGCTTGCTCAATATACAGTTTGAATAACATCGGGGATAGGCTACAGCCCCTTCTCACTCCCTTCCCAACCACTGCTTCCCCTTCATGTCCCTCGACTCTTACAACTGCCATCTGGTTTCTGTACAAATTGTAAATAGCCTTCCGCTCCCTGTATTTTACCCCTGTCACCTTCGGAATGTGAAAGAGAGTATTCGAGTCAACATTGTCAAAAGCTTTCTCTGAGTCTACAAATGCTAGAAACGTAGGTTTGCCTTTCCTTAATCTAGCTTCTACGATAAGTCGTAGGGTCATTATAGCCTCACGTGTTCCAATATTTCTACGGAATCCAAACTGATTTCTCCGAGGTCGGCTTCTACCAGTTTTTCCATTCGTCTGTAAAGAATTCGCGTTAGTATTTTGCAGCCATGACTTATGAAACTGATAGTTCGGTAATTTTCACATCTGTCAACACCTGCTTTCTTTGGGATTGGGATTATTATATTCTTCTTGAAGTCTTGATGTATCATACATCTTCCTCACTAGATGGTAGATTTTTGTTAGGCCTGGCTCTCCCAAGGCTATCAGTAGTTCTTATGGAATGTTGTCTATTCCCGGGGCCTTGTTTCGACTTAGGTCTTTCACTGCTCTGTCAAACTCTTCATGCAGTATCATATCTCCTATTTCATCTTCATCTACGTTCTTTTCCATTTCTATAATATTGTCCTCAAGAACATCGCCCTTGTATAGATCCTCTATATACTCCTTCCACCTTTCTGCTTTCCGTTCTTTGCTTAGAACTGGGTTTCCATCTGAGCTCCTGATATTCATGTAAGTGGTTCTCTTGTCTCCAAAGGTCCCTTTAATTTTCCTGTAGGCAGTTTCTATCTTATCCTTAGTGGTATGCGCCTCTACATTCTTATATTTGTCCTGCTTAGCCATTTTGCACTTTCTGTCGATCTCATTTTTGAGACGTTTGTATTCCTTTCTGCCTGCTTCATTTCATTTTCATTTAAGCATATCCTGTGAAATGTCAGGAATATTATCAGGCCTAACCCGCTAATTCTACGCACAAGCGAAAATATCAGTCGACGTTAAATGATTCATAATACACTCGAAGCAACGAAAACGACGCACCACGAAGGATTTACCGAATGGGCCGGAAATCGGTAGATGTGATGTACATGTAAAGACAAAGATGGTTACAGATTCAGAAAAATTACATAATGTACACTAGAGCCGGCAGGAGTGGCCGAGCGGTTCTAGGCGCTACAGTCTGGACCAGCGCGACAGTTACGGTCGCAGGTTGGAATTCTGCCTCGGGCATGGATGTGTGTGATGTCCTTAGGTTAGTTAGGTTTAAGTAGTTTTAAGTTCTTGGGACTGATGACCTCAGAAGTTACGTTCGATAGTGCTCAGAGCCATTTGAACCATTTTTTTACACTAGAGAAAGAGGCTTCACAAACTGAGTAGGTCAATAACGCGCTGGTCCACATTTGGCGCTTATTGAAGCCAAAGGGGCCCTACTAAGAAAGGAAATGGCGCCCCAGACCATTGCTGGTAGATGTCGGGCGACAGTCCGGGGCTTCTCGAGACAGGGCTTCAGCCTGGAATCTCACTGGCTGAAGTGTCTTCGGTGTTGAGTCTTGCTTCGAACTGAGTCGCGATGACCACCGAAAACGTCTCTGGAGACGCCCGGACAATGGTGACATACAACCTGACTGAAGCCTCCCATAAGGCCCGACAACCAGGAGTGATGGTCTGGGGTGGCATTTCATTTCGTAGCAGGACCCCATTTGGTTGTGACGTCCGGCACTCTTAGAGCACAGCTGTACGTCGACGATATTCTACGCCCCGTTTTGCTGCCCTTCATGGCAGGCCATCCTGGGCACACATTTCAGCAAAATAATGCCAGCTTGCTTACGGAGAGAATTTCTACTGCCTGTCTTCGTGCTTGCCAAACCGTACTTTGCCAAGCAAGGTCGCAGGATCCATCCCCAACTGGGAACGTTTGGAGCATTGTGGGCATGGCCCTCCAAGCAACTCGGGATTTTGACGAACTAACACGCCAATTGGACATACAGGGTGTCCGAAAAGACTTTCCCTGATTACATAAATTTATAACTCAGGCTAGAAGTAAGATACAAACATGAAACTTGTGTCGAATTGTTTACAACAATCAAAGTTTTTTTTTTGTGTTTTAGGTTCGCAGTACAGAAGCAGTGGATGAGGTGCAGTGCCCAACAAGCCATGTTAACCAATCAGGAGAAGGCACAGTGTGTCCTGTGGTACCATGAGACACGATCACCAACCACAGTGCAGAGACACTTCCAGACAACATTTGGAAGGAATCCACCTAATGTCATGAGCATTAAAGCCTGGTATGAGAAGTTCAAGAGCACAGGATCGGTTGCTGACCTTCCGAGGTCTGGTCGACCAAGAACCTCAGCAGACAGGGTGGAAGCTGTAAGGCAGTCTTTTCCGCGAAGTCCTAAGAAATCGGTGCGCAGGGCCTCACGTGAATTACAGAAGCCAAAAAGCTCTCTCCATGACATTTTACACAAACGTTTATTGTTTCGTCCATACAAAGTGCAAATCGTTCAGGCCTTGTTGCCCAATGACAATACACGTCGATATGACTCTGCGGTCGAAATGCTATCATGTATTGAGGACGATGATGGTTATCTCAGACGAATTGCCTTTTCCGACGGAGCGACCTTTTTTGTCAGTGGAGTAGTGAATCGCCATAATGTGCGCATTTGGGGTTCACAATCCCCTAGCGAGGTCATGGAGTGCACCAGAGGCAGTCCAAAGGCGAATGTTTGGTGCGCGCTATTGCACGATCGAATTATCGGGCCATTCTTCTTCGCTGAAGCTACCATCACATCTGCAGTGTATCTGGACATGTTGCAACTGTATGCTGTTCCTCAGCTGCTTCAGTATCACCTCGATGTCTTGTTTCAGCAAGACGGTGCACCGCCTCATTGGGGTTTGGACGTCCGTGCCTATCTCGATATGACCTTTCCTGGGCGATGGATTGGTCGTGATGGGCCAACGGTTTGGCCTCCACGCTCTCCTGACATAACCCCATTAGACTTCTTTTTATGGGGTTATGTCAACGACGAGGTCTACCGAACACGTGTACCAGATCTTGAAACCGTGCGGCAAAGGATAACCACAGTCATTGAATCGATCCCTCCAGTGATGTTGGCTAATGTGTGGACGGAAACTGAATACCGCCTAGATGTGCTACGTGCTACCAAGGGTGCTCATGTGCAAGTTTACTGATGTGTGAAAAAAACTTTGATAGTTTGTAAACAATTAGACACCTGTTTCATATTTGTTTCTTACTTCTAGCCTGAGTTATCAATTTATGTAATCAGGGAAAGACTTTTCGGACACCCTGTAATTCAGCGCGATATCCTTCAGGAGGACATCCAACAGTTCTATGAATCAATGCCAATCCCAATAACAGCTTGCGCAAGGGGCTAGAGGTAGACCAACGCGTTACTGACTTCCTAAGTTTGTAAAGCTCTTTCTCTTGAATAAATAATCCATTTTTTTCTGAACTTGTGATCACTTGTTTGTCGGGGGTACATCACATTACCAATTTCTGTCCTGTTCGGATATTTCCTTAGCGGTGCGCAGTTTTTTTTTTCTATTAAGTGTCTGTATGCAACAGTATCCGCGACAGGAAATCAAAATGATCTAGGAAGAGCTGATACACAGTGAATACTTATGTAGATTCCAATTGAAACCATTTAACCTAGTGACTTGCACTTACTGTCACACAAATTTATGTGTGCATATATGCCGCACTTCTAAGAAAAAAATAGACATATATACACTACATTATAGTGTGCAAGATTAAATATATCACACTTGTATTTTACATTTGTTTAAAAAAATGTGCAAAGATCTTTTAGCACAAGTTCAAAATAGGCACCCCGAAAAATACCAACAATACCAAACACTCAAACCAACCATAAAAAAATAAAGCGAAGGAAATAAAGCAGGAAAGAAATTCACAGCAAACTTGTTTGAGTGAGAGAGATGTGGCACGTACAGAACGGCAGCTATATAGGGTGTAAACACACACAGCACACGCTCACGGCAAGAAGGATGTGTGTGTTCTGCTCTGTTACAGGCTAGCTAATAGACTTCTACTGTACACCAACGCTACGTCAATACCACACGCTTCCACAGCAACACAACCATCTTACAAACCAAATTCCCATACTCGTGTGAGTCACTTTTACACTGTGCTCTCCCGAAGTGGGCTATCCCGTTACAGTACTTGCAATCGGCGGATGCGTTATCTGATAGGAGGAAGTTACGTACAAGTATGTGCGTCTCATTGACACGTACAGGCAAAGTTCTATGTTTAACTGTTTTAAGTGGATGCAAATTAATGTCAAGATAATGTTAGAATCATAGATTTTAGAGACAACTGTTAAAGACAATTATGTTAGGTACACTTTCTTAGAACGGAGATATTTTTCTTTCCCGGCCCAGGCAAGTAACAAGGACCTGTTTCAAATTAATTCACGGTTATACAAACACTATGGTTTAAGGTGAAAACTTGTCTGTTATTACAATATACAGCACAGCGATCTGTGACACTGGTTATCAAGTTACAGACTACTTGGAAACCAACACTGAAACCTCCAATACACCTACTACACTCATGTAATGACAACAGTGAATCAAGTAAGGAGCCAAATATTATATAAATATAAAAAAACAATCACACCAGCCTAAACCAACATCAACAGCAATTAAAACCCACCAAAAAAAATGTAAAACATAAAACCTTCAACCTCCACAGCAAACGACACCACCGTGCAAGTAAAAAAAAGGTAAATATTAAAACAAACTAATGAAGATGAAGAGAAAAAAGGAAAAAAAAGAGTCACAGCACACGAACGAACGATCGATCGGGTCGCTCACAGGGCACAGTGTTCTGAATCATCGTCATCATGATGATGATGACTTGGTCATCAGCGCTCGCGTGGAGTGGCGGCCAGCGGCAGTGGCCCTTCGACCCTTCAGCCCGCCGTGCTCTCGCGCCTGAAATAGAATATTGCATTACACACTGGCTGGGCTGGCGGCTCGCTGGATGTGTCGTCTAGTAGACTGCGGCAAGTCGGAGCAGCTGCATTCATTCACTTCTCTACATGGCTAATTAATTACCTCAACTTTAGTGTCGCGTCACGAAGGTGCAGAAAAGATGTCGTGGCTTTCCATGGACACGAACGGGTCTGAACAAACATACCCGTGACAAAATTCAATCACAAGTCACTTACACACGGCTGAATTCAACAGTGATTTTTTTCATATATCTCAGTAGTGTAACAGGCATAAAATCCATATCGATATCACACTCACTACGGCAATCGGCTGCGTTCCAAGCGCGAAGCAATGGTACAAAAATTGCAACATACAACTGGCTATAGTCCACACAATGAATGCTCAGGGCAAGTACAAATAACATAGTTGTAGCTGTCTGTTTTAAGTCATTTATCAACCTCACTTTGCGTATATATCACAGTCATCTGAATTGTAAACGTCTAGGATTTGAGCATTTTAATGAAAAAGATTTTTAAATCGATCTTGTATTTCCTAAGTGTTATTGTAATGCGTCTCCAGACGAAACAATCAGAAAGTCAGAGTGGCTTCCTAAGACACACGTACATTGATCAGAGGAGCGAAATTCAAGAAAACATCTGATTTGCGCTCTATCTCAAGTTTTTCTCCGCTGTCGTTGACATTTACAGATTTTTTGACAGCCGTTGTCCCGTTTTCAGGGCGAACATTTGCAATACTTTCACTACTATGATTGCCGCATAATCAAGCATACCACATTTTGAATTTGTTCTTTGTAAAATGCTTGTCAGAAGAAAAAAGTCTTCTAATGAGAGAACTCATGTTCCGATTTTCAGTCGTTTCAAATGAAGTCATATGCGACGATTGTTGAGTTGTCTTCATGATATACAGAATTCACTCAAGTTGCAGGTAACGCAGGTCAGAATACACATCCATCATTTGTCACTTCAGTTTTCCGAGTGCAATCTAAATTGCCGTTAGCGAAAGTCTTATTCACAGCTCACTTACTGTCCTTACAGTTACTAATAAAGAAAATAGGTGAAAAAACATGATAATTCTTGTACTCTTACACTTGTGATTCTAATGCAAACGCTGTCTAAATGAACTCTGATTTTTCATTTTTATTATTCTGTGATATTTCCGTTTTCGGTTTCTCGGTCTTGTTTTTAAATCGCTACACAAAACTAACATCTATTTCATTCGATTTTTCAACACTCTTTGGGTAAACTTATCCTCCCACGAAGTAAAATTCTATTTGTTTTCATTGTCTTCGTTCAATTACAATGATTCACAGCTGGGAGGAACATTATGTGATCAAAAGTATCCGGACACCCTCATAAAAATACGTTTTTCATATTAGCTGCATTGTGCTGGCACTTACTGCCAGGTACTACATATCAATGATCTCAGTAGTCATCAGACATCGTGAGAGAGCAGAATGGGGCATTCCGCGGAACTCAATCTTCGAACGTGGTAAGGTGATTGGGTGTCACTTGTGTTATACGTCTGTACGCGAGATTTCCACACTCCTAAACATCACCAGGTACACTGTTTCCAATGTGATAGTGAAGTGGAAACGTGAAGGACACGTATAGCACAAAAGCGTAGAGGACGACCTCATCTGTTGACTGACAGAGACCGCCGACAGTTGAAGAGGGTCGTAATGTGCAATGGGCAGACATTTATCCAGACCATCACGCTGAATTCCGAACTGCATCAGCATCCACTGCAAGTACTGTGACATTTAGGCGGGAGGTGAGAAAACTTGGATTTCATGGTCGAGTGGCTGCTCATAAGCCACACACCACTCCGGTAAATGCCAAACGACGTCTCGCTTGGTGTAAGAAGCGTAAACATTGGACGATTGAACAGTGGAAAAACGTTGTGTGGAGTGACGAATCACGGAACACAATTTGGCGATCCGATGGCAGTGTATGGGTATGGCGAATGCCCGGTGAACGTCATCTTCCAGCGTGTGTACTGCCAACAGTAAAATTCGGAGGCAGTAGTGTTATGGAGTGGTCGTGTTTTTCATGGAGGGGGAGCTGCACCCCTTGTTGTTTTGCGTGGCACTATCACATTAATGTTTTAAGCACCTTCTTGCTTCCCATTGCTGAAGAGCAATTTGGGGATGGCGATTGCATCTTTCAACACGATCGAGCACCTGTTCATAATGCAAGGCCTGTGGCGGAAGGGTTACATGACAATAACATCCCTGTAATGGACTGGCCTGCACAGAGTCCTGACCTGAATAATACAAACACCTTTGCGACGTTTTGGAACGCCTATTTCGCGCCAGGCCTCGCCGACCGACATCGATACCTCTCCGCAGTGCAGCACTCTGTGAAGAAAGGGCTGTCATTACCCAAGAAACCTTCTAGCACCTGATGGAGTGGAGGCTGTCATCGTGGTTAAGGGTGGGCCAACACCATACTGAATTCCAGCATTACCGATGAAGGGCGCCACGAACTTGTAAGTCATTTTCAGGCAGGTGTCCGGATACTTTTGATCACATTGTGTATGTCTGAGCGTGTGTGCATAGGCAGACTACTTCCACCAGGATCTATCTTGGAAGCCGTGCGGGACGTCGTGGAGTGCGTTTACTGAATGCACTTACCTAGATCCTTTAAAAACACTAGAAATTGAAAAACGGATAAAACCACTAGTGGGGAAGACGAATGGGAAACCTAGAAAAGTTCTGGGAAAGCACAGCACGACCATTTCTAGTGTTCTTCTCCAGTGTTTGGAGTCCTTATCAAAAAGGCTTGACATCGAAGAAATTCAAAGAAGCGATGCTAGGATCACGATAACTCGGCATGGATATCCCCCGCTCCCCTTCGAACAATAGCACAAATATTCTGGGAAAGTAAATGAAAATATTTAGAAGAAAGCGGCTGGATAAATTTTGATAACCGTTATTCAATAAGGAAGGCGCAGCAATTCTATTGCCACCCTCGTATACCACACGTAGCAACACTCACTCCGTCTTCAGGTCACGAGTGGTCTACCCGGACCATCCGACCGCCTTGGCCAAATCATTCAGCCTTACATTACTGTTCTCCAAGGTCGCCAGACCTGACTGTATGCGATTATTTCTCGGGGTGGTTTATAAAAGCCTATGTTTATGTACCTCCGTTACCATCAATAATGAATGAACCGAGACATCGTATAACAGCAGCTGTGGAATCTGTAACTCAAAACACGCTCGCTGCAGTGTGGGAACAATTTGCAAAAAAAAAAAGGTTCAAATGGCTCTGAGCACTATGGGACTTACCATCTATGGTCATCAGTCCCCTAGAACTTAGAACTACTTAAACGTAACTAACCTAAGGACAATTTGAATACCTCACTGACATAAGCCGGGCATCTCAAAAAGGGGGGGGGGAGGGGACGTATTGAACACTTATGGAAAGGTAAGCACTCCGTCTTCAGGCCACGTGTGGCCTACCGGGACCATCCGACTGCCGTGCCATCCTCGGTGGAGGATGCGGATAGGAGAGGCGTGGGGTCAGCACACCGCTCTCCCGGTCGTAAGATGGTATTCTTGACCGAAGCCGCTACTACTCGGTCGAGTAGCTCCTCAATTGGCATCACGAGGTTGAGTGCACCCCGAAAAATGGCAACAGCGCATGGCGGCCGGGATGGTCACCGATCCAAGTGCCGACCACGCCCGACAGCGCTTAACTCCGGTGATCTCACGGGAACCGGTTATCCACTGCGGCAAGGACGCTGCCCATACCACGCGTAGGGACAACGAAAATAAAATAAGGCAGATTAGGGCGCAAACCGAGACATACAGACAGTTGGTTTCTCATCGAAACTGATGGTTCACTCTTTGCTCGAAACCCGAGGAAGACAATTAGTTCGAGACTATTTTTCCACGCAAGCAATAAATAGTTTGGCGCCCCCTTCCTCGCCCCGATCCCGGCTTGTTGTCGCAGTGTGCGCAACACGCACAATTCCATACCCTGCCTGGATTATTTGAAATTAGGCCTTGAAGGAAGTAGTCCTACATCGTCTCATTTTCTCTTTTCTGAATCCTTAGTGGGCTTGTTCTTACTATTCCATGGGCGTTGGACGCTTTTCGGTAAGATTTAGTCGGTGATTGTAAGAAACATTGTGTGCCAACATTTAGATTCTCTTTTTAGTAACAGACTTAGACCTACGTGAACGATAAATGCTCTATGGGGCCAATCTCTTCAAATATTAAATTTAATTTGCGAATAGCTTATCGAGATGGAGGTTGGAAGTCTGGAATACGTTCCGTAAATATATCACAAACATCACTGTAGTTATGGTCATGTGTCCATCATTTTTTCAATACAAAAAGACGCTGCTCTGCAGCTAACTTTCTATTCACTGTTCGTGAGATAACAAAAAACATGACAACCTAAAACCGTTAGTGTGAACTGACTTATAGGTACTACGCACTAGTAAAGGTCTTAAATGACTAACGCTACGCTAGGCAAACAAAGTTTAAGAGATTACTAGCGACTACTGCCCCACCCTGAATAATCGTGCCCCTCCGTTGCAAAATGGTATTTTTCATGCTTTTCTTTCGGTGGACCTGGGTTCAATTATGTCGGACAGTATCCATTTAAGGTGATACGCCCCTGACTGAAATGGCGCCAGATAAATATACTTGCACCAAGCGGTGAGCCACAAGGATTTATTATTTATTTACCCATAGATATTGTAATAAAAACTGGTTATTGTATACACAGGGTAGTCGACAATTACTACCGAAAACTGACATGTGTGGAAGTATACCGGAGTAGCAGTGTTCTACTAAACACGAGCGAGCAAACGAGCCCGTTGCAAGATAACGGCGATGTGTGGTTACTAACCGCCACTGGCTTCAGTACGTAACATTGTTCTTCTTACTGTTGTTACAAATGTATTCGAAATCTACAGGGTGATCCATTATTATATCTCTATTTTTATTTTACTGCTGTCCTATCACAAACGACGTAAGATCAATCACTCTACCACTATATTATGCTCTATTTATGCCATTACGTAACTGTTACGTATCTGTTATTTGTTGCGGCCCTAACCACGAATTAAGTGAAGATGGCACAGAGATTACACGTTTCTGACCGTGCTCGGATTGCAACCAGGAGATGGAAGTATGGCAATCGCCGGTAATGGTGCAACAATGGTGGATACGGGAGAGGGGAAGACACGCAACTTTGGACGTGAGAATAGTAAAGACACTGCATGCGACTTTGTTGCGTACAGGTTCGGTTACTCACGAAAGGGTTGCTGCACCCCCAGAGAGACTTGTAACTGAAGAGGCTAAAGCCAGAGTTGCTGCGGCGTACGCGCTAAGTCCTACGTCGTCCGTAAGACAACATCAGAAGGAAACTGGTTCGGTCCAACGGATAACGAAAGAAAGAGGTCGATTAGAGACAATGGGAGCCACACTTTGTCCAAGCTTGCTCCCGACATGAGTGCCGGACCATTCTGCTACTTACAGTACTTTGCGATGATCACACATTCTGCAACACACAAGGAAAGCGCGGCATGTCATCAGAGGAACTTTCGTAACTACCGTGGCAACGATCCATTTCCAGGCACATGTTTATAGGACCTTTTTTCCTCCATTTCCGTCCCTGCAGTTTGTCGGTTTTATTAATATTCAACCTATATAGAGCGTTCAAAAATTCAGAGCCTGAACTGACAAAAATTACGACAAAGCGAAAAACAAAAATATTTCCTTAAGTAATAAGATGTAGCAAAAGCATATCGAGCGCGCACTAAGCATGAGAAAGCACGTCCGTGACGAAGGAGATAAACAAAAGGTATCTTCTTCAAACTTTGTTACACTAAAGTTGATCTGAGGTATGTAGTGTTGTGGCGTCCTGAAGTTCACTTTCAGCCAGTAAACAGCGCTGCATCTACGTCTATATTCTGCAAGTCACCCTACGGTGTGTGGCGGAGGATACTCTGTACCCGTCCCACTTTCCCTTTTTCATGTTCCTGTCGCGGAAGATTCGCAGGAAGAACGATTGCTAGCAAGCGTCCGCGTGGGCTCGAATTTTTCTAATTTAATCTTATGATATTTTCCCGAGATATACGAAGGAGGAAGCGACATATTGTGTAACTTCTAGGAACGTACACTCTCGGGATTTTATCAATAGATCATAGCGTGATGCAGTACATCTCTCTCGCAGCGTCTGCCAATGGAGTTGGCTGGCTCTGAGCACTACGGGACTTAACATCTGTGGTCATCAGTCCCGTAGAACTTAGAACTACTTAAACCTAACTAACCTAAGGACATCACAGACATCCATGCCCGAGGCAGGATTCGAACCTGCGACCGTAGCGGTCACGCGGTTCCAGACTGAAGCGCCTAGAACCGCTCGGCCACCACGGCCGGCGCCAATGGAGTTGTCTGAGCATCTCCGTGATGCTTTCGCGCTTACTAAACGGACCTGTAACGAAATGTGCTTCTCTTCTTTGGATCTTCCGTATTTCCTCGATCAATCTCATCTGGTGCGGATCCCACACTGACGAGCATTATTCCAAGTATTGGTCGGACGAATGCTTTGTGAGCTACCTCCTTCGTTGAGGAACTACAGTTTTTGACGGGGCTTCCAATGAATCTCAGCCTGGCATCAGTATTACCCAGGATTGATTTTACGTTGTCGTTCCGTGTCAAATCGCTCCGTCACATAGTCATAGATATTTTTCCGAAGTAACTGCTTCCAGTGATCGTTCTGCATTGTGTAATCGTACAATAAAGGGTCTTTCTGTCAACGTATTCGTAATACGTTACATTTGTTTTTGTTGAGGGTCAACTCCGACTCCTTCACCAAGCAAGAAGAGGAATTATTTGCAAGATTTCTTGCAGAATTTGTGCAGCGACACACACACATGGAACACGCAACACTTGTTCCATCGAACACGGACGTCCATCTACGTCAGTACCGGCGCTGTGTTCAAGTTAACGGGGCTCAGTTTCAACATTCATTGCAACACTGAAGAGAACAAACACGGACTGAAGCACAATCATACTCCTGGATACATAGTACTCAGTCAATAAACAGAGTGTATCAAAAAGTAAAAATCATAACTATTAATTTATTTACGAAATATGCGTCAACAACATGCCGTTGGGAAGAGCAAATTCTCGCGTTTTACATGGTTCCCGCTACGTAGCAGCAGTGTGCGCCACTTCTGTTCTAGTAATAATGATGTCGGGACAATAGAAAGCGTTTTGTGTTCTAATAGTTCAAATGGCTCTGAGCACTATGGGACTTAACATCTATGGTCATCAGTCCCCTAGAACTTAAAACTACTTAAACCTAACTAACCTAAGGACATCACACAACACCTAGTCATCACGAGGCTGAGAAAATCCCTGACCCCGCCGGGAATCGAACCCGGGAACCCGGGCGTGGGAAGCGAGAACGCTACCGCACGACCACGAGCTGCGGACGAACAATTTGAATACCGCACTGACATAAGCCGGACATCTCAAAAGGGAGGGGGGAGGGGACGTATTGAACACTTATGGAAAGGTAAGCACTCTGTCTTCAGGCCACGAGTGGCCTACCGGGACCATCCGACCGCCGTGTCATCCTCGGTGGAGGATGCGGATAGGAGGGGCGTGGGGTCACCACACCGCTCTCCCGGTCGTAGATGGTATTCTTGACCGAAGCTGCTACTATTCGGTCGAGTAGCTCCTCAATTGGCATTACGAGGCTGACTGTAACCCGAAAAATGGCAACAGCGCATGGTGGCCTGTATGGTCACCCATCCTAGCTCCGCTCACGCCCGACAGCGCTTAACTTCGGTGATCTCACGGGAACCGGTGTATCCACTGCGGCAAGACCGTTGCCCTTATGGAAAGGTACGAAAAAAAAAAAAACTTTTTGAGTTTTCCATTCATGAAAAAATAAAATTCATTGTATACGTTTATTAGTTTAAAAAACATAGAGGTGCCAAATCCGGTGTTTCATTTTGATATACCCTGTACATATCCGGCACTTGGCTGCTTACCGAACTGTACCTGTTGTTGTCTCCGTCGTGAATTTTAGTTTGGGCGCCGACTTTCTGAACACCTTCTGTGTAGAAGGAGTCTCTGCCCAGTGCCTTGTTACGTGCTCGTCTAGCACGCCAGATGCAGACGGTGGCGCCGTATCCTGCTTCAGTAAAGCAAGGCCTTCTCGCCGCCTCTTGGGCAACGCGAGACATCGGCACCGAGTTACGGCCGACGGAAGCGTAGCGTGGCTGGTGGCCGGCTGCACCCCCACAAATAGCGGCGACACGCGCCTAGGCCTCTTCCCATAGCTATATTAAGACTGCCCACGACAAGTCTCCGCTCCCAGCGACCCGCTCAGTCGCTTCCAGATGGCACGCACGCGACACTGCCCGACGCCTATCTTCCTAGTGGCACCACACTTGCTCTTCTATATCTCTTGTCTGTCTACAGCACATCACGACAGAGACGTGTGTTTTACGGCGTAGACCAGTGAAGCAATGAAATGGAAGGTCGCTAGGATAAGGGCGTCCTGTTTCGTGGCGATCTTGTTGATTCGATCTGAGCCCACTTGATTTTTTGTTGTGCGTTCGTGTGAAAAGTCTTGTATACGAATATCTGTCGAGGCTGAAGACGATTTCCTGGTCACATTTCTCTTTGTTGTGAGGTTGTTCAAAAAACACCAAGGTTGTTCGAAAGGGCACAACGGAACCTTGTGCGACAATTTCATCCCCGCAGAGAAACTGCGGAACGCAACTGTAAACAAGTATTGTTTAAGTAATAAAACCTAGTACTATGTCCTGGAAGGCGAGTGCTCATCGACGACGAATGCATCGTCAGGACTGATCCATGGAAGTTTAATAGGTCCGCTTTTGTTTTCTATAAACGAGTACATAAACGATCTGACAAATGGGATGTGCAGAAATCTGCAACTGTTTGCTAATGACGTTGTAGTGTATGGGACAAAGTCTTCTTTAAGTGACTGTAGGAAGACACTAGATGATTTGAGCAGATTTCCTACTTTCTATGCTGAATGGTAGCTTGCTCTAAATACGTAAAAATGTAAATTAACGCAGATGAGCAGGAAAAGCAATGCTATAATTTTCAAATACAACAGTAGTGGTGTCCTGCTTTACCACAGGCGTCGATTAAATATCTGGGCATAAGGTTGCAAAGCGATATGAAATGGAACGAGCAGGAAGGCAAATGGTCGACATCCGTTTATTGGAAGAATTCCAGTTCATCTATAAAGGAGCAAGCGTATAGAAAGCGTGTGCAACCCATTCTTGAGTACTACTCGAGTGTTTGGGATCCTCGCCAGGTCAGATCAAAGAAAGGCATTGAAGCAATTGAGAGGCTTTCTGCTAGATTTGCCACCGGTAGATTCAGACAATTCAGGAGAATTACAAGAACTAGTTGGACTGACAGAAAAACGAATGAGATGGTTTTACAGGAACTAGGGGAAAAGAAAGGACTAATTACAGCTACCAGCCAACACAAAGCAAAACTCGTTGGTCACTCAATCACACACGTTTAAAGTTTTTCAACATAAAATCGTAGCGAGGAAAATGAGGGACCGATCGAGAACATCTTATTTAAAAAATATAATCAGTGAGATGGGATATTCGTCAAATGGTTCAAAGGGCTCTGAGCACTATGGGACTTAACATCTATGGTTATCAGTCCCCTAGAACTTAGAACTACTTAAACCTAACTAACCTAAGGACATCACACAACACCCAGTCATCACGAGGCAGAGAAAGATATTCGTCATATATGGAAATGCACAAGTCTGTCGAAGAGAGCAAGCCGTTGCTGCGGAGACAGGGCTTAGCCTTTTGAAAGAAAAAGAAGAAAATGAGAAAATTTCAAATCTACTGTGGTCGATCGCAATGATAAAAGTTCGAATGGATGGCTTATATCTTTCAAGCCAATAGTTTGTCGACCAGAGTTCCCCATTTCAGATTGATGCATTCAGCCTTCTCCGTCATCCTTAGCACTAGATATCACTATTACTCCGTACGGTGTTCGCCTCCGCAGACGAGCCGTCATCGCGGTTGACTGCTATGCGAAGACCCAAGTTCAATTGCCTGTATTGCCCGTACTGCCTGGGATGTTTCCTTGGCGAGAGGACTGGAACTAGGTCAACTCAGCATGGTGATACCAACGGAGGAGTTACTTGAATAAGAAGCAGCGGTTACTAGGTCTGCAAAGTCGGCAACGATCGAGAGAGCTGTGTGCTCACCCCACGCCCCTTCCACCATATCCCATGACCCAATTGGCTGAGGATGACATGGCTGTCGGTGGTGACGATTGGCCAATCGGAGGCCAGAGCGGCGGACCTGTATACTCCACATTGTATCATGCTTCTGTCGCTCATCTTTTCCACGAGGAAATGGAAAAATAAACAGTTACTGCAACGAACCTCATCACAAGCGTTTCCACCTTGCACCATTCCCCCTCCACTGTATGTGTGATGCAGGTAGTAGATATTTGTTATGCCTAGCCCTTTTTACTGAGTCTCTAAATGTACACACCAGGCCTTTGTGATACGTACATTTGTCTTATAATCAACGGACAGCTTAACTGGGTCTCTAAATGTACACAGCGGGCCTTTGCGATACGTACATTTGTCTTATAATCAACGGACAGCTTACATGTTCGTGTGGCTACCAATACGTATCTGCTTGGAATAAGCGCACCATAACTACAATCATATACCAAACTGCTTCTGCTGTATATGTCCATTACCCACAGTTTGTTCCTTTTTAAAAACCGATGCGATTGATAACACGATGTTTACGTCTTTTTAACCCTAAATTTCACTCCAGTACCTAAGCGAAGGCTATTCCGTAGCTTACGGCAGTGTAGGCGTCACTCAATGTCTAACCACGCATTTATCTATGTTAAGTCTAGGACTCACTGATGAAGCTAATACTACCAGAAATGCGGTAGTACTAAATCAGATCAACTCACGGTTTTGCAGTAACCGAGTTTTATATTATAAATTTCCTTTCTTTTATCACAGAGATGGTTTGCAGTCCGAGGTGAAACACTGATCGCTGTTTGAACAGAGTTCGTTTCCACAAAACAGCACCATGAAAATTGGGGAAGCTTCGAAATGCAAAATATGACTACCATCTGATATTCACCAAAGCCTAATACAAAAATCAATGCAGACTTGTTAAAAATGCACAGTCTAGCAACAAATGACTATACACATTCGAATTATATTTATAAATTTATTTTCAAGTGTAAAACGGAAGTGTGTAAACGTAGATGACATTTACGCTCTAAAGGGCGTCACCAAGCGAGGTGGCAGTGGCAAGATACTGGACTTGTCTTCGGAAGAGCAGCAATTCATATCCAGGGCCCACAATCCAGATATCGGTTTTCTTCCTCGCTTATCACGTGCCAGCCGTTGTGGCCGTGCGGTTCTAGGCGCTTCAGTTTGGAACCGCGTGACCGCTACGGCCGCAGGTTCGAATCCTGCCTCGGGCGTGGATGTGTGTGATGTCTTAGGTTAATTAGGTTTAAGTAGTTCTAAGTTCTAGGGGACTGATGACCACAGATGTTAAGTCCCATAGTGCTCAGAGCCATTTGAACCTCGATTATCATAAATCCCGGATGATTCCTTTGAAACGACACAGGCAATTTCCTTGTCCGTTCTTCTCAAGTATAAGTGTACCCCTCATACCTAATGACTTCGTCTTAGACAAACATTAACTTTGCTTACCTTTCATCCTGATTGACGTCACTGGAGACTGCTGTACCATTATTTTCGATTTTAACATCAACCGTGTATCACGGCAATAGTCTCTCCACATTAAAATCATTCTATCATAAATAAGTCAACACAATTATGTCATTTCATGTGGGGTATCCAAAGTGGAGTTTCACGAATAGCATCGCGGTACAGCCATCAGTTACCGAATATCATTATTAAGTCAATATAAGAATTGAGTAACGTTCCTGCCTCGTGTTGCCACGGTGGTGGATGGATAGTAATGATGTTAGTGCCCCAAAGCTACCGGAAATTGATGTGTTGGTCAGCCTAAGTGATCACTCTTCTGCAAATGGGTCTGCAGGAAAGGGGGAAAGTAGGTTCAATACATTCTCGTCGTAAAGAAATTGTCAACGGCGCCACGTGTAGGAAGCGGACGTGGTAGGCAAATGGCGGGCATTTTCCACGCCGTACAGGTAATGCGGTCGGGGGTGTGAGATATTGCCGCGTTGCGTTAATGGCATTTCCGATACGGCCGACCGAGCGGCTTGCGCCTTCATTTGTCGCTGCCCGCAACACACGCCTGTCAGTTTGGTCGTCGGACGAGTTATACGCAGGGGCGGCTCCACCAGACTGTGACGGGTTCAGCGTACGCTGCTACCAGTTGCTTCAACAGTTAGTACACAGTAAAGCATGTGCTTGTGGGAGTCGTGTCAGTGAAACAGCGCAGCGCAACGAGATGTAATCTACCTACATCAGTTACTAATTATGAAGGAAGTGCAACACGTTAGCTCGCGTAATAATTCATAACATTCGTTTCGCTGTGTATATTTACACCGACTAAGATATGTCTCACTGTTAACTTGCATTTTAAACCCCGCGTAGCGTATTTCTCGTGTGAGCTCTTGAGCTGTATTTAGTGAACCTACCAAAAATATTAATATTTACAATATGGGAGTTGAGTGCAATTTAGTTTCCGCCAGAGGCCGTTGCTGCAGCGTTTATGCAACGTACCTCGACTCCGACATGCAGACAAAGGATTAGTATGGCATTCGTGTCTTTCCAACGAGCGTACGCTAAATGTGGAAACCTGAACTGTGGCGACGTTATTACCAGATGTGTCCAAACAGGATCAACTTGCTGTTATTCTTTTCTTGGCTGCGGAAGGAGAAACGCCGGTAGCAGCATGTCTGTCGAAAAGCACCATTGTGGAAAATTGCGATAAGGTGTGCGGCTGCTTCATCATAGCGCACGTCCCCATATCGCAAATGTCGTAACGGCAGAACTCAAGTACCGGGCATATGAGCACCCGCTCTTCAGTCCAAATCTCTCCCCACGAATTATAAAGCCTTCGGTTCCTTAAAAAGGGAATTAAAGGGCCGACGATATCTCTCAGTGGACGATGTGCAGCAAGCAGTTACGGACTTCTTCACGCAACAGGACACGGTGTTGTAATAAACAGGTACCTTCAACATGATGCGTCGGTGGAATGATTGCGACAAAGCTGACGGCAATTTTGCCCGACTGGCATACTCATTCTGGAATGCGCGCCCTTCGAAAAGGAAAGTTTTGATCGCCCCATATAAAATCATTTGTTGTCACTTTCACCGCATTCATGTAATTAAGTTTTCACAAAATCCAACATATGGGAATGCAACTGCAGTGGTTTGAAAGCTGACTCATGGCGTTATACTCCAAGACCTCCGGAACTACACCCCGTAAAAACAGTTTAGCACAAGAAAATGCCGCGTAGAGATAAAAAAACTGAGACGATAAGGTGATAGTTTAAACATTTTTATCAATTCAGTTTCAGCATTAGAAGTGTTTCCCAATATCTGAACCCCAACAATTGTAATGTAAATGCCAGCAGTGTTTCGGTTTTCTAATCTTCACTAAAATTTTCACCACTTATAATTTACTTCAACCAAGACAAGGTACAAGTTGGTTTTAAAAATTAATATGGCACGAACGATAAGCTGGAGTAGTAAGAATGTTGTAAAAGAACGCAAACATTATGACCACTCACTGATGCACTGCCAACGACTTGGTGGTATTCACAATCCCACCACCTTTGGGAATTAAATTTCCCTAACCGTCCTTCACTACAGTCGTGTAGAAGTTTTTACTTTTATAACTATATGACTACCTCTCTCTCTCTCTCTCTCTCTCTCTCTCTCTCTCTCTCTCTCTCTTCCTCCCCCCTCCCTCCCATTTTTAACTTTTTTGTGTTTATGACTGATGTAAGCAGGGGTGCGGTTTCCCAGTCAGGTGGCGAAATGGGGAATGCAACCCACATATTAGTCGGACCAGGGAAAAAAAGCACCACAATGTCGGAACTAAATCAGGAAGTCGAGGCTAATAACCGACTCTGAAGATGGAAAAAGAGTCAATAACAATCACAACAATGGAAGATACGGAGGAGGCAACTTCCTTTGCAGTGTTTAAACTCCAGTGGAGCGACTGTAGACACTGATCAACAACGGATGGCAGAAATCAGCTGCGTATCGTACTGCAATGTGGAAACGAGAAGCTATCACTTTCTAATCCGCGGAGTACACGTGGTGACGACCTTCTACGTAAAACTGCCCGACAGATCTTGGTCGATGTACAAACACGCAGCGGAGCGAGCGTTACGTATAATTACCCGACGTAATGTGTTGCACTTATTTCATGCGTTGTAAATGATGTAGGTGCTTGTTAGATCTCGTTATGCTGTTGTGTTCCTTGACCTGTTCCGTTGACATGCCTACCACAAAAACATGTTGCATTTTGTTCTAACTGTGACAGCAACGGGTAGCAATGTAGGCTGAACCCGTCCTCTATGGTGGTTACCTGTAAGCACTCACTGCCATCGTGCATATTTACTTACTGCCTCTACCCATTTCCGTTAAGCCATCGTCTCGGCTTTTTCTTATCTCTTGAAACCCAACAAAGAATCCCCTTGAGCCGTCTGCCATACATTCACTACCTTACCTGTCCCCTCCATTATCTTTTCATTACAGTCGTAATTACGCCTTCCACTTCACTCTCTTCCGTGGTCCATTTGTTTATTTTCCTTTCCCTCTAGTAATTCTCAACATACTTGTCTCCATTGCTCGCTGAAAAACGCTCAGTTTTTAATGGTTTTCACATTAAAAGTTCATGTCGTAATGATATAAATGAGAAAAATGGTAACGCACATTGATAGTCTCCAGCTGCTCTAAAAAACCCGTCCACTCGATCGGTGACTTCGTTGTTAAATTTTACAAAATTTATTTTAGAGAAGTTGATTACATGCTGTTTTAGCGTTCTTTTAATTCATCTGAAGACCTACTTTGAAAATTGCCCTATAAGTTGAAGTTTATTTGCAATTCATGCAATAAGTAAAATGCCATCAGAAAAAGATGTTTCAGGTAATTCTAACATGCATTCTCAGTTCTTCTGTCCGGTTTAGCGCTTTTAAAATTTCGTCTGGAGTTGCTAAGAATACTTTTTGACATTCGAAACTACTGACATCGCTGGAGGAACTCATTTTTTTACCATAGATTGTAACCTGTCCTCGTCAAGGCAGGCACAAAACGATATCTCACTGTAAAATGGAGAGAGATGAAATCGGACACAATCGCATAACGTAATTAACGAACATTGAAGCCTACATCAGCAAGGCCAGCTGTCTTTTTAACTTCACTCTTCCCGATGCGCACATCACAGCGCTGCTTACCTGCTTACTAGGGCACATTGTTTGTAGCCCGAAATACTTGCAAACACGTATAACCATTACTTAGCCAGTCACGGAAAAAGACCTTAGTATTTAGACAGTTAAAGCTGCACACGAGTTAAGAAGAGGTCGGCGCAAGATGGTGCTACTCCACAAGAGCACATTCTGCGGTGCTGATGATTAGAGCCGACCGTTGTGGCCGAGCGGTTCTAGGCGCTTCAGTCTGGAACCGCGCGACCACCACGGTCGCAGGTTCCAATCCTGCCTCGGGCATGGATGTGTGTGATGCCTTTAGGTTAATTAGGTTTAAGTAGTTCTAAGTTTTAGGGGACTGATGACCTCAGATGTTAAGTCCCATACTGCTCAGAGCCATTTGAACCATTTGATGATGAGATCTATGGTTAAACTCAAAGACAACAGCACAAATACAATAATGCCAAACAAATTATATAGTACACATCTGTTTCTAGCGATACATACCGAAAAGCTTTCACCAGTATTTCGTGCACTTGCCAACGCAACATACGGGTCCAGTGTGATCAGACTAATCGTTACTAAATTGAGGATTAGCGCTTTATTACGCCGACGCCTCCTATTATTAACAACAGGAACTGGTCCACACCATCGTCATGATTACATGTACCAAGGCAGCTGTAGTACTTTGCAGCCACAGTTCAAATTTTACCCGAATTCCGAAAGGAGATTTAAGTCAAACAACATATTTTCAAACCTGTTCACGCTAGACTGTTAAGAATGTATAGCAAGACAGGTGAGCTACAAAGTTCTGCACCACCTTACGGCTCAACAGTTCACTCGGCAATAAAGCGAGGCACTTCCGTATGGGAGGCGCCACGAGGGATTTTCAGCCACTGCCGAAGCCCAGAGACCGTCTGTCAGAGCGGCAGGCCAATGAAGAAGTCGTAAAATTGCTCCTGGCAGCATCAACAAACATGCCTATGCCCACGAACGTGCGCTTCCGCCTTGCTGCTCGTGTGTGCGTGTGTGTGTGTTGTGGACGCGTCGTGGCAGAGACTAAGTCATCGCTGGCTTTTATTAACAAATAAGTCCACAAACGCTGTCGTCTCGAGGTGCCCTTGGTCATTACTTAGGTTTAGTGACAAGTGGAGCGCTGCAGCAGAAATTTAGAGTATCACATCTCACAAGTAAAGCGCGGCAAAGCAGACAGTAAGTTGTAAGGTCTGACTCACAGCAGATACAGTATTAAGCAAAATTCTGTATTGTTCAGTTTGCCAATTGGCAAGTATGCCTAACGTCTCTCCTAGAATATATTCTCAATGCGCGTAGCATCGTCGACCCGAACAGGGTAAAGCGTGAGAAACGAACACCTGAAGAACAATGAAAGAAGTAAGACGCTTTTTTTTTATCCACCTGGTAAGATTTTTAGACGGTTTTCTATTATCTTGCTCGTGCTTCTGTTCACATATACTATGCGCAAAGAGTGAAATAGGACAAAAAATATAGGAAAAAGGGCAACAAGATACGAAAGCCGTGTTCGAAAGCCTCCATTTGGAGTGAGATAACGAAGTAAGATCATCCATTCCGGAAATAAAATACATAATGAGAAAAGCTCTTTTGTCAGAACTCGGGAGAAAAACAATGGCAGCATAAAAAATGGGAGAGGGGAGTTAGTCTGTTTCGTACAATATCTTTTCTTCACAACCTTTCTTCCCTTTGTCATGATTTCTTCTTTATCCCTAAAATAGACTTTTTTTTATACAAGCATCTTTTATAGTACTTCTTCCAATCGTTAAGCTTTGAGAAAAGTTACTGTTCCTCAGCTACATTTTTTAAATGTTATCCGACATACCGTCTTATCTCGAGCATTCAACGTGTAAAGACAGTGTCTGTGAAACCTGAAGGCATAATTTATACATGGATCAGAATAACAAAGTAATTGACGTCTAGCTGTTTACAAGCCTGTTGCCGCAGCAACAACCATTCAGAGAACGTGCTTCGTCGCGTCTTCTGTTCGTTGCTAGCCAGTTGCAGATGACGCTTGCGGCCGGTAACATAACAGTTGTGAGGCGTTTTCGTTTTGTGCTTTCTTTTCTTGTGCGACGAGTTTATTTTGCGCTACAGAATGTCTGACGCATGCAGCGGAAGTGCGCAGAAAAGTATGGTTGCTAAACGGAAAGTTCCGCGATCTGCTCACGTTTTGCGTGGTCAGACACGGGAGGTTCGTGTGTTCGGTGCGAGAATATTTCGAGGGCAGAGACAATCGTGAGACTGCTGTTTCCAACGCAGACGGCCGAAAGAACAGCAGACGTTTTGAAAATTCACAAAAATACTTTTGCGGATATTTGTAGGGAAAAATACCGTGCAGAATAGGAAAGTGCTGGTTATCCTCACTCAGTAAAAAGAGGCAGCGGGAACAGCGAGTAACGAGTATGAAATCATTCCAACAACACGCTACTCGTCGCTAAACATACAGATATTACGAGAGAGAGAAAGGAACTTCCAGCCATACAAACAGTGCCTTACTCTTCGCAGAGCAGATTTATTCAGTAGCAGTAAGACTTCCTTGTTAACAAATGTCAGAGAACTCTGTGCCAGGTATTAAAAAAAAATGTGGATGCAAGATTATGATGGAGAGACTTATATCGATTGAAATGTCTCATGTTGACAAATGGAAGGAGCGACCTGATTTACTTCGTAAAAAACTTTCTGTAGTCGATGCTATATTGCATACGCGATCTTGGCTACAGAAAACTTTTTAACCAATAAGTGGTATCGTTGCATGGCGTCGTTAATTTTGAAGAAACATGATTAAGGTAACGTTTGTAGACACTGTCTATCTGGCATTATAAAATCTCTCACCTCGTTATTAAAGAATTTCCGTCCGCACAAGTAGGACGTACTGCATGCACACTATACTGATTTTTAAGTAGTTAAGCAGTATATTTTAATGTTGTTAGTTACTGTATTCACAGGAATTATTCGGATCCGTTTGTGATCCCCTTCAGTATCGAATACGTCAACTAACTATTGACTATTGTAAAAGACAGTGCACATACTTTTGCTTTTCTTAAAATATACAAATAACAGAACAACGGTATCATTTTATACAGAGGAGTACAATAGTTAGGTAACAATGATATCACGATCCTGTAAAGAGAAGTCAATATTGCACATTAACAGTGAGCATGAGAATATGGCATGGAACCGCACAGCTGTTACTTCCCGAGCAGTACTGCATACGCACGCACCACCGAACCGACATCTTCTCCTTCCACATTTAAATATGCTTCGGTATCAATCGCTTCATTACTCTGCTCCAGGTGTCACTTACGTAATGCATGGACTGAAGAATGAAAATTTTAGAAATATTTTAAGACATGTGAGGGAGGGGAGGCTGGGGGGAGGGGGAGTTTAAACTTAACTGGCCGCGTCCTTCATCTCTTTCGGTCTTGTGCGAAGCGATTTCTTTCAGCTCTTCGAAGCTGCTATACCAAATATTCTCAATAGTCTATTTTACACGTTTTATTTTTCCCAGTATCTAGAATTTTCCGTCTACTGCAAGTTAATCAATCTTAAGCGCCTTATCACATGTCCCACTAAGTTGTCCAATTTTGTTCAAATGGTTCAAATGACTCTGAGCACCTAGAACTTAGAACTACTTAAACCTAACTAACCTAAGGACATCATACACATCTTTGGCCGAGGCAGGATTCGAACCTGCGATTGTAGCGGTCGCGCGGTTCCAGACTGAAGCGCCTAGAACCGCTCGGCCACACCGGCCGGCTTCCAATTTTGTGGTCGGGATTTTGGGTTACAGCTACGTTAGTGGCAATTTGTGAACAGTGACCAGGAGAGGCACGGAAATGGAGGCACCCCAGGGCATCACTACGAGATTGCCACAGCAGAAGAAAAAAGATGACCACAGCATTCACGAAAAGACTACGTAAAATCTGTATGGCCTTATTTTAAAGTTGTTTCTGTAATGCCATTTAGCCTGATGATGAGGTTTACCTCGAAACATGTCGCTAAATAAATAAGTAATACAATAGTTGGCGGAGTTTGTGACTGGTAGCGGTAATTTTAAAAAAAAAAAAACCTTTAAATATGATTCTATATGAGTGGATACCTAGCTGAAAGTCCCGCACGGTTTGTAACTCCCAACGAGTTTGCCTAAGATCTTGATAGTGCGAACCCTTGTGATCACTACGGCGCGCCATTTTTCATTCCGAGTCGATGGTGCAAGTTGTTTGTTCTAAACATTTCTTGGATGCCGATGATGTCCGTTTTGTAAAGCGTAACACATAAATCCAATGGAAGGTTGATCTCTGCACCTCACGGACACTAATTTTCTGTCGTCCTCCGGCTGCACATCGAGTCGATAGCAGTTAATACACTACTGGCCATTAAAATTGCTACACCACGAAGATGACGCCACGAAGATGGCGCGAAATTTAAACGACAGGAAGAAGATGCTGTCATATGCAAATGATTAGCTTTTCAGACCATTCACACAAGGTTGGCGCCGGTGGCGACACCTACAACGTGGTGACATGAGGAAAGTTTCCAACCTATTTCTCATACACAAACAGCAGTTGAACAGCGTTAGCGTTGCCTGGTGAAACATGGCTGTGATGCCTCGTGTAAGGAGTAGAAATGCGTATCATCACGTTTCCGACTTTGATAAAGGTCGGATTGTAGCCTATCGCGACTGCGGTTTATCGTATTGCGACACTGCTGTTCGCGTTGGTCGAGATACAATGACTGTTAGCAGTATATGGAATCGGTGGGTTCAGGAGGGTAATACGGAACGCCGTACTGGATCCGAACGCCCTCATATCACTAGCAGTCGAGATGACAGGCATCTTATCCGCATGGCTGTAACGGATTGAGCAGCCATGTCTCGATCCCTGAGTCAACAGATGGGTACGTTTGCAAGACAACAACCATCTGCACAAACAGTTCGACGACATTTGTAGCAGCACGGACTATCAGCTCGGAGACCGTGGCTGCGGTTACCCTTGGCGCTGCATCACAGACAGGGGCGCCTGCGATGAACGCACACTGGAAGCGTGTATTCGTCATCGCCATACTGGCGTATCACCCGGCGTGATGGTATGGGATCCCATTGGATACACGTCTCGGTCAACTCTTGTTCGCATTGACGGCACTTTGAACAGTGGACGTTACACTTCAGATGTGTTACGACCCGTGGCTCTACCCTTCCTTCGATCCCCGCGAAACCCTACATTTCAGCAGGATAATGCACGAACGTATGTTGCAGGTCCTGTATGGGCCTTTCTGGATACAGAAAATGTTCGACTGCTGCCCTGGCCAGCACGTTCTCCAGATCTCTCACCAATTGATAACGTCAATGGTGGACCAGCAACTGACTCGTCACAATACGCCAGTCACTACTCTTGATGAACTGTGGTATCGTGTTGAAGCTGCATGGGCAGCTGTACCTGTACACGCCATCGAAGCTAACCGAGCGAGGTGGCGCAGTGGTTAGCACACTGGACTCGCATTCGGGAGGACGACGGTTCAATCCCGTCTCCGGCCATCCTGATTTAGGTTTTCCGTGATTTCCCTAAATCGTTTCAGGCGAATGCCGAGATGGTTCCTTTGAAAGGGCACGGCCGATTTCCTTCCCAATCCTTCCCTCACCCGAGCTTGCGCTCCGTCTCTAATGACCTCGTTGTCGACGGGACGTTAAACACTAACCACCACCCCCCCATCGAAGCTCTGTTTGACTCAATGCCCAGGCGTATCAAGGCCGTTATTACGGCCAGAGGTAGTTGTTCTGGGTACTGATTTCTCAGGATCTATGCACCCAAACTGTGTGAAAATGTAATCACATGTCAGTTCTAGTGTAATATATTTGTCCAATGAATACCCGTTTATCATCTGAATTTCTTCCTGGTATAGCAATTTTAATGGCCAGTAGTGTATTTTTCCTGTCATAATTGTTAACAAAAGATTGTCAAATGAGCTTTACTAAAGATTGAACTTGCGACCTCACACTCAAAGAGTTGCTTGTGAGACTTCGAGCCAATATTCGCTGTTTCTCAGAGCGCCACACAGCTGTTGACACGTGGGGACCCCGAGGTTCTGCCTCATTACGAGCCTCCGTGGCACGCACGCCAACCGGATCGGGGACCGTCGCCCTGCAGACGGCGTCGGCGGCGTCGCGTAGGCGGAAGACGCCATGTGGTGCCAGAGTAAATCACGGCGCAGCGTCCAGGCGTCACGGCGCCCGGGCTGGAGCGCCGCCAGGTGACGTCACGCGCCGCAGCCCGCCAGAACATTCGCTACATTGCCAATCCCATTCGGTGGTAAAAATAACACGCCCCCGGACGATGCTCACTGCGCCAAATGCCTTTACCACCACGCGATTCTGGTCTGCACGTCCCCCACTGCGCGGCGACTGAAGTATCAAGTACTCAAGTATCGAAATACTCTGCTGGCTCCTGTATGAATTTACACATTGAAGCGAAGGGTGCGCTGATTTTGAACTTCCTAATGTATTGGACCGGAATCGAAGGCGGAACCCTTGCCCTTCACGGGCAAATGCTCTACCGATCGAACTACCGAGGTACGACTTGCGACCCGGCCATACAGGTTTTTCTTCCCTACGAGGGGACTTCAGAAAAATAAGTTAGACATTATTATAGTAGGCCATGTAATTTTCACTGAGTGCCGATGAAATGCATAACACACTGCTGTTTTTTATTTAATTTCGTTTTCGCTAAGATCAGTTCCGGTTTTAAATCATCATCTAAGGAAAAATAAAAATGATGTTCTCACATGTTATACATGATCCAACATAAGATTATCATCCTTACTGCACTCATACCTCTTGAGCACCCCATAATACTAAAGTATCCAACATTTATCCTATTCAGTACCAAAATAGAAATTCAATTTGTCTTTTGACACTGAATGGGCCACATCATCTTGTTGGATCCAGACTGAAATTTTCACTCTGCAGCGGAGTGTGCGCTGATATGAAACTTCCTGGCAGATTAAAACTGTGTGCCAGACCGAGACTCGAACTCGGGACCTTTGCATTTCGCGGGCAAGTACTCTACCAAATGAGCTACCCCAGCACGACTCACGTCCCGTCGTCACAGCTCTACTTCTGCCAATAACTCGCCACACGAGATACTGGCAAAAGTAGAGCTGTGAGGATGGGGCGTTAGTCGTGCTTGGGTAGCTCATTTGGTAGAGCACTAGCCCGCGAAAGGCAAAAGTCCGGAGTTCGAGTCTCGGTCCGGCACACAGTTTTAATCTGTCAGGAAGTTTCATCTTGTTGGATGCTTTCATATTACGGTGTGCACAATAGCTGTGATTGTAATAAGGATGGTAATCTTGTGCTCTATGACGTATGACGAGCTTTTCAATTTTTATTTTTTCTTGGATGATGGCTTAAGACCGAAAATGGTCTTAATAAATATGAAATTAAATGAAAAACAGCACTGTGTCATGCATTTTATACGATACACAGAGTCAGTCAGAGGGAAACGTACATGTAAATGCTTTACGTGGTGATGGTATTAGTGATTATGAACAAAACGTTTCATATGTACATATCCCCTGTTCCAAATAGTTTACGAGATAAAACTCATTTAATATAACTTTTATAGCTCGTGGTCTTGCGGTAGCGTTCTCGCTTCCCGCACACGGGGTCCCGGCTTCGATTTCCGGCGGGGTGGTCAGGGATTTTTCCTGCCTCGTGATGATTGGGTGTTGTTGTGTCATCTTCATCTTCATCATTCATCCCCATTATGGTCGGAGGAAGGCAATGGCAAACCACCTCCACTAGGACCTTGCCTAGTGCGGCGGTGCGGGTCTCCCGCATCGTCCCCTACGCTCCTCGGAGTATGGTACGTCAACATCATGTTTTTCTTCAACAACTCGAAAACCGCTCCCTCCAGCGGAAACATGTCGCAGTACAAAATTGAAATACATTAAATTTGCCACACAAAAGGCTCTATTCATTTTTTCTCTAAGACTAAAAGTTTGCACGAGGAGAGCGCAAGAATATTGAAAATGTAGAGCGACGCACATGCTCTGCAGCTAATATCCGGACTTAGCGACCGGCACCATTACATTGCGGTTCGTCGCGACATTGTATTTGGTCCATATACCCTCAGAATTTCACGGTGAATCTGCGTGCAATGTAGACGTTTTGACCTCAATAACCGTACTGTCCCACGTACTTCAACTTTGGGGAGCGTTTCCTTACGTCTCGCGACTTCAATTGCACACTGTGATGAATCACTACAGCAGCAGAACTGTGTCTGCAGAAAACCGGGTACATGTTCTCTCTTCTCATATTGCATCTCCCTTGTTAGAGAATGGTCTTAGCGTGGGACGCCAAGTGTAACTTACTGCCTGAAGTCCCTACGTACATTCAAAACTTGATTCACTCTCAGGATGTTTCAAACCGCCACACACTCCTCTGCAAAGTGAAATATTAATTACGGAAACAAGCCCTTGGCTTTTGGCTGGGACATTTCTCCGCACTATCCTTTGTCCCAAGAGTGCTAGTCCAGCAACATATGCAGAAGGACGTTTGTGAAGTTTGGTTAGGTAGGAGATGAGGTGGCTGCGGAAGTAAAGCGGTGAGGACGGGTCGTAAATCATGCTTGGATAGCTCAGTCAGTACAGTATTTGCCCTCGAAAGGCAAAGGTCACACTTACAGACCTGGTCCGGCACAAAGGTTTAGTCTGACAGGAAGAATAAATACGGGAATAGGAAGACATGCTGAAAAACTGAATGTTAAATTCAAATGGTTCAAATGGCTCTAAGCACTATGGGATTTAACCTCTGAGGTCATCAGTCCCCTAGACTTAGAACTACTTAAACCTAACTAACCTAAGGACATCACACACATCCATGCCCGAGGCAGGATTCGAACTTGAGACCGTAGCAGCGGAGAGGTTCCGGAATGAAGCGCCTAGAACCGTTCGGCCACAACGGCCGGCTCTAAATGTTAAAACTTGGGCAAACTGAAAATGGAAAAAAAACACAGGAGCAAGGCGAAAAGGCTTTTTCTATAAAGAAACTGTTGCTGAAACTTAAAGATATAAACATGGAAAACAGAAAAAATTATGAACAGATATGTTCGAAATAATCTGGAAACACTAGAAGAAAGGATGATCTTCACTATTCTGGATTAAATCTCACTTCGGCACAGAAAGGGGTGAATTATGCTGCCACAAAAATCTTTGGTCATTAGCCAAATAGTATTAAAAGTCTGACAGGTGGTCAACCAGCATTTAAAAGAAAATTAAAAGAATTTCTGAATGACAACTCATTCTACTCAATAGATGAATTCTTAGATATGAAGTAGTAACTGTAAACAAAATTAATAAACAAAAAGAAAAAAAGAAAAATTAATTAATTATTTTGTGTAAAGAAAACTTACTTCAAAGTGACACGTTCCACATCATTACGATATGTCGTTTTCATTATCTATGGAACAACGATTTATGTATGTATGTATGATTGGGAATGAAAAATTGATAATGAGAAAGAAAATAAAACAACTGGATGCTTTTAAAATGTGTTACTGGGTGGTGGGGAAGATAATAAAGATCGAAAATAAGAGAAGGGAAGGAAGATTGGTTTAAGACTACTTAGAGCGACCCCCGGGAAACCTAAATCTCGATGACCGAAGGATGATTTAAACTGTCGTCCTCCCGAATTTTAGTACAATGTCTTCACCACTGCGTCACCTTGTACCACTGTCTTTGTCAAACTGTACATTTAGTTATATGAATTTGCACAGTACGGTGAAAACAACCTTCAGAGATTGCTGATTAAATTCATTATCCTTCGCTAGTCGTTAAATGCTCTGCACTTACTTTGCAGTAATGTTAAACCCACTGTGATTATCAATCGGACGAACATAATTCTCTGTATTTGAGTTAGAGAATAGGAGAGCAGTGCGGCAATAGATACGAGCGTGGTGCATTCGATTTTTTTGTGGAAATAGTCGGATTGGGTGATAACACGCATAACCATAGGCGTTTCAGCATTTGACTATCAGTTATCGCGATGGGAAAAAAGGTTGAATAAAATTATATGCCTGAAAAATAGGTTCCGAAAGTAATTTACGAAAATCATAAAACAATTCTACACTCAATATTAACTTGTTTCACAGTCAAAGAAAGTGCTGACATTGCTGCCTATGAACTGAAGTACGCGATCAGTGCGATCATCACATAAAGTGCGTCAAAACAGCATCAGAGAACAAAACGCTAACGTTAACAGAAGGTAAGTGGAAACGATGGCTCTATGACGCTCCTTCATGCGTGAATATGCGGGTCGTGAACAGCAAGATATTGCAGTGCAAATCCCTGGACTTCAATAACAATCACTCACTAAACGCATTAATGCTTCTCTTTTGCCGCTTTATGTTGCTGTCCTAAATCACACAATACTAAGAAGTCGACATTAAAAACTCATCTAATAAGCGTGAAGGCAAAATGTCAAGTACATAATTTTCGTGTGATGGATCAGTTACGTGGAATTTGTAATTTGGCATTTGTCACTGATATCCGTTATCTTTTCCGCAGAAACTGTCCTGATAATTCTGTCTAGCCATGTTCTACACGAACATTTTAACGTGGAAATAATTGAAGCACTTCACGGAAAATCGCGTGGACTACAATTCTGCCGCACCACTCTTTAGGTACGACTACATGTGGGAGAATGCACCACATTTTAGATATGGCTGTATACGTGAGAATGCAAAGCCTATACAACAAATTTTTTTATGCCATTGTCCACGTTCATGTCAGGTTTGCGAAAGGTGCATCTATGACATCGTGAGGTAATGTGGCACAATTCCGAGTAGATCTGCGGCAAAACTGACTTCTCTATAAGCCGTTAAGAAATATGCTGGTTCGCTTGGCCCATTTCATCAAGTGTGAACACGGGCGCGCGTTTGTGCGTGTGTGTGTGTGTGTGTGTGTGTGTGTGTGTGTGTGTGTGCGTGTGTGTGTGTTTGTGTCGGGGTGGGAGGGAGTGCTAGTTGAAACTTTCGCTAGAAAAGCACAGTTTATGTACAAACCAAGATGCGGTTGTGTTTACTTATTTATTTTTTAACGGCAATAACAACTTCATTATGTCATAGTATAAAACCTTTAGCTTTTGTGCAGTTACCTTTATAAACAAATATTGCAAATTACCGGACGAATGCTGTAAGATAACTTAGACCAACCGCTGTGAGATGAAATGCTGGTAATCCTATACCATCGCTCAGGGTGTATGCCATCGCTCAGGGTGACAGTTTCAACCACGTTGTATGTAATCAGACATAAAATGCGAAACAAAAATATCTAAGAACGTGAACGCGAAGAGGTAATTATTCTGTAGATAACTCTTTATCTCCGTTTGTACGAGAACTTCCGCAGCCAGTAAAATGTTTAGATAACAACTTATGGCTAACAGACAATATCTCCTTAACCTCCATTTTCCTGGGCGAAAGCATAGGTAGAATATACAGGCTTAGAGGCGTCACCTTCGGAGGAACCCGTGGATTCAAAACAGATGTTTCATCCACTCATTCGCTGAATTTATTTTTCAAGGTACAGAGTACACTATTTGCTGCGTAAGTGCTATCTTCCATATCAAAATCCGTTTAATGCGAGACATTTAATCATCTGGAAGTGGTTAAAACATACAAACAAGCTTTGCTAACAGCTCATAGCGCGAAAAATGAGTCTGGCTGTTGTACGGAGGATCCGGGTTCGATTTCCGATATTGTCAGGGATTTTTCCTTGTTTGGAAGATTCGATCAGGGTGCACTCAGGCTCGTGATGTCACCTGAGAAGCTACTTGAGTGAGAAGTAGTGACTACAAGGTCTGGAAAGCCAACTACGACTGGGAGAGCGCTGGGCTGACTCCCTGGTCTTCCTTGCCGCACCACAGTGACGCCACTGGCAGCAGGATGACACGGCGGCCGGTCGGTAACTGAGATCCAAAATGAGAAGTAAAAGGAGCCTCATTTGTGTTACATAATTTACATGCATACTGCGGCATAGATATTGAATCAGTTTTTGAAGCAGCCACAGTACGTCCTTTTTCAAGTGAAGTCGTGAACTACAGAAAAGTAAAAGTGAAGTTTAGAAAGACACCGCTGTTACTGTGTGCAATAAGCCTGCAATAACGAGGCAGGTTATATGCTGAAGCCACTGAACACTGGACGTAGGGCGACTTCTGTCTCCTTACCCTACAGTCGTGGCAAAGAGAGTGAAGCCGCTATGCTGGGAATCTCGGCTTGCATATTCAAGATGAGTGTTTGCAGAGTTCTGAAATTTGGCAAATAATCTTACGTATTAAGAAGTTACAGTTTGTTAACCGAGTATTCCGTCGTTTCCTGGTAGAAAAACATTATAATAATTGAAGAGCACTACATTGCCTGTGTTCTGCAAGATTAATTTATTGAGTTAACCGATTTTCGGGCTTACAGGGTCATCATCAGACTTTAACTGATTATCTTCGCCAAAGGAATTACAAAGTTTGTAAATAACATAGGAAAAGATGTGAAGGGAGCACACAGGAACAATATAAACACTAAATCCAAAAACTGTGCTTACGAAACAGTTGACATTAATAAACAAAGGGAATAAAATAAAATGACACGAGGTAAAACTGATTCAAGCGGTATTAAACACGGAAAGTGATACAGAATCCAATTAAAAATTAATAACTGTAGCAAACAAAGTTACAGTTTTACTGAGGATTGTTGCACTTTTCGGTCACCACAGACCGCTAATTGTAGTAGTTCAGTGGTTTCAAGAAATGTTGTTAGGTGAAGACCGCGTGTAAATTTTATCATTTGCAGTGTCAAACTGTTTTGTAATTGACTACAAATTAACAACTGAAATTATTATCTCATCCAAAGGAACGGAAAGATTTTCAGCAACAGTACTGTGCACCCCGTACAGTCTTCAACGAAATGTTAATTTATATTCGTTATCTTAACTCCACACTTGCGAAAAGGACTTTAAAAAAAGACTCGTAAAAGTGGCTACGTAACACCTATAATCTGTGGTGTCATTAAGTATCTGATAATCCTAAAAGTGGGTCAACTATGTAATATCAATTAATGATACTTCCCGTTAGTCATTAGCATGCGAGCAACAGTTTTACGGAGACGTGAAGAACGAAAAGCACAGAGCGGCGACCTCCCACTGAACTCAGCGCCCTTCACCAGATCCATTCAGCGTGCGCTGATTATTTTCACTGCCGCCCACTTTCCGTCTGGCGGCTAGCGCAGCTCTGCGAATTCACGTACGCTCAAATATTTCCTGGTTTGTACCACAGTAACTTGGGGGAGGGGGGGGGGGGGAGGGGAGGAAAGGACGGAGGGAGGGGGAGAGAGAGAGATAATTCAAACTGCAGGCGAATATCGTTTAGCACCAAGTCATAATGAAGTAAATTCGGGCTAGTATTTGCATTGTTTTCCGTGACAACCCATAATTCTTGTTGATGCATCCGAAAAGTACTTCACTTACGTATCTCACGCGTCACGTAGATCCCGCCACAAATACATACACTGCAGTCTGTAACGAAAATATGGCTAGAGTTTCGAAGATGTATGAAACTTGGTTGTTGTCCTGCTGGGGTGGGCGAGTCTCCAATATTAAATACTTTAAAAGGCAAAAACAAAACACAGTTCATTTGGTCTACTAACCGAAACAAAGGTACATAGAGGAAACAATTCAATGGACATTCGTAATCGTGGACGTATAATACTGGGAGTTCTCATAACGTCAACACTTGAAGCTGGCACCCCAAACGTCAGCTTCTGGTAGAACTGTTTCGATGAAATAAAAAGCATGCATACATCATTTACAGGTGTACCACTCGTTCTGATTATAAGCTAAAGCAGGGGCATGATCAATCTTTTTTACCCACCGCCCATTCTTGTAACTCTGCTAGCAGTAAAATTTCCTTACCGACCACAGGTTCGTCAGTAATGGTGATTTAGCAGCGTTACAGCAAGTTACAGCATATAACAAAAAATGTTTACCAATTACTTCCCGTCAAAATTTTATAAAAACCTAATTAAAATGTTTTTGAAACTCCTACCATCAACTGCCCACTATGAAAGCTGTAACGTCCACTAATGGGCGATAGGGTCCACGTTGACTACCATTGACCTAAACTGAAAAGGAGTCACATTTCATTGGCACGTGAACTCGTCCAAGGGATATTTTCTTCCATGTGCATGAATTTTAGTTGCAATGATTACCTTTACTTCTGTAATTTGAGTTAAAATTTCCTAGCAATCAGTACAGCTTGAAGGTCCCTGTGAGAAGGAAATATTGGAAACTGTCCAGCCAAAGCAAAATATATTCTCAGCATTTTCGGTATGAGGACACAGACGGAACATCAGTTCGCCATTAAGAAAAATGATAGATTACGAAAGCAGCCTTTTCACATCAAATACCTCGCTTCTTGGTTATTCGAAACGCGTAACGAAAAGAAAGTTACATTGACAAGGTCAAATACGTCGTGTTAATGCATCAAAATATGCCTTTAAGGCCTGAATACTACTTCTCCGCTTGCAGAAAAAAATGCGTTACGTTACTTATTGAACGCGCCTCGTATTTCTAATCGTACAGAATCTCAACCGAAAGTTAAAATTGCGTGTATCAGGAGTTGTATTTTTCACGTTTGTTTGTATCTTACCGTTGTGAAAAAAGAAAACTTCTGTTACCAACATTAAAGCTGAAAATTTTCCACCGAAGTAGAGAAATAGCTCTTGTAGCCACTCTAAGTATTTCTGTTATGTGAGTAAGCGACTTGCTTCCTATAATCACTGTACACCTGATTAGTACCTAGAAGTCAGACCGAAAGGTGCATATTACCGTGCAGCTCTACTGCGCAATTTATTCACGTAACTTACAAGACCGGATGGACAACGTCTCGACAGGTTATCATGAAGAGAGAAATTACAAACCTGTTCCTTGCACGTCTCGTGTACAACGAACACTGCCTTAGGCTCTTGTGCGGCACACCTCGTGACTTCATGGGAAAGCAGAATTCTCTCTTTATATCAGCAGATTATGTAGATCACTGTAATATAAATGAAGACGGTGACGATGAAATAAAATATATACATACAGTTCCAGCGACGATGCCCTTGGAGCTGTTCGACAGGAGTAGGCTATGTGGTGACAGCGCGTTTTCACCCTTTCCCTTCTCTCTCATTGGCATAAGCAACATAAATACAACACTAACATTGTACACGCACTCTTGAAAGTTACCTACAGTCAACAGCTCAATTTCAAAAACAATAAAGTTTCCAGAGGAGACGTCCCATTGTGTGACGACAAAAGAAAACTTTGCCAGTTTAGGAGGCTGAACTTATCCTTGGAATCTCCATAGCAACAATATCATACGATACATGTTTTTCCCGTGGTTCCCTAAATTACTCACTCAGATCAAATACCTTGGTAAACATAAAAAATAAAATACAACCGATTTCCATCCTCATCCGCATCCTTGTCAAGTCCTACCTTTAAATCTCTCCATCGTTGACGATAGAATCTCGGAGGCACGCTTATTATGAAAAAAGATTACAGACTTCCTCAGATTGCACTTTATTCAAGAGCATCCATAGAACATGAATGACTGATTACTGAATACACATTTTGCTAGAGTGAGTCAATAAATAAGTCGCAAACGCAGGCCGCTTATCGTTTTAAATTTCGCCCATGTACTTGTCTAGAAGGTGGCAGCACGTGTCGCTTAGAAGGAAGTATTCCGCGGCCAATGGTTAACGATCTGCAGGCAGAACTAGGTGGTAGGTCTGCTATGAGACTAGAACAACGCGAATTTTGTGAGCCCAGGGCTGTCTACAGAGCACGTCAATGGAGAAACTCGTCCCGTATATGATTAGAACAGTATTTCAAGGAAACTCGTATTCAAGTGGACACAGGGAGTCAGTAAAGGACGAGAAGAAGTCACAAGCAAGGAACGCCCTGGCCGCCCTAGTTTTCCAGCGACGGCACATTTTTTTCAACGTCTACGGGTATTTTGCTACCCCCAGTTCACAGCGGCCTTGTGGGTTGCCGCAATTTAAGGAACCAAATACATTTGTTATATCCCAAGAGGGCACTCGTTAAATACGAGGGTGAGTCAAATGAAAACCTTAAATTTGTAATAACAAATCGAAATTTCGCGCCGTTATCCTGTTAAGTTGGTAAGCGTGCTACAAACAGCGTGCAGAATGGTCTGTAGGTGGCAGCATAGTGCAGATGCACACATAGCGTCGCAGTATCAGTATAAAGATGGCCACCCCACTTGCGACTTGCACCAGGGAAGAACAGCATTCTGTCATTCGGTTTTTGCGTAGTGAAGGTGTGAAACCTATGGAAATTCATCGACGAATGAAGGTTCAGTTCGGTGATGCATGTTTGTCACAGGAGCAAGTCTACGAATGGAGTAGGAAGTTCGCAAATGGTGTGACTTCAGTGGAAGATGCTCCTCGTCCAGGTCAGGCACAACGAGTTGTGACTCCACAGAACATTGCAACAGTTGAAGCTATAGTGAAGGAAGACCGCCGAGTGACACTGAATTATGCGAAAACCTTTCTGCATTGCTTTTCCTCATATCCGAAACCGAAAATCACCGTGGCGCACACTAACGAACTCAAAAGCAACAAGGCTTCGCCTAACTTTAAATGATTTGCCCTAAGAGGGAAAGTCGTATGGCATGACACTGGCTGTAATCGGCTATCTAGTCATGGACGTATGTCACTGAATCGATAACCGATGTGTTTGATTTCCCAGAAAGGTCTGTGTAATCTGAAATCGATCGTGTATGTTGTATGAATACTCAGCATCAATAAAATGTATCCTGAGGATGTCTGTAAACTTTCAGCACACCACATTGTGCATGATGTGCTCCAGTTTCACAAAGTGTCTGCAAGATGGGTGCCACGACAGCTGACTCCTGAAATGAGAGAACGACGTGTTGATTCCTGTGAAGAACTTCTTCGGCGCTTTGAACGAGAAGGTGATGGCTTCCTTGCAAAAATTGTTACTCGGGATGAAACCGGGGTTCACTTCCACCAACCACAAACGAAGAGAGCGAGCAAGGAATGGCGCCATTCCTCATCACCAGAGCCAAAGAAGTTTTGAACAGAACCATCAGCAGGGAAGAATATTCTGACTCTCTTTTGGGGCGAAAAAGGCGACATTTTGGAGCATTACATGCATAGAAGGACCACTGTCAGCAGTGTATCACACAGATCTAAAAAATCATCTGCGACCTGCAATCAAACCAAAGCGACCTGCATTTTGAGTGTCTTCCTCATCCACCATACTCACCAGACCTTGCCCCAAGTGATTTCCATATGTTTAGACCACTCAAAGACGCAATGGGAGAAACGAAGTTCCGTTCTGATGAAGAGGTACGCCACGCGCTGCATGAGTGGTTGCGCGGACTACCAAAAGAATTTTTTTCTGCAGGAATTTATGCACTTTGTAAGCGCTGGAGGACTTGCATTGAGCGTGGGGGAGATTAAGTTGAAATGTGATACAGCGTTGTACCACTTCTGCACAATAAATAATATTTTGAAAAATATTTAAGGTTTTCATTTGACTCACCCTCGAACGAACGCTGCCAAAAGAATTCTATGCTGCGGACTCTTAACGCCTTGTCGAACGGTGGGATAAGTCTTTTAAATTAACAAGAGGAGTACGTTGAAAAGGATAACAAGAGGAGTACGTTGAAAAGGAAAATAAATTTCAGGATGGTTCACGCGGCTCCGATGTCTCGATCCTAGTTTGCGACTTATTTATTGTCTTACCCTTATATCATCAAATGCACCGGGGAAATCTAGCACATCCATACCGATTCAACGAAATACATCCATGAACGGATAGCCGATAATCACCAGTGTCCGCCATACCACTTTACGCTGTAGACAAAAATTACGTAATATTATGCGAAAACCTTTCTGCATTGCTTTTCCTCATATCCGAAACCGAAAATCACCGTGGCGCACACTAACGAACTCAAAAGCAACAAGGCTTCGCCTAACTTTAAATGATTTGCCCTAAGAGGGAAAGTCGTATGGCATGACACTGGCTGTAATCGGTTATCTAGTCATGGACGTATGTCACTGAATCGATAACCGATGTGTTTGATTTCCCAGAAAGGTCTGTGTAATCTGAAATCGATCGTGTATGTCGTATGAATACTCAGCATCAATAAAATGTATCCTGAGGATGTCTGTAAACTTTCACATAATGAAATCCAAGCCAATATCCCGCCACCAATAATCTCGTCGTCGACGGTACGATAAGCCTCCTTTACACATGCAGTGCACATTCCAATTTAGTTTGCTGACCAATGTCTGTCTCGCCTGAACACAACGCACAACAGACGTTGTATACACGTAATTAAAAAGCTACACCACTACTATTTTTGAACACGCAGTCATAAAGTTGACATTTTTGGGTAATCTATTGGGCGACAGTGTGTTTGAGGTACGGAGGAAACAAGCTGACATGATGTTATCCCCACAATAAAACGGTTCCAGTTCAAATACTTGACACTTAACTGCAAGCTACAGTGTGAAAATGGAAAACATAACTGACAGGACACACCAAAATCAGAACGGTGACTGAAAAGATTTTTTTTTCCAAGAATCTTTAGAATTTAACATCTCGTTGGCAATGTGATCACCTCAATCAACTCACTGGCGCTAATTCAACGAGACTAGTGCATGACCTGCTGGAGTACTCCTGAGCGACATCTCGTTTAGAAGATGGACAATGATAGCAGAGAGAAAGGGATATTTGATTTTACGAGTAACTTTGCTTGTAATCTCCAGATTCAAAGAAAATGAAGGAAAATCCACATCAGGACATATGGAGCGTCATTTGAACAGCAGTTCTTTCTAAAGTAACTCTTATGCGATCACTGAGGTTGCTTCTCAGTCAGAGACAAAGTTCGTTTTCCGGGCATTTGTGCTGAGGTGGCATGTAATCGCTCGTGGAGTTTGCTACTGTCTTGATCTAACTACTTCTAGCCCAGTAGTCATGGTCAGGCAGATTTACATGCAACTTTAAGACGCTGTATGTGTGAATATCAAGAATAATGCATACAAAGTAGCAAATGGCATCTAGATTCTTGCTTTTATCGGAGAGCTGTCAGAAGGAAACTGGTTAGGGAATAAGAAGACACACATTTGGAATTTGGGTTCACTTATCACTTCTTTCCTTACGCCTTACAAATAGAGGAAGTACTTGCCCGTCACACATTTGTAGAAAGAGATTAGCCACTACCACATGGGGTTCGTCATGGAAACGGCAAGATACGCCAACGAAAACCTCCGACAGCAAAATTTTTATTGTGTGTTATGTCGCCTTAATTCGTTATTGTTACGGCTTATATACTCTACGTGCTTTAATATTCCAAGAGGAACCTTTCCGTTTCCAGTTTGTTTCCTTTTTTCCTCATATTGTGATCTCTATCTCGCGGACTGTATTTAATCTCAAGAAAGAGCTAAAAGCCTGTGCGGGAGAAAGAGAGCAAATCAGGATGCCAGCCCGGACGTCTCAGACTTCAAAGAGATCGTTTTGGCTATTCCTGTACGTAACAGGCGCCTTGTGAGGTCGGTTCCAAATCGAACATACAAGATTCGTCAGAAAAGTTCGCTCCCTTGAAACAGTCCGCAACGAATGTATTGTCACATTCGGCACGAACTGCAAGCTATCGATTCTTTCCTTACGAATTTAAGTCATACGTATTTCCCACATTATGTTTCATTTAGCTGGCCGCAGATTTCTACGCCTACGATTTTATATTTATGACACGATTGAGCGGTATGTATGTACAGAGTGAAATGGGAAAAAATAATAGCGTAATGCTACAAGGCTCTTTTACAATATTTTTGTCTCGTACTCAAGAAGGGCGTGGTTCAAATCAACTTTATACATATGGACAGAATGAGCAGAAATTTACGGCTGTTTGCTGATGCTGTGGTGTACCGGAAGGCGTCGTTTAGTGACTGTAGGAAGATACAGGATGACCTAGAAAAAACTTCTTGTTCGTGTGATGAATGCCACCTTGCTCTAAATGTAGAAAAACGTAAGTAAATGCAGGTGAGTACGAATACAGCATTATCAGTGTGCTGCTTGACATAATCATGTCGATAAAGTATCTCGGCGTAGCGCCGCAAAGCGATATGAAATGGAACGGGCATGTAACGACGGTAGCAGGGAAGGTGAATAGTCGACTTCGGTTTATTGGGTGAATTTTAGGGAAGTGTGGATCATCTGTAAATGAGACAGAGTGTAGAGTTCCAAAAGGATAAATTAAACAAAGCAATGAACGTTTTGCACAACTGAAGAGACGTGAGAATAAAATGGAAACACAAATCATTTATAAAATCTAGTGTCTTACCGGAAATTGTCAACGGTATTGAGATGACAAATTGAGCGCTGAAGTTGGTGACCTTGGGAGCGTCTTTCAAAATAGCAAAACTTGCTAGTGGCAGTGTTGCCAACTCAGTTTCCACCATGCGCCTTCAGAACACTTGAAAAATACCTACGGCAGCTTGAAAGCCCCTACAGGACGGAAAGCTTTAATCATAAAGTAGTGAAGATAAAATAACAAATGAAGCGATGTAGTTCGCCGCCTTGGGTGCGTCTTTCAAAATAGTAAATCTTACTAGTGGCAGTGCTGACAACTCAATTTCTACCATGCGCCAACACAACACTTGAAAAGTACCTAATTATTTAAGATTTAACTGTTACGTTTCGCGACAATAAATGAGACTGCTTTCAAAACTGCTTGCTTTAGCCATAAACCGTGATCGCTACATGTCGGAAAGCATACCTTCCAGATATCCGACTACAGCCGTTTTCCCCTTACGTACTACAGACACATTGGGCGGTTTATACACCGTTTTTTAACAATTAACGCATTTACATGTAAGTCACTCGCTGTCCTATGACGTTTCACTTTATACAGCAGAAGCTCCGACAATACCTCCGACGACGCACTACCTACACTATGTGATCAAAAGTATCCTGACACCCCCAAAAACATACGTCTTTCATATTAGGTGCATTGTGCTGCCACCTACTGCCAGGTACGCCATATCAGCGACCTCAGTAGTCATTAGACATCGTGAGACAGCAGAAGAGGGCTTCGCGGAACTCACGGACTTCGTACGTGGTCAGGTGATTGGGTGTCACTTGTGTCCTACGTCCGTACGCGAGATTTCCACACTCCTAAACATACGTAGGTCCACTGTTTCCGATGTGATAGTGAAGTGGAAACGTGAAGGGACACGTATAGCACAAAAGCGTACAGGACGACCTCATCTGTTGACTGACAGAGATGTCCGACAGTTGAAGAGGGTCGTAATGTGTAACAGACAGACCCTCACACAGGAATTCCAAACTGCATCAGGATTCAAGGCAAGTACTATGACAGTTAGGCGGGAGGAGAGAAAATTTGTATTTGATGGTCGAGCGGCTGCCACATATCACGCCGATAAATGCCAAACGACGCCTCGCTTGCTGTAAGGAGCGTAAACACTGGATGATTGAACAGTGGAAAAACGTTGTTTCGAGTGACGAATCACGGTACACAAGGTGGCGATCCTATGGCAGGGTGTGCGTATGGCGAATGCCCGCTGAACGTCATCTGCCAGCGTGTGTACTGCCAACAGTAAAATTCGGAGGCGGTGGTGTTATGCTATGCTCGTGTTTTTCATGGAGGGGGCTTCACCCCTTGTTGTTTTGCGTGGCAATATCACAGCACAGTCCTACAGTGATGTTTTAAGCACCTTCTTGCTTCCCACTATTGAAGAGCAACTCGGAGATGGCGATTGCATCTTTCAACACGGTCGAGCACCTGTTCATAATGCACGGCCTGTGGCAGAGTGGTTACACGACAATAACATCCCTATAATGGACTTGCCTGCGCAGAGTTCTGACCTGAATTCTACAGAACACCTCTGGGATGTTTTGGAACGCCGACTTCGTGCCATGCCTCACCGGCCGACATCGATACCTGTCCTCAGTGCAGCACTCCGTGAAGAATGGGCTGCCATTCCCCAAGAAACCTTCCAACACCTGACTGAACATATTTCTGCGAGAGTGGAAGCTGTCATCAAGACTAAGGGTTCAAATGTGTGTGAAATCTTATGGGACTTAACTGCTAAGGTCATCAGTCCCTAAGCTTACACACTACTTAACCTAAATTATCCTAAGGACAAACACACACACCCATGCCCGAGGGAGGACTCGAACCTCCGCCGAGACCAGCCGCACAGTCCATGACTACAGCGCCTTTGACCGCTCGGCTAATCCCGCGCGGCAAGGCTAAGGGTGGGCCAACACCATATTTAATTCCAGCATTACTGATGGAGGGTGCCACGAACTTGTAAGTCACTTTCAGCCACGTGTCCGAATACTTCGGATCACATAGTTTAGGTGGTCTGGTTGCTACAGGTCTCGTACCGTTCCTCAGGAAACGACAAAAAGTGAACAGCTTGTAGTTATGCACTTAGCGAGTGACGCACAACTTAATTCTGGTTGATGTAATTAACTTTAGAGTTGTAAGACTGAATGTATTCCACCGTCGACGTTTCACTTCTGTTTCACTGACTGGTTCCAACACCTGGCTCTGGTCTTTATCGTGTAGTCATATCACAGAGACGAACAGTATGTGTAAGTGTTGTATGCGAAAATGAGACGTCACGGATGAGTAACTATGCAAGGAGTGGGGTGGAGGCCGGCGCTTGTAATTTTCGCACGGGGCGGCAAAATCCCTGGAGCTGATCCTGACGGCTGGTTTGCGGACCGAACGTTTTCCTGTTTACCTCTCTTGTCGTAATTTTCACCCGTGTCAACGTTCACTGTTAATTATGATACAACCCTATACAACTTTCCCTTTCAGGGGTTAGAGATATAGCTCTATTACGGAAATATTTTGTTAGTTAATTTTATTTTTTATGACTACCGAACGGTAGCATGTCAATATATTTCTGCACGACAAAAGATAAAAGGCCGCCTCGAACGGGCAGCGTCAAAGAGGAAGAGCAAAATGAGCTGGAAAAAAGTGAGATGGAAATGGGCGGCAAGTTCATTCAAGTAACTACTCTGACACTTGCTTTAAGTGATTTCGGGAAATCACAGAAAGCCTAAAAGTCGGTGGCCTGTGATGTGAATCCCGTAGCTAGCAATTAAAAGTCGAGTGTCGTTCACAGCGACACCTTACCCCGATTCTGTAACAACGAGCTAGAGACACTTCATCCTTTTGAAGATGTCGATTACCGAAATTAATACTTTCTTGGCGGGACATACCTCGTCAAGGAACACGAGGGCGTACAGAATTCCACACAAAGAAATACGACGCATAAAAAAAAATGTTTACCGAGCGCCTCCGGCACAGCGGCGAAATGCTTTGGAAGACATTCCAGAAGTTCATATTGGTTCTGAAAGAGACTATAAAGCATGAGGCGACAAACATCGGGGCGAGGGGCAAAATTAATATCCTCTGCTGCAGTAGGGGTTATTTTGAGTCAAGAATGCTTACGCCGCTGATAGTGCGTTTCATCATAGTTATATATGTGGCGCAAGCCATAAATCTGACTCGTTTATACCACTGCCTGAACTTGCTGTTTAAATATCGCTCTCTGACGGCATTAGGGCGACGAAGGTTATGTTGTACTCATCTTCGACCTCCAGTGGTTACTCGTTTCAAGAACCAGATGACACGTGCTACGACAGAGTGTTGCACTTTTTTTCGGCAACACTTGTGAATTTAATGTCTCTGATATAGATACTGCAAGCTGAGAACCTACAGCTGTCAAAAATGTTGATTCAACGCCAAGTCGACATCTTAACAAATCACACTGACGGTCGCCAAGAAAGCGAGAGGTGTCAAAACATCTGGAAAACATAAATCCCGCTCGGTTTCACAACTATAATAGTTCATTATGATGTTTGTATGGCATTCAGTCAGAGATAAATTACTCTCCCTTCTATTCCTGCTTCGAGCGTACGTTCAAAGGCTTCTCAAAACTGTGGAACCAACACTGTGAATTCCGTATTTATACAGCGCGGCGAGGCAGGTTGATTACATTTCGAAAGCTTCTGAATTATACGGTAAAGATATAAACGACAGTAACTTAGCTTCAGTGACAAGATAGTTCACGAATATTCCGAAGAACGAAAATTATGGGCTCTTTGCCACTCGATACATATTCTATACTAGCTGGCTGCCAATGTCGGAGCTCTTCAACATTGACCAATTTATTATATAGCAATTTTGGTTCAAAGGTGATACATAAACCAACTCAGCTACAAGTTTACAACTGTGCGCCATCGACGTACATTGTCTATTGCAAGATGTGAGGCGGCGGCCTGTTTCAGGCCTTCTCCTTATATTTTATCCTATCTAAATACTGAATTTGCATACGAGACTCTCTTGCTTCACTTACTTTCAGATTCAGTTTTATTTGGCGACTTTCCGCCTGTACCTGGCTAGGGGCTAGCGTGTAGCAACGTAGGTAACCCACCCCTCTGTACCTAATCTAACAATTCACTCCAGTAGTAGTTTTTCCCATTAAATGCGTCTGGTCTTGATCGGGGGAACTTTCGCACCTTTTGAAAGAGCTGCCCGCCATTTAGAGTGCAGGGTCTCACGCTACAGGGCTGCACGAACGGTCAGACGAGCCTTTGCAGGGATTATTCTCCTGTCTAAATTTCCGCGAACAATGAATGGTGGAACATAAGAATGGTGTCCTCAATAGCAAAACGGGAAACCACTGGTGGAAGGGGTGAGAACAACTCTGCCTTGATAGTAAACTTCGGGTGGACACCTCAGCTGTCCACTTGCCGTTATGCTCCTGTGTTTGGTCTCCAGGCATATTTCCTCAAGCAAAATATATACCTCCTCCCGTGTCTGCAAATTTCCAAACTTTGACCTTCCCGTGGGAACGATACGCGAGGCGACGACATTTAGACAACCTCAGACATAGAAATCTGGACGTGGAAGGGGGCGACACTCATCTCCCGTTTCCATATACACATATCCCACTGGCGGATACATTTTAGCTTTGTGGTAGGAAACTTTGTCTCGAAACCTGGCAGAAAATCCAAAGAGATTCTGGTCGTATGTGAAGTACGCTAGCGACAAGACAGTATCAATGCCTTCTCTGCACGATGGCAATGGAAATACTATAGACGACAGTCTTGCCAAAGCAGAGTTACTAAACACAGATTTCCGAAATTCCTTCACCACAGAAAACGAAGTAAATATTCCAGAATTCGAATCAAGAACAGCTGCCAACATGAGTAACGTAGAAGTAGACATCCTCGGAGCAGTGAAGAAGTTAAATCACTTAACAAAATCAAGTCTTCCGGTCCAGACTGTATAACAATTACGTTCGTTTCAGAGTATGGTGATACAATAGCTCCTTACTTAACAGTACCTAAAGACTGCAAAGTTTCACAGGTCACACCAATCTTCATGAAAGGTAGTAGGAGTAATCTACTAAATTACAGGCCCACATCATTAACGCCGATGTGCAGCAGAATTTTGGAATATATATTGTGTTCAAACATTATGAATTACCTCGAAAAGAACGCTCTATTGACACATAGTCAACACGTATTTAGAAAACATTACTCTTGTGAAACACAACTAGCTCTTTTACTCACATGACGTGTTGACTGCTATTGACAAGGGATCTCCAATTGATTCCGCATTTCTAGATTTCCAGAAGGCTTTTGACACTATATCACACAAGAGGCTAATAGAGAATATGCTTGCTTATGGAATGTTGTCTCAGTAATGTAACTGCATTCGTGAGTTCCTGTCAGAGAGGTCACAGTTCGTAATAACTGACGGAAAGTCATCGAGTAAAACAGAAGTGATTTCTGGCGTTCCGCAAGGTAGTGTTAGAGGCCCTTTGCTGTCCAATCTCAGCAGCCGTCTTCGGTTGTTTGCAGATGACGATGTCGTTTATCGACTCATAAAGTCATCAGAAGATCAAAACAAACTGCAAACGATTTAGAAAAAAACATCGGAATGGTGCGAAAAGTGGCAGTTACCCTAAATAACAAAAAGTGTGAGGTCATCCACATGAGTGCTAAAAGGAACTCATTAAACTTTGGTTACACGATAAATCAGTCTAATCTAAAAGCCGTAAATTCAACTAAATACTTAGGTATTACAATTACGAATACGTTAAATTGGAAGGAACACACAGAAAATGTTGTGGGGAAGGCTAACCAAAGACTGCATTTTATTGGCAGGACACTTAGAAAATGTAACAGACCTACTAAGGAGACTGCCTACACTACGCTTGTCCCTCCTCTTTTTGAATACTGCTGCGCGTTGTGGGATCCTTACCAGGTAGAACTGACGGAGTACATCGAAAACGTTCAAAGAAAGGCAGCACGTTTTGCATTATCACGAAATATGGGAGAGTGTGTCACAGAAATGATACAGGATTTGGGCTGGAAATCATTAAAAGAAAGGCGTTTTTCGTTGCTACGGAATCTTCTCGCGAAATTTCAATCATCAACTTTCTCCTCCGAATGCGAAAATATTTTGTTGACACCAACCTACATTGGGGAGGAACGATCAGCACGATAAAATAAGGGAAATCAGAGCTCGTACGGAAAGATATAGGTGTTCATTCTTACCGCGCGCTATACGAGAGTGGAATAATAGAGAACTGTGAAGGTGGTTCTATGAACCCTCTGCCAGGCACATGAATGTGACTTGCCGAGTATCCATGTTGATGTAGATAATGGAGTTCGAGATCCCTGATTAGAAGAGCACTTAAGCCCTTTCCGGGATTGGTTAGAAAAGATCGTGCGGGTTGCCTTTCCGAAGTCTGAACGAAGGCGACCAAAAGTTGAGAGAGGCACTGGGGGTTGTATTTGAATTCGTATGGGTAATCTGATTCGAACTTCTACTTGGTGAGGCCACTGAAATCTGCGCTCGTACGTGTTTTTCTTGACTTCGGCCCTCTGCCAAATCTTCACTTTGAACTTATGCGCATACGCGGCAAGTATTCAGGAGGATGAAGAGATCAGGGATTCGCAATCTCATCACATGGGCTCATTCCAGTAACAGTTAACAGCGGCCGCAGCTCGCTACATCCCGACTTGCCGGTAACCATCTCAATGGCGGTTCTGGAATCGCGACGTATTGAAGGACGAGGAGTTCATTTCTTAGTTTTCCTAACTTGTTCCACGCGCTTCACACACAGGTATGCAAGTTTTTTTATCATTCAGCAACCATTTATGTGCATTATTCAATCAAAATGCCAACGTCCTCCAACCATAAGCAACAGGCAAGGACCCTGACGAGTTCAGGAGATTATCAAATAACGTTTTCCGTTGCACGCGGCAGCTGATTTTTCGAGCAGCCTAAAGCTTTTATGGGGGTAATCCATAATTTGATACAGGGTGACAGATTCAGCATCTGTCTAATTTGCATATCCACGGAGCACCCGATAAGAAAGCGGTCGTGTTCACAGCACAGCCGCCTTCTGGCAAAGAGACTATCATGCACGCACCGCTATGCATTTGTCAAGCGACAATTTTGAAAAGAACTAGTACCCATTTCACCAAATCCGAGGGAGAATACAAAATTTCTTTCACTTCCACACTGGAAAACTCTGAAAAGGATAAAATGTGCCAAAGATTTCTTGTTTATTAACGACCAGGGGATCTGTGCGAAACTTTCGCACTTCTATGGTTTTAAATAATGACACAGTGTTTGGATTAAGAGTAGTCGCTGGGGAAATGGATGTTCTGGGAATGAAGAAAAAAATTTTAAAAATGAAAAGAACGATGTGAAATAATCACGAATTTATGATATATCCTTGTATATACATTTCCAAGCAGTTAATTTTGAAAAAAATTGAAATGCAGTAAGCACGTTAGGCCGTAGGACCAGCAGGTAAATCACAATTCAAACTAATGTTTGTCGTTTTGGAAAGTATATTCGTTTAGAAAGGGTAACTTTTCCGATGGGCAGAGACAATCGACTACCGCAGTGGTCAGAATTATTACCCATGAGAATGGCGTGAACAAATTATAAAGTTAATAAGTACTTTGAAACAAATAAAATGGCATTTGTAATAAGATAATATGAAAAGCGAGTCTCTTATTCGCGATTAAAAAGCTAGTTCCGTAAAATGTAGGTACCCTAGCTGGGCATCCATGATGTCCTTTTGCCTATGATAGTTAAGTCTCTTTTATGTTAACAATTGGTATGTTTTGAAGGAAAATCTGTATGCGTTGTAAGAAAGGTTTAAAAAAATTTCTAATGATAACTGATTCATCACTGTACGATTAGTATGTGTTGAAAAAAAGGGATGTTGACTTGAGAAGTAATATACATATGATATGTCTAACCAATATTTACTGCTGTGCGACAGCAGAAAAAGTGAAAATTTTATGGATCAGTTGTACGGTATTTTGAACCTAACTAAGGTCGCCGTCCGCCAGATTCCGCGACTGCTCACAACTATTCAAAAAGCCGATCACACATGGCGCTTGTTTGGATTACTAAATCTGAGTAAACCCCCACCCCCCTGTTTCTCCTGACATAGTATCATAACACTCAGTGAAATGTGACAACTTCGTCTTTTCTCCGATGATGCAAAAACCATTGCGTGACAGTCAACGGCGACGTGGTTATTTTCAGGATGGAACGTTCGTAACTGCTGAAAACTACACTTCTATAACCAAGGTTTCCGCCGGAATTGGGAAAAATGTGTCCCCCTTGGGGATGATATGTAGGAAGTAACATCCGCGGTCTAGGGGTAGCGTCTTTTGACTAATAATCAAAATTTTCTGATCGCGGAAAAGAAGAGAATCGAAGCATTTGGGACGTGTTGCTACAGGAGAACGTTGAAAATGAGGTGGACTGATGGATACGGAATGAGGAGGAGCATACTGACAATAAGAAGTGGCAGGAGGATAGGACATGTGATAAGAAGTCAGAGATTAACTTCACTTGTACTGGAGGGAGCTGTAGAGAATAAAAAGTGTAGGGGAAGACAGAGATTGGATTGGAATACAAGGAACAACTAATTGAGGTCGTAGGGTGCAAGTACTACTTTCGGATCAAGAGGTTAAGAGAGAGAGAGAGAGAGAGAGAGAGAGAGAGAGAGAGAAAGTACCACTCTCGGGTCAAGAGGCTAAGAGAGAGACAAAAAGAAGAAGAAAGGAATAACATCAAGTTTCATGGCCGCAGACTGATTGCTTTGAGGTGACAGACTATCCCCGTTATGTTCACTCTCGTTCATACGAGTCACTAACAAACTTCGCTCTCGTGCGAAAACGGCATAAAGATGCAATCGTGACAGTATGAAAATTGAGCAGAATGCTACAACGGAAGATTTTAATTTCAGTTGTCTACGAGTAACACACCGAAGCTGATCTCGCGTTGTAAATCGACGATCAAATACTACGTTAACTGATTACGAGGTAAGTATATTCAGGCAACCGTGCCTGTACCCGCACTGCAATTTGCCTCGTTCGTAGGGTACAGATCAGACATGAATGAAATGGCCCAGTAGCGACAGCGTGGCGAATGGTAGCAGAGCGCGATGACACGCGGCAAGTACTACAGTTTACGGAAGGAGAGGGGAACGGTGTATGGCGGACTTACCTGGCAGGCAGCTTGCCTGCCGAGCACTCACACTTACCCGTATTGTCCGGGCAGCACCGTTGGGTAACCTGTGCGGATGCCGGCGAACGGGAACCCTGCAACACAAAATAAGGTCCAGTGTCAATGGTGCCACCAAAACAAAACAACGACATAAAGGTGCTACAGCTACAGTCTAAAATTGTATGGCCTTAATAATCCGACATGCTCGGGATCTACCAATGCTGGAGTGCCAAATAGCCGGGTTATCAAGGACCTTTTTAAAAACCTAGTTTAAAAAGAGATATGTACGAAAAATCCATAATTGACACAGTATTAAAAAATTAAAACTATGTATTACTTTTTCTGTAAAAACAAAATTGAATAAAAGATGGATACCGTACTGCTATTAAATCAGTTTACGGCGCAAGGTTTTAGAGAAGTTCAATATAGATGCATACTTTCTGTACGCCAGTTACGAAATAAAGTTAGCACCACTGACTTGAAAAGATCAAGAACAAGATAGTTAATAAAAATCGTAAGCAAGAATTTGGTGCAATTTCATTGGAATCACTGTCTTTAGGATTATCACAGATATTTGACGTTTCGAGGGCGTGGACCACGTCGGAATAGCATATTGCAGAAAAGCTAATATATACATGAAAAGAGCTCAGTCTAAGAAACAAGTTAGCTTTTCTGAAATCTTCCAGAAGCCTCAGAAGAAAATTTCCGCTAAACCATTAGTGGCAGATGCCATTCCGACGTGTTCCATGCCCTCGAAACGTCAAATATCTGTGATAATCCTAAAGACAGTAATTCCAGTGAAATTGCATCAAATTCTTGCTAACGATTTTTATTAATTATCTTGTTGTTGATCTTTTCAAGTCAATGGTGCTTTACATATATATATATATTTTGGTGCGCAGATTCATAACGTCAGAACAGCTGAAATTTTCTTCTGGGTTCTCTGCCACATTGCAGAAAAGCTAACTCGTTTTTGAGACTGAGCTCTTTTCTGTTAAAAAAAAGTATTACGACGTACTTCAACTATATTCCTCTAACTTACGAACCTCTTGTTTAAATTTGACTGATTGCCAAGCAGTGTCTGTTTTACCAAACATAATTCTACAATAACAAACAACAATGACGTACTTTAAACCTAAGTAGTGCCATTGTTTAAGGTTCACCACAACGAATAGCAACCGCCCTATTCTGCCCCCCCCCCCAGTAATGGTATATGCAAATATGCCTCCCCCAGTACTCGCCACTAAAAAGTTTAAAACTGTGCTTTTTCGAACAGTTGAGAATTTAGAAAGGAATTCAGTCGCTTTGTAAGTGTATAGTTACGTCGCTGCCCGCTCTCCCCATACCGATACCACGTTTCCTGTGGTAGCGCCGATGTAACTGTTGCAAGTAGCAGTTAAGATTAGTGTACTGAAGGTTGAGGTATGTTCGCGACCGGACGTATTGACGGCCAGTGCTTCGTGAACGGAAAAACCGCTTCCTGACGGTCTGAATCATCCTAAAGGACTTCATATTGAGATATCGGATATGTGTGTTCCGTCTGAAATGAGTGCTTGAACAATTACATAAATATTATTGACTCGAATACCTTTGGTGGAGATTAATAATCGCTAATATGGGGTCGGTTTGCGGGAGACGAGAGCAGGTGGGAACTTGATGATTCAGTACGAAAAATTAATCCAAGGCACTGTGAACTTTAGCCGCGCGGAGTGGCCTTGCGGTTTGAGGTGCCATATCACACAGACAGCGCGGCCCCTCCCGACGGAGGTTCGAGTCCTCCCTCGGGTATGTGTGTGTGTGTGGTTCTTAGCATAAGTTAGTTTAAGTAGTGTGTAAGTCTATGGACCGATAACCTCAGCAGTTTGGTCACTTTAGAATTCCACTCATTTGAATTGTGCACTTTAAATGACAATAATTCACGAGCGGCTGCACATTCGCATCGTCATCGTGCCGTGGAGACTATAGCCATCCACGCCTTGATGCTTAGGCCCGGACTACGGAATATTTCATTCTGCCCTCAACCACTCAACGATGTGAGAAGCCACCAGGAACTACACGTGGTTGGGATTTCACGTTAAACGGTAGGTCCCCTTTTCCCAGTTGGATAACTGGAGTGGATACAAACAAGCAAGTCGCTGAAGTGGCGTCCAGTTGAAAGACTTGCAGTCGGAAACTGAGCCACAAGAAACTATATCTACTGGGCTGGATGATTAATGGTTATCCATTGTCATTAGAAAATGAAAACGTTTAGTGTAACCTAACACATCACTATAGACTATGGACAGTGGAGTCCACAGTTACGTATGTTTTTCCTGTCTAAACAGACGAACAATTTTACCAGTCTTGTCTGAATGACCCGAAATGTGCCCTTTCGCCAGCTGTGTTGCAGAAATTCATGCCATTGCTGAACAGGAGTCCTTGTCTGAGCGTGTCGTGGCATATCAGGTACGTGGGCAATAGAGGCACCCAGAGTTGTAAAACTACTATAAACTACCACAGTAAGGGTAGGCTACGGTAGTTTTCCTAGTAGTTTTGGTCCTTTAAGGTCGTACCTGCATCACCCGAACACTCGGTGTGTTGCATACCTAACAGGGGCTACCTCATAACGATGGCTTTCTTTACATATGCAATCAGTGTCTTACTAAATTCCCTATAAACAGGAAGTAGTGAAGCGAGTAGAAGTGGAGTGAGGATATATATATAAAGGGCTGTGTAATCTACGGAACATTTTTGTTCTGCACTGTTATCTTCCTGTCTCTTACATAAGAATAAACAATATTTATAGCAGAACTGAAATGATCAGTGTTTAATTCAGGTTTCATTCGAGAATTACTGATTTGTTACGTGAAACAGAGGGATGTGTAGTAAAAACAAAGAAAACAATGCAGATTCATCATACAGCGCTAGAAAATGCAGTTAACTTAACAAAAATGTATAATAAAAAGAACGCTTCCATGTTTCGTCGAACTTACAAAAAACATCGCTTTTATATTTCGTCGAACTTACATAAAACATGTTTCTGTTATTCATAAACAACTTTTGCATTTATTTATAGTAACAGGAAAGTCTTGCCTCTGATCATGATGAATAACACTCTACTGAATACAAAAGGACAAGAATAATTCTACATATTTTTTATGTTGCCGGCCGCTGTGGTCGAGCGGTTCTAAGAGCTTCAGTCTGGAACCGCGCAACTGCTACGGTCGCAGGTTCGAATCCTGCCTCGGGCATGGATATGTGTGATGTCCTGAGGTTAGTTAGGTTTAAGTAGTTCTAAGTTCTAGGGGACTGATGAGCTCAGATGTTAAGTCCCATAGTGCTCAGAGCCATTTTTTTTATGTTTGTGCGTGTAAACTGTGCTTGCATCAAAAGTAATTATTTTGGATACATAAAAGTGCGGGATTTACGCGACCTACTAAGTTTTATTACTTATAAGAGGTAATTTATATTCTGTAAGGATATAAAACACACAACGGGCTAGCAACGGTTCTAATTACAAACAAAACAACCAAACACACAAAAAAAAAGTCGTTGGCTCCTATTTTCTCTCTTACATGTTCGTCTACATTCCGTTCTCTACCAATACTAACGCTAATCCTAGCATTTACTGCGTCATTTATGCAGTGTATCAAAACTCCAAAATTACGGAACCATACAAGCGCCATATGTTAGTTTGAGTGAGCACGACTGTATCTGCGCATATTTCTGCCAGGCCGTTTACTGGTTTCCTGTCACACAGAGTACAGTGATCTGCTGAAATGGGTAAACATTAATTTGTAATACTTCCACTTAGCAATCTTTCAGGCAAGACAGCTCGGTCAGGTTAGCTCCTCCGGTACGTCGCTTCAATAAACGTCGACCGCGTGGGTTCCCCCGGAATTTACAATGGCGCCTCGTCATCATCGGGAGTAAACATTTACCGTCGGCAGCCGTCTTAAGTAGGGTTTACGGGCGCTATTTCAGTGGCGGGAGTGCATCTGAGTGGCGCGCCGCCGCCTGCGTGTCATCGCGCAAGCCTAAAGGACTGCGCCCGTCCTCTTTACCGGCGCGCAGCCACAGCTACGACCTGCCGACGGCCGACGCCTAATTTACGAGAGTGCTGCGCCGGCTCTGACCTCTGCCGGCTACCACGTAAAGCTCCAGGGGTTGCGCGCGGCTGCGCACAGAAATCTCTGGAACTTCACAGATCGTTCCGAAACGTCGCTCTTCTTTGCAGGGGGCACTTCTTTATGAACAAAAGGAATGGGGACAATCCTTGTTAGCCACACAAGGATCGGTATTAAATGCCGCGTCGTCTGGCATTCTCCAGGCTATTCTTTGTACAATATACAGGGTGATTTTTTCCACCGTGTACAAACTATAGGGACTGGTCTACAGCTACATCCACATATATATACTCCGCTAGCCACCAAGCGGTATGTGGCGGAGGGCACAATTCGCCCCCCCCCCCCCCCCCGTTCCACTCGTGGATCGCGCGAGAGAAAAACGACTGTCTGAACGCCTCAGTACGAGCTCTTATTTCCCTTATCTTTGAATGATGATCATTACGCGATTTGAAAATTGATGGTAATAATATATGCTCTACATCATCGGTGAAGATTGCATTTCGAAATATAGTGTGCAGCTCCTGTTTAGCGCGTCGTCTATCTGCGAGTGTGTCCCACTTCAAAGTTTCTATGAGATTTGTAACGCTCTCGGGATGGCTAAATGTACCAGTCACGAATCTTGCCGCTCTTCTTTGGACCTTCTCAATCTCTTGAATCAGCCCCAACTGGTAAAGGTCCCATACAGACGAACAATACTCTTAAGACTGGACGAACTAACGTATTGTAAGCTATTTACTTTGTTGAAGGACTGCATAGCTTCAGGATTCTACCAATAAACCGCAATCTAGAGTTCGCCTTACCCGTTACTTGTGTTATCTGATCATTCCATTTGAGATCATTTCGCACAGTCACAACCAGATACTTGACTGATGTTGCCGCTTCCAAAGACTGATCATTTATTTTGTACTCATACATTAATGGGGATTTTCGCCTTGTTATACGCAGTAGGTTACACTTACTAATGTTGAGAGATAACTGCCAGTCATAACACCACGCATTTATTTTCTGCAGATACTTATTGATTTGTTCACAACTTTCGTGTGATACTACTTTCCCGTAGACTACAGCATCATCGGCAAATAGTCTAAGGCCGCTGTCAATACCATCAACCAGATGGTTTACGTAAATCGTAAAAAGCATAGGACCTATTACGCTGCCCTGCGGCACACCTGAAGTTACTCTTCTTTCTGTTGAAGTTACCCCGTTCAGGACGACATACTGCTCCCTGTCTGTTAGAAAAATTTTTATTCAACCGCATATGTCATTGGATAGACAGTAAGGGCGCACTTTTTGTAGCAAGCGACAGTGCGGAACTGAGTCGAACGCCTTTCGAAAGTCGAGAAATATGGGATCAACCTGGGAGCCGGCATCTAAAGCCTGTTGTATATCATGCACAAAGAGGGCCAGCTGTGTCTCGCATGACCGCTGTTTCCTAAAACCGTGCTGGTTTCTGCAGATGAGCTTCTCAGAGTCTAGAAAGGTCATTATGTCTGAACACAAAATATGTTCCATGATTCTAAAACAAATTGTTGTCAGTGAAATTGGCCGGTAATTATGTGCATCCGATTTTCTACTCTTTTTATAGACTGCTATGACCTGGGCCTTCTTCCAGTGAATTATTTGTAGCGATCATAGATTTTACGTACGACCAAAATTTTTTGGGGTTATTTTTAGAGTCTACAGATAAATTATTGCTTTCAAATTCGTTAAAAGAGTCTCTCATTGTCCTTCTGACAGCTGCTTTCATTTCGCATAATTTCTGTTTGTCAGCGGGGCAGTGACTACGTCGATGAGATGATACGGAACAAAAATGGTCTAACGAACTTACGTCCGAAAATGCATGGTTTCCATGCTACTGACCACTAACTCAATCTTAATAGCTGCGGAGGCATGTGCTGTGCCACAGTTACAATATGTGTTCAAAATGGTTTCCATGTGCCTCAACGCGTGTGTGCACGCGCCGTAGCATGTCCTGTACCACAAGTTCACATCGACGGGGCTTCATACGAACAGTGTCAACGGCAGCATGAATAGGCTCTGCATAAACGATACTTCAGAGATGGCCCCATAACCAGAAATCGCACTGGTTGAGATTCGGTAAACGAGCAAGGCAAGCAACTGGACCCCCTCGTCCGATCCTACGACCAAGAAAGACACGATTGAGATACGTCCGTACGTTAACGGCGAAGTGTGCTGGATCACTATAATGTAGCAGCCACATTACCCTTCGAATCATCAATGGCACTTTTTTCCAGCACGGGAGGCAAAGTCACCCGCAAAAAACGCCGATAGTTCCGACCTGTTGCCGGCCGCTGTGGCCGAGCGATTCCAGGCGCTTCAGACCGGAACCGCGCTGCTGCTACGGACGCAGGTTCGAATCCTGCCTCAGGCATGGATGTGTGTCGTATCCTCAGGTTAGTTAAGTTTAAGTCGTTCTAAGTCTAGGGGACTGATGACCTCAGATGCTAAGTCCCATAGTTCTTAGAGCCATTTGAACCATTTTTCCGACCTGTTAGGCGACGTGGATGGAAGACTGGTCTCAAAATACGGTCGCCAATTATCCCAGGCCACACATTCGGATTGCACCGATGCTGTCGCCATACGATAGGGGTTTTGCATACTATCCCACAAATAACTTATGAAAGTTGAAGATACCACTCTGCGTAACGGTCGCCTCTTATCTGTGAATAGGATACATGACAAAAATCCTGCAATCGTGGTTGCCTGATGAAGAAACCAGTGACAAAACTGTTCCCGATGTGGAAAGTCTGTCGCTAGTAAGCCCTGTACACGCTGTAAGTGATAAGCGTAATAACAACTGTCATGGAGAATGTTCCACACGATCGTCTGGCTTACCCTGTACAGGCCGGGCAACTGCCGGCCTTCTGGTGACCGAGCGGTTCTGGCGCTACAGTCTGGAACCGCGCGACCGCTACGGTCGCAGGTTCGAATCCTGCCTCGGGAATGGATGTGTGTGTTGCCCTTAGGTTAGTTAGGTTTAAGTAGTTCTAAGTTCTAGGGGACTTATGACCTCAGCAGTTGAGTCCCATAGTGCTCAGAGCCATTTGAACCATTTGAACCGGGCAACTGCCTGGTACATACGCGACGATAGCCTTCCACAGTGTTAATCACATTTTCCTCCAAGTCTGGTGTCCGAACATTTCGGGTACGTCTTTCATCATATCCTGCTTCCCGAAACGACCCTGTCTCAGACAAACGGGGAACCACCGTAGCAAACACTGAATACTGTGATTGTAGACGGCATGGACAGGTCTCCAGATACAACCTTGCAGCCCGCCGCCCGTTGCCATTTGCCTTTCCCTAAGTAAACATAATGTCTCCAAGCTCTCGAATCGAATACGGAACCATTGTGTACTACGCTGTATCACTTCTACTACAAGATGACTCAGCAAGAAAAGTGAAGCGGACACAACATTATCAATTATTATGGCAGGAGAGGGCGCTACGAACAGCACCACCCTCTAGGAGAAACAATGCATACTGTACCTGTGGCTGCATGGTACAGCGCGTATTAGATCGCAGTCTCTGCAACAATGTATGATTGAATAAATGGTCTCTAGAATGGAAACCATGCATATAGGGGCATAAGTTCATTAGGCCTTTCTCGTTCCGTATCCTCTCATCGATCAATCCCTACGGTTTGTACACGAAAGAAAAAATCACCCTGTATGACTTTCCGTGATGTCGAACAGCTCCAACGTGCAACTTGACATGATTTTCCCAAAACCCGATCGTGAGAGGTCCAGAAATTAGTGGACAGAGAAATTCAGATGAATGCTGTGTCTCTTGACTTTCAGAAAGCCTTCGACAGCGTTCCGGCCTATCTCCTAGTAAACAAAATACTGCAAATGCAATCGGAATATCAGGTCAGATACGCGATTGGTTTGAAGACTTCCTAGAAAAGAAAACTCACTACGTCATACTTAATGGAGAGATATCGTTAGACGCAAAGCTTGCGTCAGTGTATGTGGTGTCACCGCCAGACACCACACTTGCTAGGTGGTAGCCTTTAAATCGGCCGCGGTCCGTTAGTATATGTCGGACCCGCGTGTCGCCACTATCAGTGATTGCAGACCGAGCGCCGCCACACGGCAGGTCTAGAGAGACTTCCTAGCACTCGCCCCAGTTGTACAACCGACTTTGCTAGCGACGGTTCACTGACAAAATACGCTCTCATTTGCAGAGACGATAGTTAGCATAGCCTTCAGCTACGTCATTTGCTACGACCTAGCAAGGCGCCATTATCAGTTGCTATAAATATTGTGAATCATGTAACGGCGAGACCGACGTTCACCTTTATCGGATTAAAGTTAAGTATTCCACCAGCTACGTCCGTTTTTCTATATTCTAATTTCCTTGTCCTGTTCCAGACCTCACGCCAGCCCTGCGTGAGCTAAAACGCGTGCCTTTCGGCTTCCTCTAAAATTCGTGGGTTGGCTCTCCTACCAATCCACAACAGTGTACCTTAGTGTTCACAAAATAATGTGACCTGACGGATAACGTCTATAGTGTCATGATGCTGTTTGCAGACAACACAGTTGCGTATACTGCACTCATGCAAGGGGGAATGCACCTACAAAATCATATTCCGCCATTTTTCTGTATTTTTCGTCAGTCTAGAACTCTTATCAAACTGCATTAAGGAAGGAGTTACGAGGCGTGTTATTTAAGCACGTACCGTTCTGAAATTAAAGAAAGACGTGCTAAGATATCTTAATAATTTTATTTTTATATGAAAACCTGTACCTTAATCTACTTTTCTACATAATTTCCGTCAATATTGAGGCACTTGTCATAATGTTGTACCAGTTTTTTAATACCCTCCTCATAGAAGTCTACCGCCTGACTTGTTAACCACTGGGTCACCACTGTTTTGACTTCGTCATCGTCTTGAAGAAGCTGACCGCCCAGGTCCTTCTTCCAGTGCAGGAACCGATGGTAGTCACTGGGCACAAGATCGGGGATGTACGGAGAATGATCTAGAGTTTTCCATCGAAAAGATGTGATGAGATCTTTGGTCTGATTCGCCACATGCGGACGGGCATTGTCTTGCAGCAAAACGATACCCTTGCTCAACTTCCATGGACTGTTGCTTTGATTCTGGTGTGACGTAGGCCACCCATGTTTCATCGCACGTAACAATTTGGCTGAAGAAATCATCACCATCGTTGTGGTACCGCTCGAGGAAAGTCAATGCACTGTCTAAACGTTTGGTTTTGTGCACATCCGTCAACATTTTCGGTACCCAACGTGCGCACAATTTTCGATAATTCAAGTGTTCGGTCACAATGCCATACAGAACACTACGAGAAACATTAGGAAAGTCATCCCGCAAGGAGGAAATCGTAAAGCGTCTGTTTTCTCTCATCTTATTGTCCACTTCTTGCATCAAACTTTCATTAACGACCGAAGGGCGCCCACTCCGTTGTTCATCATCCACATTTGTGCGGCCATCTTTAAATGCTCTCACCCACTCATCACTCATAATGTTTCCTCCGTAAATTGCACAGATCTCACGATGAATATCGATCGCTTTTAGGCCTTCAGCACTAAGAAATCTTATAACAGCCCGTACTTCACAGTGGGAGGAACTCACGATTATCGGGGCCTCTTAAACACTCAGTACACAACGTAAACAAGGAAGACTCAGACTGTAATGGCGTCAGTGCGTAGATTAAGGTACAGGCTTTCATGTAAAAATAAAATTATTGAGATATCTTAGCACGTCTTTTTTTTAAATTTCAAAATGGTACTTACTTAAAAAACACGCCTCGTAGAAAAGATTCAAAGAACAACCACACGTTACAGGTTTGTACAATAAGTGAGATAGCGTCACAGAGAACATTGTGCATATTAGAGAACCTTCTTCACGAAGTTTAGAGAGCCCAGGTTTGAAAACGAGTCAACATACACATTAATTTCTCCAACATATACACTATCTGATCAAAAACACCCGGACAGCTATTATTGGAGATTAATACGGGTTCGTCCACCCATCGCCATTATGAAGGCTTCAGCTCTGCTTTCAATGAGCTGTCTGAGTATGGAGGAGGAATGCCAGCTCATTCTTCAAGAGATGAAACAACAGATGGTAGTGATTTTGGAAGCTGAGGTCTGGAACGAAGTCGACTTTTCAGCTCTTCTCAATGATGTTCCACTGGGTCAGCACACTGGACAGCCCAGACCATTTCGAGAATGTTATTTTCCACAAACCACTGCTTCACAGATGCTGCTTTATGACAGGGTGTATTGTCACAGTGATACAATCATCGTCTCCGAACTGTTTCTCTACTTTGCTGTAGAATGTGTTCATATCCTTCCGCATTTAAGCGCAATAAGAGGACAACAACCCAACCACGAATGTGCTAGCCGCACTGTTGGGAGCACTTTGGAACTCACGAACGGTTCTTTCCGTTGATTTCGTGCGATTCTTTGCAGCCACCCTACGCAATGCTCCACTGTCTTGTCCTTCAGAACATGCGGTCTGTCCGTCTTGGTTCAGCTGTGGTTCTTCCTTCACGTTTCCATTTCTCAGTCACATCATCAGTCGTCGACTTGGGCAGCTGTAGAAGGGTTGAAATGTCCCTAATGTGCTTGTTACACAGGTACGTCCAATGATCGGCCCACGTTCAAAGAGGCTGAACTCTCCTGAGAAATCTTAAAAAAACAAATCAGCTTCATAAACTGACTCGTCTACAGTAAACACTGGGCCATGATGGTAAAAGGGGCAGCGAATGCGTGAAATAACTAGCGAAAAAAACTGCGGCGTCTACTTTTTTAACGGAACACCTCTACCATCAAAGAGAAGACACAAAGGTCTATGTTAATAGACCAAAATCATAAATTCAAACGAACATGGTATTGGTGATACGGCGATAGACACCACGCCAGCCTTGGTTTCTCAACTGTGACCTCACGCCAAATGATATTGCTACTATTAACACAGCGTAGGCCACAGGAATACTAATAAACTAGATTTTTGTTATAATTAAAATTCTCCCCAATGTGAAACTCCAGCCTCGTTGTAAAGTGCACTGTACACAGGTTAGTAGAATTTGATAAATACATTCATCTAAAACTCATTATCTGCGCAACGACTCAACGTTACTGATTATTGTTCCCTGATGCCAGTTCTTAGCTAATCGAATGAGGCAACTGCAAAATATATATACCACTTCATTCGTCTCCGTATGTGGAAGCTTCAATTCATATTGTGATTTCGTGTGTAACATTACTATTTGCGCCCACACAAATTATTAGATTTATTGTTGATACATGTGTCATATATTCTAATGGTGCAATGAAACAAATGTCCTATTTTCGACTCAGCATATGACACACATATACACGATATCCGTGCGGCAATCCAAATCAATTTCAGTTTGTGATTTAAGACTATCTGCTTAGCCTTAAACCAGCATAAATACGTAGTTTTTTTTTTTTTTTTTTTTTAAGCAGTCTTGGCAACAACTTGTCGGACAAGGGGAGCCGGAAGACGGAGTGCAACTACACATGTAGCGTAAACAGTAGAAGACCCATTCGCTGCCGGCCGGAGTGGCCGAGCGGTTCTAGGCGCTACAGTCTGGAACCGCGCGACCGCTACGGTAGCGGGTTCGAATCCTGCCTCGGGCATGGGTGTGTGTGATGTCCTTATATCCTTAGGTTAGTTAGGTTTAAGTAGTTCTAAGTTCTAGGGGACTGATGACCTCAGAAGTTAAGTCCCATAGTGCTCAGAGCCTCTCTTTTTTTTTACCCATTCGCTGATGTTTGTCAGTCGGAGAGGCAGTGTACCAGAGAATTTTGGAAGAAATGAATGGCACCATTTATTACTGCACATATCTGGGCGGTTAATTTTTGCACACGTATTAGCATAACAGGTATAAATTTTTATCTTTATTTAATATACATTACTAAGGGGATCGTTTGTCGTTAGAAACTCAGCGAAATGATATTCAGTTTCTGTACACTTTCGTTCATATTGCTTCCGCTGTCCTTTCGAGCGTATGGTTAAGTGCTTTAATTTGGCAGCTTTAAATAATTATATCGTCGCTGTAGTCAGTAAAAGTGTAGAGAAAAATACAGATTGGAATACATCCAGCAAGTAATCGAGGACGTAGGTTGCAAGTGCTGCTCTGAGATGAAGAGGTTGGCACAGGAGAGGAATTCGTTGCGGGCCGCAGCATTAAACCAGGCAGAAGACTAATGGAAAAAAAAAAACATATCGTCCCAACTTTGCGCCCATCTACCCATCCACCACAGTGAAAAATATTCGATAAGTACCATCTGAACTTGTTACTCGGTGATTTGTAGCTGAATAAAAATTTGATTTTTAAGGTATTTCATAGCCATTTTGCTCACAACCTTAAAACTCGTTTAATACAACTTTAAAGCTTTTCCTGAACATTATTTAAAGCCTTTCCTGAATCCACAAATTGGGAATACGTGCTTACCTAAATTTTTCCTCTCATCATTAAGTGCAAGCGAGGATTAGTGCATTGTATATTTATCTATTCTATACACGACTCGGTTACTGAAGTCTTTTGTACACTATTGTACACAACAGTACTGAGACACGAATTGCCCCGGAGATCGCGGGGTAATTATAACATTAACCTCCTAGAATTTCTTCGAGCGAGTGAAAATTATGTTTTTCTGAAATCTAATGTTACACAGTATTTGGCCAACAATATCATTATCTTTACAGATTCTTAAACTCTCAGTCCCTTTAGGGACGCCCGCCGAGGTGGCCGAGCGGTTCTAGGCGCTACAGTCTGGAACCGCGCGACCGCTACGGTCGAAGGTTCGAATCCTGCCTCGGGCATGGACGTGTGTGATGTCCTTAGGTTAGTTAGGTTTAAGTAGTTCTAAGTTCTAGGGGACTGATGACCTCAGAAGTTAAGTCCCTTAGCACTCAGAGCCATTTGAACCATTTTTGAACCCTTTAGGGAACCTGAATCTTCAGTACATAGTACAACTTAGAAAACAATGCCTGATCCGTAATTTCGTCTTCACCAAAATTTCATTCTATTACACTACCGAAAAGCTGTTCCTCATTTTCCCGGTTCCCAATGCATTCCGTCGCTCTATCTACTCTTGTTTCATCAGCACCTACGGATGATTTTTAATCTCACTGCATGTTGCGTCAGTTCCTCGTTAATCCTTTTCTTTTCCCATAACGCACACTTATTCACTGGTTTTATGCGTCTATTTCCTGAAGCTTTTTTAGTCTTCAGCAAAAACCATCTTTGTATTAGTTTATGGAGATACAGGGAAGACACGGGAAACTTCATCGAGGAGCGGTACTTTCAGTCCAAATGATTCGGACTTCGTTACCTGTGATACATAACCCATCTCAGAATTGGTTGGTAACGTACGTTTATGTAACGCCTGCAAAGTTAGGAAGATCTTAATTACTTTCGCAATTAATATGTCATGTTCTTTATTTCACGTGTTTTCTTTCTGCCGTGCGCTTATATTGTACTGTTCTCGGTAGTTTTCTATTTATATTCTGGAAAGCATGAAAACAAAGACTTGCAACTTTTAAGGACTATGATTTGAAGAAAAGTTTATTTAACTGCTATTACTACCTTATTTTCTGGATTTTAGAAATAAATTTTTCTGACTAGTTTGTGTTTTATCTAAATATAACCAGTTAATCAGAACTGCTCGCGACTACTACTGAAGGCGTTAACAGTAAATTAGCATTATTAGATTAAACCGCAACAGAGATTTCATAATCTTACGTTTAAACATGGTCGCTACGAGACAAGAACGACTGCAGTCAGTTGTGCCTTCTTCGTTATCAGTCTTAATCCTGAACGGTTTACTAGGGATGCCACTGAAGCGAAATCATCGCTTTCTGAAAACTATGATACGAACCAAGTGTTGTCGAACTACGTCAATGACGGCTCAACTACAGCACGGACAAAAAAAGCCCATTATACACATTTCGAAAAAAAATAAGAAAAATTACAGTTGTAAAAGCGAGAGTCTAGCAGTTTGTAAAGTAAGGCTGAAAGATAGGTCGCCATACTGAAGAAGGAAACCGTCGCGAAAACCAATGGCGCAAGCAACCTCGCGGAAATAGAACAGTCTTCTTGACAATAACTCACGGCCGAAACGAAAAACAAAATACATAGTGGAGCGGAGAGGAAGGCGGTCCATGCTATTTGCAGAGGTTTCGCAATTAATTACGGACAGACAGTGGTGGAGGCCATACAACAGGTGGGACCACGCTCGCTTTGTCTGCTTGCTTCTCGCAGCCCTTCCGCAGCCAACCACATTAGGCCACGTGTCAATAAAACGTGACGCTGCTTCCCCCGGTAGGCGTATCGGGAAGGGGCTTGGGAAGGGGGGCGCTGACGGCAAACGAATTACTCCCCATGCGTCGGCAGGAGGGTACAACAAAGAGGGCTCATTCAACGAGAGACACTCGCGCAACATTGTGCTCGTAGTATGGGTCCCAATGCAGGCAAAAAAGGGAAGTCAGTATGTGGCAGCAGTACTGTAATCAGATACTGGAAGGCAGATTAGAATGAGTTGCATACATATCAGAACAGTAGGGACGTTCCAGGAAGCTTCCTGGCATAATTTAAAAACTCTTTCCCTTATTCCTGAAAAAAAAACTTCCATCTAGACGTACAATCTGTGAATCACTATTAAATGCACGCCCAGAGAACTTTTGACGTAAAACGCCTTTACTATACACGCTGCGTATGAGAAGGTCACAGTAGCGGCAAACGTGAATAATACGGCCTAAAACTGCGTAGCCCAACCATATCGGGCTCGTTGTAAAGAGGAAGGGTGGAAGTTTGTGCCAGAAACACCGCTCGCACTTTCGTGGCAGTCGGACGCCTTGGACAATGCAAACGAAAAGTGAAACATACCTCAGAGGTCTTGTTATCCTATTCGAATGAACTAGAGCTGGATTTGAACTGTATGTATATCAGCTTTCGTCGTTTCTCGGCGAGTTCACTGATGAAATATGCTCGGGCGTGTTAGACAACGGCAGCGTCTAGAAGAAACGTCCAACGACTTTCCTATCGTCTCCAGACACCATCACTTCGCCCGAAGGGGAACGCCAGAAAACCAGCTGCAAGTTTGGCAACGACACCACTCGACTAATATTACCGAGAACATTTCACAGGTAATATATGTGTTATAAATGAGTCTGGTGTTGCAGTCGGAGGAGAAAGTCGGTGACTAAAATTTCGTGAGACGATTCTGCGGCAACGAAAAACGCGTTTGTTTTAATGATGTCCACACCAAATCCTGTATCATGTCAGTGACACTCTCTCCCCTATTTCGTGATAATACAAAAGAAAACGTGCTGCTCTTCTTTGAACATTTTCGATGTACTCCTTTAATTTTATGTACTCCGTTTTCTGGTTAGGATCCCAGACCTTGCAGCACTATTCCAAAAGAGGACGGACAAGTGTGGTGTAGGCAGACTCTTCAGTAGAGCTGTTACATTTTTTAAGTGTTTAGCCAATAAAACGCAGTCTTCGGTTTGCTTCCCCACAACATTTTCTATGCATTCTTTCCCATTTAAGTAGTTCGTAATAGAAATTCGTAGGTATTTAGTTGAATTTACGGCCTTTAGATTGGACTGATTTATCGTGTGACCGAAGTTTGATTCCTTTTACCACTCATGCGGATGACCTCACACTTTCCATTACTTAGGGTCAACTGCCAATTATCGGACCACACAGATATATTTTCTAAATCGTTTTGCAATTTGTTTGATCTTCTGATGACATTGCTAGACGATAAACGACAGCATCAGCCGCAAACAACATGCGAGGGCTATTCAGATTGTCTCCTAAATCGTTTATATATATATATATATATATATATATATATATATATATATATATATATATATATATATATATATATATATATATACGGAACATCAGAGGGCCTGTAATACTAAACGCCAGAAATCACCTCGATGACTTTCCGTCAGTTACGTAGAACTGTGACCGCTCTGTTAGGAAATCACGAATCCAGTCACATAACTGAGACGATATTTCACAAGCACGCAATTTCACTATAAGCCTCTTGAGTTTTACAGTGTCAAAAAGTCTTCTGGAAATATAAAAATAAGGAATCAATTCGAAATCTCTTGTCAACAGTACTCAACGCCTCGTGTGAGTAAAGAGCTAGTTGTATTTCATATTGAGTCTGGAACCGTGCGACCGCGACGGTCGCAGGTTCGAATCCTGCCTCGGGTATGGATGTGTGTGATGTCCTTAGGTTAGTTAGGTTTAAGTAGTTCTACTCCTAGGGGAATGATGACCTCAGATGTTAAGTCCCATAGTGCTCAGAGCCATTTGAACCATTTTTTTTGTATTTCACAAGAACGGTGTATTCTAAATCCGCGTTGACTGTGTATCTCTTCGAGATAGTTCATAATGTTCGAACACAATATATGTTCCAAAATCCTACTGCATATCGACGTTAATGTTATGGGCCTGTAATTTAGTGGTGTACTCTCTTACTACCTTTCTTGAATACTGGTGTGACCTGTGCAACTTTCCGGTCTTTGGATACGGATCTTTCGTCGAGAGAACGGTTGTATATGATCGTTAAGTATGGAGCTATTGCATCAGCAAACTCTGAAAGGAACCTAATTGGTATACAGACTGGACCGGAGACGCAGATAGGGGACACACAAGCACTCCAACACTCTGGACGGCACTTTGGGCCCTCGTTGACCTGCCAGTGATGAATATGGACTATGGACGTGCATTTCGTTGTTTATGAGATGGAATGTACATTGGGGGTGAACCTATATCCAACACACTTCTCATACTCAGTATAACCCTAGCAGCTCAAAATTTTAACCCAGAAGGGAAGGAGGAAACGAAATGAAAAACTTCACGGATTGATATGACATGCGATATTATTGCAGTGACTACAGAATCAAGTCGAATTTACAAAGAACTTGGGCGCATGAGCCCACTTCTCAGTATCTTGTTGCACCCCTCAGGCCTGCATACACGCACTGATTTTTTTGGGAATGGTGTCATTAAGCCGTTGTATCCTCTCCTGAGGCAAGCTGGCCCACGACTATAGTAAGTGGTCGTTGAGATCCTGAATACTGGCACTGAGGTGTAGATGACGTCAGAGGTAGTCCCACACAGCCATGTTCCATCTGGCGGATCTTGCTGACCACGGGAGTAGGTCAAAAAATCATGCAGACAGTTCATAGAGAGACGTGTCATGTTTGGACACTGTCCTGTTGAAAAATGTCGCAATCACTGCCAGTCTTGACCTGGGGTAATAACCGATGTCTCCCAACACCACCGCAAGTATCTCTCCAAAACACTGGAAGAGTAGCACCTCCCCCAGGTCGCTACCATTCTCGCCGACGATGGTGGGGCAGGGTAGGGCAGAAACGAGGTTCGTCACTAAACACAACGCGACGCTTCATCAGCATCCCACGTTTCCCGGTCACGACGCCATGCCAAACGCAAATATTAGTGTTGTGCTGTTAACTTCAGCCTACCCATGGCACAGTAATTCCTTACTCCACTTGCTGCTAGTTCCGACCCATGTTGCAGGGAGTCCATTACCTGTTCTCGGATGGCAAACGCAGTGCTAATGGTGTCATGATGTGCTTGGTAGACAATACGGCGATAACAAGTTGCTCAACTGTTACAATCCGTGCTTGCAAAAACAGACATAATGTCTGATGGGATACCGCAATCACAGGTTGTACAATGTTACTTATAATCCGTCTTCACAATGTTTATTCACATGACCGGTTTCGTTTCCTCTACAACCACCTTCAGATCTGCAATTTCGGTTACAGGAGTAACCCGTCCACGCACAGCAACCTTCACATGCTGGGTCACATACAACCGAAACCGGTTATGTGAATAAACATTTTTGCAATCAGGAGGGATTATAAGTAACATTGTAATCCGTGCTTGGTTTCAGCTGTAAATGGTAAGTACTGAAACTGCCTGCTCTGCTTCGCATATGACAAAAACTCTGCCTTTTTCCATCCGTCAGGTGGCTTAGATGCTGGTTTCAAACCATACAACGGCAGAGATAAGACGTGTGAGGCCTATAAGTATATATGATCTAAGATTGGCCACAGCGTACGAATATCTTTGAAGTGAGCGTTCACACGCGCAGAACAGTATTTCTGACGTCAACATAAATTGCCGGTCGAAAGGTAACTGTTATCCTTTCACAATTTTTATTTACATTCGCAGCAGCAATTATTACTCCTCATTCCGGTTACTTAAAAATAAATGCGTAACAACAGGGCAAATACAGTCAATCAGTGTAAAGTTTTAGCAGCCGGGTGTATCTTTGTACCACTTACTGCTTTTCTTTCATATGGCTGCTTCTCTATCTACTTGCATTATGTGGTACCAAAAGTAACATTATTATTACCTCTGTGATTTCTAGTTAGCATTTAGGTTGTCTTTGCACAATCATACAAGCTCTCAGGCTTGTGACTGTACTTTGATTGCATTCACTGTGAAGACAGCGTCTGCAAATAGCGACTGAAGTTGAACAATGCCAGCACGATAAAGCTATCTTATACTTCAAAGTAAAGCAGCAATACTGAATTACCACTGTTTGTTCTTACTTCTTTTTAACCGCTTAATGCCCAGTGTTGCGAATTCACATCACACCAAAGCTGTGCTAATAACTGGGAGGTTAACTGTTTCTGAGTGCCAATGCTGGTAGATACTGATTCTTCATGAAGCTGCCAACGCTTGTGACAAGTGCTGCAGTCTCCTGAGTGTTTCGAGTACCTCTGAAGCCCCACGACTTCTGATTTTCATATTTCATTCAGAAATTTATTTAGGCATTCAGGGATTAATACCTGATTTCATTCTGGCGCGATCTAAATCTGCCCAGAGCAAAAGAAAAACACTACGTTTTTCATAACTCTCTTTCGCTTGTGCCGTTGTTTCCGCGGATACGGAGGGTCGGCATGGTTAATCGGATGTGGCAATGTTAGGTGAAGGGGTGGCCGGATGCCCTTCCTTCCGCCACACCGTACTCCCCTGGAAGGAATTAGTGTACCGCAACTGTCTGCGACTAGTGTAATCCATGGAATAATGCGAATGTGTTCAGATGTCTGCGAGCCGTGTAACTGAGGTGGGACGTGGAGACCAGCCCGGTATTTACCTAGGGGGATGTGGAAAACCGCCTAAAAACCATATCTAGGCTGGCCGGCACACCGGTCCTCGTCGTTAATCCGCCGGACGGATTCGATCCGGGGCCGGCGCGCCTACCCGAGTCCAGGAAGCAGCGCGTTAAATGGCTCAAATGGCTCTGAGCACTATGGGACTTAACATCTATGGTCATCAGTCCCCTAGAACTTAGAACTACTTAAACCTAACTAACCTAAGGGCATCGCACAACAGCCAGTCATCACGGGGCAGAGAAAATCCCTGACCCCGCCGGGAATCGAACCCGGGAACTCGGACGTGGGAGCAGCGCGTTAGCGCGCTCGGCTAATCTGGCGATTTTTTTTTCCATAACTGGTCTTATGCTATTCTAAATGACAATGTAACTTTCTACCACTATTACAATTGAAATTTTACTCTGATAGCACACAGTTAGTGTACATTTTCACCTTCGCAAGCACTCAGTAACTAGAGATGTAAAATGTTAAAATGTATTTTGTCATGTTTAGCTTATTTTATGTCCAGTATGTTCAAAAAATTGAAAAAAAGTGTTAAAGGTATCCCGACAGACTGTACGTGTAATATTAAAAGTTTCGAGCTATACGTGTAATATCACAAGTTTCGAGCTTAGCGCAAAATGTCAACAAATTGCCTTATCCAGAGTCGTCCGGCAATTTTATGATGGCAACATGTGCAGTACGCTATGCTCACTCTAACATTCCTTTTCTGTGTGTCTAATGAGTAAGAGGCTGAAGCAGTGTTTCCCTTATTCCTTACCAGCCACCAATTCTGGAAAAAGGGCACGAAAATCACTCTACAGTGTGTTGCTTTGCTGTCTGCGCCACGGTTCCGAACAGTCAGCCAAGACAACAGGCTCTGTCCGACACCGTATTGTTTTGTTGCCTGAAGATCTTCGCTCGGGCAATCGATCAGTACACGAAACGTCACCTGAAAATGTCAAGTTGTAACTGTGCTGCCAAATGGCTGTATGCCACGGCGACCTGCCATTTCCTAGACGTGGCACTAACGATGGCTACGCTCGGGCCCTCACGGCGCTACACAGCTCCTCTTAACCACACAAACACCCATCCACCCACCCGTATCCACAGTCGCGGCTCTGCGCAGCACAGCAGTCTCATTTGCTTAGGAGCCTGCTGTTAAATTATGCAGAGCGAGCCCACCTTTAGCGACACAAGAAAAACTCCAGTTTTCCCCATCCCCCCCGCGCGCGCGGTACTGATGTCCGAGGGTTACTGACAGCCCGCTAGCCACAGAAATTTGCCTGCCTGCGAGAGGGCCCGGGTAAAATGGGGCAGCGCCGTCGTTTGTCATATGGGGCCGGCCGCACACGTGTGCTCACGTGTCTCACGCGACGCTTCCGCCGCATTACCGTCCCGCTTCCGCCGGTATCGGTGCGCAATCGCCACACGGCAAGCGACGCCACTGAATACCGCGAGGGGGTGGGCTCTTTTTTCCCCCGGCGCACAGGGCATCACGTTCGCCTTCAACGGCAGCCTTCGCGTGATGCCGATGATGGCATTTCGTATGGACATCGCAACTACCAAATGGACTGCTCTAATAAAGAGGTATTTATTGTACAACTGTCCAGTAAGTCGTATACTCCGATTTGTAAAAGTTGCATCGCCTCGAAACAAAGGAGACAGGGAAATTACATTTATTATGGAGTGTGGCAATCAATGGGGTGGAAATATTAATTTAAATGCATGACAAAATACGGTAAAACGTAGGAGCAAGTGTCTCATTTCCACAAACAACATCGGCTGTGAAATCTATGAATATTACGAAGCCCCCATCAGAGACCATGTGGGGCAATTCCAGAGCCTTCGAGCGTTAGGTGCGTAAAGAGATCAGAATAAAATTTTTATGGAGTAATGGCAGTTCCGAACTTTTGTACGGGAGCAGAAGGTTGAACTCCAAGAAAGATCAGAGGCAAACATTAGAAATACAGATCGTCAGATCTGTAAAAATTTGCTGCAGAGAAAAAAACCTTAAGACCAGCTATACTGGATGCACGTTAATAAAACAGACTGGAAATGGAGGAATAAAGGTGCTATGAACACGTGACCGGAATTGGGCCGTGTGCGTGCAATGACAACAAATCATCTCGGATCACAGTACAGAGCTGCACCGCATCCAAGTCACAACATATGTTCAAAGTGGTCTCCAGGGAACTGCAGACCGGCCGGTGTGGCCGTGCGGTTAAAGGCGCTTCAGTCTGGAACCGCGTGACCGCTACGGTCGCAGGTTCGAATCCTGCCTCGGGGATGGATTGTGTGATGTCCTTAGGTTAGTTAGGTTTAATTAGTTCTAAGTTCTAGGCGACTGATGACCTCAGAAGTTAAGTCGCATAGTGCCCAGAGCCATTTGAACCATTTTTGAACTGCAGATGATAGGGATAGTTGTGGTTGTCATGCAGGATACACATAATCGCACTTAGGCTGACACCATGTTGGTGGGCCACATGCTGTACTAGGGTTCATCTCAGTATCCTGCAGAAACGGGTTCTCTAAACCTGTTGTTCACACAGTCCGCCGCCTCCCTGCACGTTCGTCTGTCTGAAAGGGCCCTTCACCACACGAACCCCCAAAAAGGGCTTAAAATGTTATGTGGTGTGGATTGTGTCTGTCAGGGTACCTGTTTTGGTACAGCCATGCTGCCTCACAATAGTTTCCACCATCTGCTTGATCGTACACCAATACCATGTCGGAGGAAGAAGAGAAAGAGCAAATCAGTGTTTAACGTCCCGTCGACAACGAGGTCATTTGAAACGCAATACGAGCTCGGATTAGGGAAGGATGAGGAAAGAAATCGGCTGAGCCCTTTCCCATCCCGACTTTTGCGTGAAGCGATTTAGGGAAATCATGGAAAACCTATATCAGGATGAACGGAGGCAGGTTTGAACAACACCATCTCAGTTTGTTCCCGATATAAATACTCGACAGTTCTGCTACTTTTGTATTGTATTGTATTGTGTGTTAACCTGGAGCCTAGAAACGACGGAGAGGCTCTGTCCCCGCCGTAGCCACAGTGGTCCACAATCCCACGAGACTACCGCAGTCCACTTCACCCGTCCGTCGCCCCACACCGAACACAGGGTTATTGTGCGGTTCGGCCCGCAGTGGACCCCCCCCCCCCCCCCCCCTCCCTCAGGGAACGTCTCACACCAGACCAGTGTAACCCCTATGTTTGCATGGTAGAGTAATGGTGGTCCACACGTACGTGGAGAAGTTTGCGCAGCCATCGCCGACATAGTGTAGCTGAGGCGGAATACGGAGAAACAGCCCGCATTCGCCGAGGCAGATGGAAAACCGCCTAAAAACCACCCACAAACTGGCCGGCTCACCGGACCTCCACACAAGTCCACCGGGCGGATTCGTGCCGGGGACCAGGCGCTCCTTCCCAATCTGGAAAGTCGTGCGTTAGACCGCTCGGCTAACCGGGCGGCGTTCTGCAACTTAAAGTACTATGAGACAATCACACAGCCTGCAGTACAAAAGGAAAAACACGGCACGTGGCCAGAGAACTGTCACTCGTCGGCGCTATCTACAGTGGCAATGATGCATTTCCTGTTGTAGGACCTTTTTTCCTCAATTTCTAGTCAGGGATCCGTCCATGCAGTTTGTCGGTTTTATTAAAGTTCAACCTGTATAAGGCCAGAATTGGATGTGAAACTGTAACACAAAAAACCGTACAGAAAAAAGGATATTTTGCGTATCTAGCAGACCAATGTGCCAAAGCAAGTCTTAAATTACTAACGTCTTGGTAGGTGATCAATGGACGGATTGAGAACAAAATGGTTAGACCGAAACTGGTTCACGTTCTTAGATTGAACACAGAAGCCAGAAGAAACTCAAGTACCCTAAATTAACATAATATTCGATACATTCGTCGCGAAAGAATTCAGCTGCTGCGCTGATATTTTTTTAAAATATATATATCGCCCATTTTTCAGCATTAGCTGCATTTTTTTCGGAATGACTAGTTTCAATCCCCCTTGGTCATCTTCGGATCTACGTACTTGTGTCAGTAACCCATCGTGGCTGCATCAGAACTATGTATCAGACTACTGGAAAATAAACCATACGTAATTTTTTAAAATACACTTGACGAAAGTTAAGTGTGCTATTATGTTAAGCAATTAAGTTTTAATTAATAAATGATAAAATTTGCCTAAGAACTTTCTGTGTGTTCCCTAGACGAGACGAAGACCTAATTAGTTCAATTATTCGTTGGTTACGGACGTACCTTTGGATTCTAGTTGCCATATAATTCCTTTAATTCAAGTCCGCCTCCGTAGCGTAGCGGTAGAGTTACCGCCTACCACGCAGGTGCCCGGTTTCGGTTCCCGGCAAGGGACTGGGTGTTGTGTGTTTTTCATCATCATTGACTCGCAAGTCGCCGAAGTGGCGTCAGCTAAAAAGAACTTGCAATACGGCGGCCGAACTCCCCGAATGGAGCCTCCCGGCGAACAATGCCGTACTATCATTTCCATTTCCTTTCACTCATGTTTATAAATTTTCATCTACACGGTTGTGTAAGTAGAAAGATGTCATGGGCCCAAGGATGTCAAAGGAAAACCAAAGAGAACTGTCCCAGTTTAATTTCTTACCATTGAAAAGATGATTGAAATAGGTATTAGTGTAAATGGCAGTGGGAAACAGCTGAAATCTTTAAAACTGAACAAAGCTCCAGGCCCCAATGGAATTCCCACCATATTCTAACCTGAATTTGCGGCTGAGTTAGCCCCTCTTTTACCTAGAATCACTTTAGCTATAACCATCTCCTTAACAAAAAACCGTGCCCAGTCGCTGGAAGAAAGCACAGGTCATATCCGTCTACAAGAAGAGTGGCAGAAGTGATCCACTAAGCTATCGTCCAGTATGCTTGACATCGATTTGTTGTAGCATCTTGTTGTTGTTGTGGTCTTCAGTCCTGAGACTGGTTTGATGTAGCTCTCCATGTGTAGAATTTTAGAAGATAGCTTTAGCTCAGACGTAATGAAGTATCTCATGCCATCAGCATGGATTCACAAAAAACTGAACATGGGAAACGCAACTCGCACTTTCCTCACATAACATACTGAAAGCCTTGGATCAAGGCAGTGAGGTAGACGTAATATTTCTCGGTTTCCGAAAAGCACTTGTCTCATGTTCCAACTACGCTTATTATCAATACTACGATCGTATGGGGTATCACACGAAAGTTGGGATTGGATTGAAGATTTTTTTGGAAGGGAGGACGCAGCGATTTATCTTAGACGGAGAGTCATCGACAGATATAGAAATAACTTCAGATGCAAACCTGGGAAGTGTTTTGGGACGCTTGGTGTTCATGATGTGCATTAAAGACCTTGTGGCCAATATAAATAGTAACAGACATTTCGTAGATAATGCAGTCTGAAGAAAACTGCTCAAATATTCTGTCGGAATTCAGAGTAGTGAAAGACTGGCAGTTTGCTTTAAATGTAAAATTAAATTGTAAAATTGTGAACTTCACAAAATGAAAAAGCTTGGCCTTCTATGAGTATAATATCAATGAGCCACAGATGGAATCGGACAACTGACGCAAATACATGGGTGTAACATTTTGTAGGGACATAAATGGAAGAATCACATGGGCTCAATCCTGGGTAAAGCAGGTGACAGCCCTCACTTTATTGGCAGAATACTAGGGAGATACAATCAGTCTGCAAAGGCAATTGCTTGGAAATCATTCCCATCCTAAGATATTGCTCAAGAGTGTGGGACCATACCAAATAGGACCCACAGGAGGTACTGAACGTATACAGAGTAGAGCACCACGAATGGCCACAGGTTTCTTTGACCCGAGGGAAAGAGTCACAAGAGATGCTGAAAAAACTGAACTGGCAGACTCTTTGAAGACGCACGTAAATTATCCCACGAAGGCATACTTACACAGTCTGAAGAACCGGGTTTGAAAGATGACGCGAGGAATATACTGGAATGTCGTACGTCCGGTTCCCATATGGAGCGTGAGGTGAAGGTTTGATTACTTACAGCGCGCATGGATGCATTGAAACATTCACTCTTTCCGCGCCCCATACGCGAATGGGACGGGAAAAAGCGCCAATACTTCTTACTGTGCTCTTCACTGGGGCTTTCACAGCGTAGATGTAGATGTTTCGGAGCGAGTTGTCGGTTAGGACCACCCACCTACAGGACAACTATACAGATTTATCGAGTTCCCTAACAATTCGCTTGCGAGAGATGTCGTACGCTTTTTTCCCGGAATGTTCGTTACGGGTGGCAAAATAATGTAGTGCCAACCACGAAAGTATGCTGTTTTCGTGCTCAGGTAGAGTTTCAAATAGGACCCAGCAACATCAGTCAGTTGTCAGGAGCAGCCAATATGTAACGTGAAATGTGCTTTCTGTTGCGAGGATGGACACCCATCAGCTCTATAATGGTATGACGACAATGAAAGTTTGTGCCAGACCGGAACTCGAACCCAGGTTACCTGCTTATCGCAAGCGGTCGCCTTACAACCGTAAGCTCTATTCACGGCCAGACCCAGACTTCCAATGAAGTCAACCATGAGTCTACACTCTTACATCCATTGCGTATATTCCCGTACGGTCAAGGCCTAATAATTGCCTGGTGCCTGTGTTGTTCAGAAGTACGATATAATGTCGACATTACGACGCGACATTACACAGGAACTGCAATATCGTATCGTAACACGTAACATAGTCAGTGTGCACCGCAAAAGATCTTGTGCTCAGTGCCATGCCGACGAAAATCTTGTACTGAGAGTTTATGCACGCCGAATAGTAGTAACAGCCTCTATTACAGATAGTGACGTTTACGTTCTATGGGTGTAAATTATCTTCGTGATTTATCGCAGCTAAAAGATGGAGCGCCGGGCATTGCCCGCCGGCAGACATAGAAATGCTACTTACTGCCTATAGCGTAAGAAACACGTCGTATATTCCACTGCCTCTTCCCACTGTTCGTATTTCTATCTCGCTCGTCTCAGCCTCCTTCATAAACAATATAAGATATTAATTTCGCACATTTTTCTATACTGACGTTTTTCTTAACCTGTGAAAATCCATTCTCTCCTTCCGTGACCTTAGTACAAAATACCTGTTTTCAGTTGCGCTGAAATAAATCTTTGGTGCAGAATACACAATGAGAGTCGCGTAAGACACAGTATCTCATTTCCTTTCGTGAACGATTCCAGGTATCTAATCTAGACTTTCGGCAAATTATAGTACGCAGTCGGTCACGTGACTTTCTGTATGGTTAACACTCTCAAATCAGGATCGCCCACGGCGTGCCAAACGGCACGCGAGCACGTTTCTCGGAAGTATCCGGTACAACGCGACATTTCATTTAGCACTGGCGTGCGGCATTTTTCGGTCGGCACGAATCGTTGTCTGCGGTATTAGAAGTTCACAGATCCAGTGGCAGTTTGTGCAAAAAGTGGTAGTGTACCGATCTATAGTTGTAAGCCTTTAAAGTGAGAGGAGAGACAAGATAAAATTCTGGACAATTTCTGTTATGCGATATATACTCGTATTATCAACGGGTACCTTAAATTTGCTACGGAATGACATTAGAACACCATGGAAAAAGAATATAACGATTTAACTGACAATGAGAGACCAAAAACATTAAAACGATCGACAGACGGGATTTATTGTTCTGTACATGAAGAAGCAGACTGTGCTAAATTTGCAGGCATGGAGAAGGTAATGAAACTGGTTGATCTCCAATGTAATTGCCGTTTAAAAGACAAATTCTTTTATGTTAAAACTGTACAGGGTTAAAAAAAATGGTTCAAATGGCTCTGAGCACTATGGGACTTAACAGCTGTGGTCATCAGTCCCCTAGAACTTAGAACTACTTAAACTTAACTAACCTAAGGACAGCACACAACACCCAGCCATCACGAGGCAGAGAAAATCCCTGACCCCGCCGGGAATCGAACCCGGGAACCCGGGCGTGGGAAGCGAGAACGCTACCGCACGACCACGAGATGCGGGCTGTACAGGGTTCCATTTTTGCTTACCTCAGGTAGAGTCTCCATATCTCCATAATGAGGTTGCAAACGTGATAAAATATTTCGAGTAGCACATGTGTGTGGAAGACTTTCTTCGATTACGATACTAAATAAGTCTCGATTACATGACAACTTGAGTGCGAAAATCTATGGAACTGCCTGCATCTGTCAGTATGCTGACAAGTTTTTATGAGATAAAAATTATGTCTTCTGCCAAAAATAGTTAAATAATACTGGATATTTGTTTTGTTTGTGACCTATGTTGTTCAGAAATGTGAAATATGAAATCAAGACGGATGCAGTGCGACTGCGTTGCCGTTTAAATGCGGCGCGACCGTAGTTTTCCCCCTTTTGTCCATCGTCAGGTTCAAGACGGCTTGGCGTTGCCGTGGGGGAAATGTGCAGCCACTCATTCAGGCTGAGCGGTATAGCAATCTTGCCATAGCACGGCCCGCATGCCAAATTCTTGCCCATCTGTCTTGAATCGTGTATTAACCGAGGTACTGAAGTAAGTCTGATTTTTAAACAGAACCATATACTTTTTAAGAGCATTTGAAAATTTTTGAAAAGACGAGAACAGTGAGATAACGGCTATTAATGTTGGTGGTGATAGTTTTCGCAAAAGTATCTAGGAAATGTGCTAAAATTGAAAGGCAAGGCAGCCGAAACCGACTATTGCAGTGCATGCACCACTGAATGGGGCTCTCACATCAGGTTACGCTTTGCTATACTTCATTTGTTTCCACTACAGCTGTTCACTGAAACATGAGTAGAAGCTGGGAAAAGTAGCCAGGCTAACGGAATCTCATTTTTAAGGTGAGTAGGAATAGAAGGAAATGCATAAAAATTAGTGATTATAATCTGCAAATACTGAAGTACAATACCGAATAGTTTAATTACCTTGGGATCAAATTAAGTGTTTTAAACAACCAATTTTCACAAAATGGGAAAATGGCCACTTTTCCTGGCTCTCTCCTACGCAACATAATTTTCCTTTAATTCCTCCTAACACGCTAAAAGTTAACACATGGCTACATTTACAACAATCGTATCTCATATGTATCAATGCTGAATAGTGTAGGGCCAAAAGTAAATACTTGTGTACGTTAGTGTCGTACACCTATGACTATCGGATTGTTGCACATGATTATGGGGCCTGGCATTGAGAGCTCGCAGCAGAACCCTCGGTCTTGTAGAGAGTAGGATTCGGTACCGCCTGGCCAATCAAATTACGCCAGCCCTGCCGCAGTCGTTTCGGGTTAGAGCGCCGAGGCTGAAACACATCACAAGTCACGGTGAACAGTGCACTATGCAAGATCCTGCGAAGGGGTCGGCCAGCGGTGAACGGCGCAGATGATGGGCGAGGAGGCAAAAGGCTATGAAACGGCCACAGATAACCCTCATGTTGCGTGTAAGCACCGGGACAAGAGCACAGTGTTACTGTGCAGCAGATTCTAATAACGTGGCACGAACCAGCTCATGTTCATGTAACTCTCAGTACCCAAACGTTTCTACACAGTACGGACACTACTATCTACGATGCTCTTAAACCTGTAGCTGACAGTTGCTACAAAAAGTTACTAAAATCTGTGCTATTAAATGCTTCTTAGATAATTACTTGCGTACCACACACACAAACCAAGTCGTGGTCTACGTATTTTGTAAAATACATTATCTCTTCTGGCACTAGTGTTATGAGGGGTTCGCCAGTGTATCAATGCGAGAACGTAACGAAAAAAAGTTACGCAATTTGCTGACAGATGCCATACACCATTTTCCTTCCTTAGAGAGGTTATATGTATACTTATTTACTATGCCTCTAACCCCTGCGTGTCCTTAAATGACTAAATTATATCGTCATCGACGAGAGGTTAAATTTCTAACATTCCTTCGTGACTAAAAATACGACGTGAATGGCATCCTACCACAGAAATAAATTAATTCAGGGTAAACATCAAGAGGCGAAGATTAGGAAAGACGTCAACAGCACTGGTTCCGATCATGAGAATAAATGTATGCTTTATCTTCTAAAACTTCACAAACAACTGCAAGCGAAAGGTCGCACAGACTTCAGGTTACAAATAATTCAGAGCCAGTAATATCGACCGGGAAAGCAACAAAACTAGTGCGACTAATTATTCAGTACCGCACAGTAAAACTTAGTGATGCTGTAACAGAGAAGCTGAAAAGGAGGCATCATTCCTTTTACTGAAAAGGAGAGAAGGAAGAACAGTTTAGCGTACCGTCGTAATGATATGACAAGGACGAAAACCTTTCCTTAGGGAAATCATGGATATATAAAGGAATTACAGACACTAGCTGTCAGTAGACACTGATTTATAGCAATGGGGCAAGTTGAAAATTTGTGCCAGAACGGGAATCGAACCCAAGGCTCCTGCTTAAAAGGCAGATAAGCTGACCACTAGGCCATCTAGACACACCTGCACGGACTACCCTAGCACGTCTTCTGTCAGACTCAAATTCTCAACTTACACAGCACACTACTGACGTAGTGCTCCTGCTCATTAGTCTCATTATTCGCAGCATCTCGCCGATTCCCCTGAGAGTTCGGGCTTGATGTGCTTCTGCACTGAAGGGACCATTGGCCGTCACCGCCTTAATTATATATGTGGTGTCTGTTCTTCCGGTCATGTCCGCATGGATAGACACCACATACAGGGTGTACATAAAGCCCCGGAACACTTTCAATTATTTATTGCACAAGAATCAAACATTGTACAGATGTCATACATACGTCATTTTAAAGAGAACCCCTGAAAGTTTTATATATATATATATATATATATATATATATATATGGTGAGTCACCTAACATTACCGCTGGATATATTTCGTAAACCACATCAAATACTGACAAATCGATTCCACAGACCGAACGTGAGGAGAAGGGCTAGTGTAACTGGTTAATACAAATCATAAAAAAATGCACGGAAGTATGTTTTTTAACACAAACCTACGTTATTTTAAATGGAACCCCGTTAGTTTTGTTAGCACATCTGAACATATAAACAAATACGTAATCAGTGCCGTTTGTTGCATTGTAAAATGTTAATTACATCCGGAGATATTGCAACCTAAAGTTGACGCTTGAGTACCACTCCTCCGCTGTTCGATCGTGCGTATCGGAGAGCACCGAATTACGTAGGGATCCAAAGGGAACGGTGATGGACCTTAGGTACAGAAGAGACTGGAACAGCACATTACGTCCACATGCTAACACCTTTTTATTGGTCTTTTTCACTGACGCACATGTACATTACCATGAGAGGTGAGGTATACGTTCGACGGGCGTTTCACAGGACGTGGAGGACGCATAAATTGGCCAGCCCGTTCTCCTGATCTTACACCTCTGGACTTCTTTCTGTGGGGTACGTTAGAGGAGAATGTGTACCGTGATGTGCCTACAACCCCAGAAACAACGTATTGTGGCAGCCTGCGGCGACATTACACCAGATGTACTGCGGCGTGTACGACATTCATTACGCCAGAGATTGCAATTGTGTGCAGCAAATGATGGCCACCACATTGAACATCTATTGGCCTGACATGTCGGGACACACTCTATTCCACTCCGTAATTGAAAACGGAAACCACGTGTATACGTGTACCTCACCCCTCATGGTAATGTACATGTGCGTCAGTGAAAAAGACCAATAAAAAGGTGTTAGCATGTGGACGAATGTGCTGTTCCAGTCTCTTCTGTACCTAAGGTCCATTACCGTTCCCTTTGGATCCCTACGTAATTCGGTGCTCTCCGATACACACGATCGAACAGCGGAGGAGTGGTACTCAAGCGTCAACTTTAGGTTACAATATCTCCGGATGTAATTAACATATTACAATGCAACAAACGGCACCGATTACGTATTTGTTTATATGTTCAGATGTGCTAACAAAACTAACGGGGTTCCATTTAAAAAAACTTAGGTTTGTGTTAAAAAACATACTTCCATGCATTTTTTTATGGTTTGAATTAACCAATTACACTAGCCCCTCTCCTCACGTTCGGTCTGTGGAATCGATTCGTCAGTATTTGATGTGGTTTACGAAATATATCCAGCGGTAACGTTAGGTGACTCACCCTATATATATATATATATATATATATATATATATATATATATATATATATATATATATATCGCCACAGCGTAGTTTGGTAATTTGCCGATAGTCAGCGCTAGTCGCAAACATAGCGAGTACACGTGCGGAGCGAGCGTGCTACAGCTGTTCAAAGTATGTTTAGAACCAAGTATGGTAAGAAGCCACCAACAAAGATCTGGTGTTAGTACCGCATCTACCACCTGACGTAGCAGAGCTCCGGCAGAGAATACGGGAAGTGACTACCACAGTCGCCATGCAGGGACGTGTATGGCAAGAATTCGATTACAGTATTGACGTCTGCCGGGTCACTCATGGTTCGCATATCGAATGTTTGTAAAAAAAACTTTCAGAGATTCTCTTCAAAATGCGATATGTATGACATCTGTACAATGTTTAGTTCTTGTGCAATAAATAATTGAAAGTGTTCCCGCACTGTATGTACACCCTGTATAGAAATATTAAATCACGGAGAGGCTAAATCGTAATCGCCAGTAGCAGAACTGAGCCCCGATGCTCCTGGATAAATACTGCGCCATCTTTCTTGGTCGCTGATATCGCTGATATGAGAGTGTGCTGGCAAATTTCAAAGGTTTTTATGGCATTAGGCTACAACGTTTATGTGTTAGGAATTGGCCATAAAAACACGATAAAAGTAATGGAAATGTAGCTTCGAGACGAAAAAAATCCTAATTTCTAGCTTATAAGTTTCATACATTAATACAACGCAGATAACGGACATTGCATGAGAGGACATACTCCTGATTACTGTGATCGGTCATACCTTAAGCTTTATTGTAGTCAACACCGGGACAACATCCACTTTCGTTGTAAAAAGTATGTGGGTAATGTGCACCTGAAAACGATAAAGTTTACACAGAGCAGCAATTATTATGTGGGGCGTTCAATCAGTAATACAACGCATTTTTCTCAGCCAATATCGCTTGAAAAAAAAATGCGGAATTTGTTACGGGACATCGTGGAATATTCCCGCTTCGGCCCCTATAGTTTCATGAATTTCCGGCAGGGGGCGGCGCTGTAAGTAGCCTTCAAAGTGGCGTCTGCAACAGAGGTGCGTTCCAAGCAGAGAGCTGTCATCGTGCTTCTTTTGGTGGAAAACTAGAGCATCGTAGATATTCGTTGGCGCTCACAGAATGTCTACTGAGACCTGATTGTATGTAAAAGCACGGTGAGTCATTCGACTGTTCTTCCTCATCCGCCTTACAGGCCGAATTTCGCACCTTCCGACTTCCATCTGTTTGGTCCAATGAAGGATGCACTCCACGGGAAGCACTACGTGGATGATGGAGACGTTATTGACGCAGCAAGATGATGTCCCCGCCATCGACCAGTAGAATGGTACCATGCGGGCATACAGGCTTTCCTAAGAAGGTGGTGTTAAGCCGTCGCACTGAACGATGATAATGTTGAAAAATAAAGCTTTATAGCCAACAGGTCGGAAGTGTTGTATTACTTATTGAAAGCCGCTAGTAAAATTAAGTGTGGGACATGAACAGCTATTCGTCGATTGGTACATTCTATGCGCGCTGTGACAGGCAGATATTGACAGACCATTTCGCGTCGTCGTAGTGCCACTCTCTGATGACAGTTACAGAGTCCGACATGTCTCACACAATAAATGAAAGAAACGACGGCACAACGAACTCCGGGAGTAAAGCGGTGGGTGATTCATACGCTACGACAGCCAGCGTGGACATTGCCGGGCGCTGCTGCCCTGACACAGCGCTCCGCCAAGCGGCCGGAGGGAGAACTAGGAGCAGCGCGCACTCACTCTGCCCGCCGCAGGGCCCGCACTTAATTACCGTGCCTTGTTGCTGGCCGGGCCCCTTTCGCTCTTTATTTCCTCCCCCTCTTCCGCATTTCCTTCCTGCTTCCTTCCTTCCGCGGCCACGCGACACCAAAATACACGCGTCACCATTAAGGGCCGTTTCCGCCGACCTGAGGGGAGCGAATGCGGCGCTTTTGTACCGTACGTGTATAGGCCAGTTGGGGCTCTGACCCCCCGCCGCGCCACCGAGCTGATCCAGCTTTCCCACGCTGACTAACCGGTTGTTGCAGAAGTTGCAAACAGCAGTTGCGACTTATAAACGAGTAGCCATCCAATTAGCAACGGAACATTCATTTTTAATGTAAGTTCAAACATCTGTAGTGTTGCAACTGTTTAAGAATCTCAAAATGTGTCATTTCATCTTTTCTGTGGTCTTCCTCGACTACGTTCCCGTGGGATAGTAATTATACATTATTCTCTCATCCCGTTATCGTCCGTTCTTTCAATGCGGCTTGTTGTTGTTGTTGTTGTTGTTGTGGTCTCCAGTCCTGAGACTGGTTTGATGCAGCTCTCCATGCTACTCTATCCTGTGCAAGCTTCTTCATCTCCCAGTACCTACTGCAGCCCACATCCTTCTGAATCTGGTTAGTGTATTCATCTCTTGGTCTCCCTCTACGATTTTTACCCTCCACGCTGACCTCCAATACTAAATTGGTGATCCCTCGATGTCTCAGAACATGTCCTACCAACCGATCCCTTCTTCTAGTCAAGTTGTGCCACAAGCCCCTCTTCTCCCCAATTCTATTCAATACCTCCTCATTAGTTATGTGATCTACCCATCTAATCTTCAGCATTCTTCTGTAGCACCACATTTCGAAAGCTTCTATTCTCTTCTTGTCTAAACTATTTATCGTCCACGTTTCACTTCCATACATGGCTACACTCCATACAAATACTTTCAGAAACGACTTCCTGACATTTAAATCTATACTCGATGTTAGCAAATATTTCTTCTTCAGAAACGCTTTCCTTGCCATTGCCAGTCTACAATTTATATCCTCTCTACTTCGACCATCATCAGTTATTTTGCTCCCCAAATAGCAAAACTCATTTACTACTTTAAGTGCCTCATTTCCTACTCAATTCCCTCAGCATCACCCGACTTAATTCGACTACATTCCATTATCCTCGTTTTGCTTTTGTTGATGTTCATCTTATATCCTCCTTTCAAGACACTGTCCATTCCGTTCAACTCCTCTCCCAAGTCCTTTGCTGTCTCTGACAGAATTACAATGTCATCGGCGAACCTCAAAGTTTTTATTTCTTCTCCATGGATTTTAATGCCTACTCCGAACTTTTCTTTTGTTTCCTTTATTGCTTGCTCAATATACAAGAAAGTCCAAAATGAATTTTCACTCTGCAGCGGAGTGTGCGCTGATTTGAAACTTCCTGGCAGATTAAAACTGTATACCGGATCGAGACTAGAACTCCGGACCTTTGACTTTCGCGGGCAAGTGCTCTACCAACTGAGCTACCCAAGCAGAACTCTAGACCCGTCTCCACAGCTTTAATTCCGCCAGTGCCTCGTCTCCTACCTTCCAAACTTCGCAGAAGCTCTCCTGCATACCTTGCAGAACTAGCACTCCTGGAAGAAAGGGTATTGAAGAGACATGGCTTAGCCACAGCCTAGGGGATGTTTCCAGAATGAATTTTCACTCTGCAGCGGAATGTGCACTGATATGAAGCTCCCTGGCAGATTAAAACTGTGTGCCGGACCGAGACTCGAACTCGGGACCTTTGCCTTTCGCGGGCAAGTGCTCTACCAACTGAGCTACCCAAGCAAGACTAGCGACCCGTCCCTCCAGCTTTAATTCCGCCAGTACCTCGTCTCCTACCTTCCAAACTTCGCAGAAGTTAATTCCACCATCGCTGAGCCCAAATAAAGCAGCAACTCCCAGTACAAAGATCTGCGCGCATCCGCGTAAGATAATGTTATGCATCTGGTGGAACGGCGACGGTGTGGTTTTCTACGAATTGCAGGTGCAATCATCACTGCTGACATGTACTGTCAACAACTGAGACATCTTGCAGACGCAGTCCAAGAACAACGATCAGGAAAACTGCGTGAAGCGATGCTTCTCCACGATAACGCTGCTAGACTGACAAAAAACACTATACAGGACTTGGGTTGGGAAGTCATTTCGCATCCATCTTATTCACCTGATCTTGCGCCCTCTGATTTTCACCTTTTACGCTCTCTATCAAACAGCCTTCAAGGAATTTCCCTTCCGGATGAAAATGCGCTCCTAACATGGCTCAAGAGCTCTTCGACTCGACACCACGTGATCGAACAGTTATCCGAGCGTTGGCAAACCGTTGTAAATAGTGAAGGAGAACATATTAGTGATGACTAAAGTCTCTGTTATGTGTATCTGTTGTGTTTATTAAAGTTATGGAAAAATGCTGCGAACTCGTGAACCAACAAAATATATGTCCGTGTACCTCCATTTCAATGCCTGTTTTGCGACACAGGATTTTGGAATGTGTTGAAGGTAGTTGCGTCACCCTTTCCAGCCATAATTAATCATAAATCATGTCTAACCACTCTGTCAACAGCTTTAACAAAATCCATGTATGTTATTCCCTTCCTTTGATAAAGCTGTGTGAACATTAATAAAACCTTATCTTCTTGTTAGTATACTGGCGTAGATTTTGTATCCAGCTTTAAGTAGACTGATAATTCGACACTATCACAATTACTTAGTATTTCCTTTTTTAAATAGTGGTTTAATAATAACTTCAATTATTTGATATTTTACTCTGTAGAATTTTGTCTGTTTGCAACAGTATTAGTGCATTTCTTGCAAAGAAACATTTTCTAGTAAACATTCTTGCGTTATTTCTAATAACAGATTGATGATCCCCCTTTTTAATACTATTTTCTGTTACTAATTTGTTATCATCTTAAACAGCAGATCAAGTACGACTTGTTAGGATTTCCTTGGTATCTATTTTTATTACTGATACAATGACGGGCCTGTTATGATGACGACTTGCAAACTAAATAGAGTGACTTACACCGCCCGTCCATGAAGTTCTGACACTGATTTTATTCTTGAGGTATAGGCGGCGTCAGTGCAATAAATACGGTGGTAGCTTAAACTGACAACTAAAAACAACAGTTCGACGCATCATCAGCTGTGAACAGGCTGTGTTAAGTAGTGTCCCGCCGTTGTTGTGTCACAAATCGCAATGGAGGAAAACCTGTAAATCAAGTGTTTAAGACGTTCTGCAGAATGTACTGAAGAAGAGAAAAGTGTGTGCAGTGTTTCTACCGTACACCTTGACTCCCAATGACGCGTGGACATCTGCCGCGACTTACTGAAATAAAAGACACGGACAAAAAGTTTCTGGAAGAAAGCCATCCCGGATGACGAGACTTGGTGTTATACGAATTTATCAAAAAATTAGAAAGTGCAGAAATTCACGTGAAGGTTTGATGATTTGACGACATAACCGACATTCAAGCCACTGTGAAGCAGGATTTTAACAACGCCCAACGAAACACCGGGTCTGTGCGTTCTACTCAAATGACGGGGACCATATAGAACAACACCTGAAGCATTAAAAACCAACATCTTAACGGTAGGTTTTTTTCCCCCGAAACTTTTTGGACTGATGGGGTATGATAACTGAGAGAGACGGATAGAGAACCGTGTAAATGAACATTTGCTTCCCTAAGTTGCTCTGAAGGAAATTAATTCTTTTTCCTTTCTCGTTGGTGACGGTTTGCGGATGTTATCGTAGTTGCGAGACGTAACTTCTCACATTTCACTTCCATTAAGCGTTCTGCATAGTGTAGTTGAACTGTTAGTGGGCGCAGTAGACGGTACATAGCCTTCATTGTAATGTTTCGGTCAGCTTGTTCTCTCTACAGCGAGCATTAAACTTTTGGTAGATCGACGCCATAGTACTTTGTGATAGGTATTTCCAATTGTTCAACATCCAACGCGTCTTTTCTAAATCGTAAATATCTGTTGTCATCCATTAACTCAAAACAGAAACTCTTTCTGGACGATTGTCGCGATGCATTGCTAAGAATAGGTCTATTGGAGAGTGACTGCCATACGCCCTCCTGCTATGCGCCCCCCCCCCCCTTATTTTTTTCTAACTTAGATTCTGCTCTCCAACACGGCAATCACATTATCTACATTTTCACGTAAACAATGAATAATACAGATTGTCAAAGCATGTCACTCTCTCTCGCATAAGTATCTATTTTCGCTAAAAGGAATTTCAAATTACAAATGCAAACCATGGACCTCACTTGAAAACCGAATTTCTGGGTTTACATCTTAGCGTTCGTACAAGTAACAAAACTGCACACACGAGCCCTAATCTATCGAGGCGCTTCAGTTCACATAATTCTTCGATATAAATCATGTAATTAATGAGAAACGGTTAAATGCTACATGCTTTCAGGCCGCAGCGGGTATGTCACGTCATGTAGTGTAGCGTGTAAAAACAGTCTGATGGATTGAAAACTCCCTAGCGATAAAAACAGTTCGCCGCGTCTTTATTAAAATGAAAGCGCTTTTAACCTCGTTACGTTAATGGCACGTTACACTCTTCCGAATTGTATTTGCGAAAGACGCGGGCTGCGCCCGTCAAGACGAGGCGGTCGAGCGTCCTGCGCTATCGAGTGCCGTAGTGGCTGACTCAGCGGCGCCAGAGATGCTCCCACAGATAGTGGGCCGCGATGCTCAATTATTCATGGCGCCTGCGCAAACGCACACCACGCGGCGCTGTCTTCGCACTCCGCCGCCTTGACACGTTCATTCGGCGATTTCCCGCGCTGTATGGAAATTTCTGAGATGTTATTTTGCCAACATAAATCATCTCGTCACATCAGTCACAATACTAATTAAGTTAAGCGCCTGCGAAGGCAATATTAGGCAATGTTTTTTAAGTTCATCAATCAGCCATTTGTTCTGCTAATTGTGTTTCGTGCAACCAATTAATTTTCTGGATTCAATATGCTCAATTACTCACGGCGCCTGCGCAAACTGGAAATTGGATGTGCGCTGAACATCACAAACTGCTAATTTCTTCTTACGTACAACAAATAACATCTATCTTAAAAGAGTTACGTGGCTTAACGCATTTCATCATGAGAAGTTAGTAGGTCGGTGATATTACTAACACGATGATGGACCTTTTACCATGATGGGGTAGCGATATACATTATGTACAGTCGTTTCCAGAAATTCAAATTGGTTCAAATGGCTCTGAGCACTATGGGACTTAACATCTATGGTCATCAGTCCCCTGGAACTTAGAACTACTTAAACCTAACTAACCTAAGGACACCACACAACACCCAGTCATCACGAGGCAGAGAAAATCCCTGACCCCGCCGGAAATCGAACCCGGGAAGCCGGGTGTGGGAAGCGAGAACGCTACCGCACGACCACGAGCTGCGGACTTTCCAGAACTCAAAACTATATCATAGACGAGAGATAAAATGTCAAACCTGTCTCTAAATTTCGTGAAGATGGTACAAAGAATGCAACTTTTGCAGGTATTAGGAGGGCGAGGATCGCAAGACAGATGATGAGCAACGTTTTAAAGCGTCACAAAAACAGGAAAAATAAAAGTTTTTGCTCAATGCGAAGAACACATAGTAGAAAGATAATACTTGGTGCAGCAGAGATAATTTAGCAGGTAATTAAAATAAAATGAAACGAGAAATAAACAACATTAGTTTCCTATGAAAATCACCTATATTGTAATTAACGAGTAAGTGATCGGTTTATAATTTCGGTGTTGCGCCTCACTTCTTGTCTTCTAAACTAAAATTTTTGTCGTTACAAGAGAAATTTTTTCAAGAACATTTCCCATGGATCTGCAGGGCATGAGCAAACTAATAATTTGCCATTCACAAACACGCTTACGTCAACCAGCAGCATTAGGTTATCCACGAAAAATCTGTTTTTGCCACTAACAACACTAACACCACGACATCTACAGTTTGTAACTTGGCGCAAAGAAATAATAAATCGAGCATACCAGTCATAACGGCACTGATAAAATAAAATCGACTATGTGTATTGTCGACAAGAGCCCCTGTTAGTGGTGGACACTGAAGTGAGCTACGAAATATACTATGAAGAGGAAACAGCACATCAAGTCATGCTACCAGGTCCACTGGCGCATTGGAGATGAAATTAGAGCCCAAATAAACAAAGAATAAAGGTAAGAACATATTGTACAATGTTATTTGCACCGGCAAAGCCAAAAGACGCGCCTAAATATTAACAGTTTTATATCAACAATAATACGATACTTAGGTTAATCATTACTGAACTTGTTTAAACTCGGAGGTTCGAGTCCTCCCTCGGGCATGGATGTGTGTGTGTGTGTGTGTTTGTCCTTAGGGTAATTTAGGTTAAGTAGTGTGTAAGGTTAGGGACTGATGACCTTAGCAGTTAAGTCCCATAAGATTTCACACACATTTGAACATTTTTTTAAAACTCGGATTGTATCAATCGTGTAAAGATGATACACAATCGCTATTAATAACATAACTGTACTAGCTACGTGCAGTTAAAGTGACTTTGACGATAACCGGTAACAACAGTTTGTCCCACTGTTACTTTCAATTGCAGTATACACTGAAGACCCAGGGAAACTGGTACATCTGCCTAATATCGTGTAGGTCCCCGGCGAGCACGCAGAAGTGCCGCAACACGACGTGGCATGGACTCGGCTAATGTCTGAAGTAGCGCTGGAGGAACTGAACACCATAAATTCTACAGGGCTGTCCATAAATCCCTAAGAGTACGAGGGTGCAGATCTCTTCTGAACAGCACGTTGCTAGGCACCCCTGATATCCTCAATAATGGTCGTATCTGGGGAAATTGGAAATTTGTGGTAAGTTCCTATGGGACCAATCTGCTGAGGTCATCGGTCTCTAGGCTTACACACTACTTAATCTAACCAACGCTAAGGTCAACACACACACCCATATCCGAGGGAGGACTCGAACCTCCGACGGGGGAAGCTGCGCGAACCGTGCCACGCTGCGGCTACACCGTGCGGCTTGTCTGGGGAGTCTGGTGGCCAGCGGAAGTGTTTAAACTAAGAAGAGTGTTCCTGGAGCCACCCGGTGGCAATTCTGGTCGTATGGGGTGTCACATTGTCTGCTGGAATTGCCCAAGTCCGTTGGAATGCACAATGGACATGAATGGATGCAGGTGATCAGACAGGATGTTTACGTACATGTCACCTGCGAGAGTCGTATCTAGACGTATCAGGGGTCCCATATCACTCCAACAGCACGCGCCCCACACCGTTGCAGAGCTTCCACCAGCTTGAACAGTCCCCCTGCTGACATGCAGGGTTAATGGATTCATGAAGTTGTCTCCATACCCGCACACGTCCATCTGCTCGATACAATTTGAAACGAGACTCGTACGACCAGGCAGCATGTTTCCAGTCAACGGTCCAATGTCGGCGTTGACGGGCCCAGCCGAGTTGTAAAGCTTTGTGTCGTGCAGTCACGTTGAACGATTCTCTTCGCCGTTGGTCCCATTCTTGCAGGGTCTTTTTTCGGCGGCAGCGATGTCGGAGATCTGATGTTTCACCGGATTCCTGATATTCACGGTGCACTCGGGAAATGGTCGTATGGGAATATTTCCACTTCATTGCTACCTCGAAGATGCTGTGTCCCGTCGCTCGTGCGCCGATTATAGCACCACGTTCAAATTCACTCAAATCTTGATAACCTGCCACCGTAGCTGTAGTAACAGATCTAACAACTGCGCCAGATTCTTCGTGTCTTATATAGGCGTTGCCGACCGCAGCGCTGTATTCTGTCTGTTTACATATCTCTGTATTTGAATATGCATGCCTATAAGTAGAGGTCTGCGCGGATGCGGATATCCGCCGATATATCCGCGGTATTTCTTACTTGGCGGATAAAATCGCGACCGGCGCGGATATCCGCGGGTCATCTGCGGATAATGAGCAAGGCATCTGCCCAGTACGTATGTTGCAATGTTAGTTCAAAACTTCAAGTCTGTTGACATTCCTGGAATCTTGCAGGGCCCGGGTAGAGCGGATGACTGTTGTCCTCAGCCGCTGGCTACGACCGCCGTAGCTGTACCCAAGTGACCTGCGGCTAATCCGTTTCCGCGACCGTGTCTTTTGTGTGGCCTGTGAAGTGCTCTCTGGGTGGCAAACCTGCCCATTGTCTACCAGACAGGTGCCTGTTGTAATTTTCCGCTGCCTTCAGTTAGCGCTTTGTAGTGACCGAGTGACAACGTGCATCGTAGCAAATATCAGTGAGAGTTTTTTCTTCAAATGAACACCATATCGATGGATACAATTTCGTGTAAGGTGAGAAAAGGTGATTTTACACTAGTGAAGGAAAACAAATTGAAATCGCCAATTTGGAAAAAAATCGCATACGTATTTGATGGCAACGAAAAGATAAAAGATATAGTGGCTTGTTTTGCATGTAAAAAATTTTATTCCTAACCTGGACACAAAAGTGGAACTTCAAATTTGCTAAAACATTCGTGTGAGGCTCGACAAAGTAGCATAATTACTTATTTAAATACCAATAGAGACGTGAAAGTTCCTGAAGTTCCGCCAAATTTGAAGACAGCCGCGACAGAAAAACTTATCAATCTTGTCAGCAAAGACATTTTACCATTCGAAGTTGCGTGTGGATCTGGGTTTCTCGAGACGGCACAGTTTCTTATTGATGTGGGGGCCAAGTAAAGTGCAGTGAGTGCTAAAGAACTGCTACCTCATCCAACCACTCCTAATTTCTATAGCCACTGATTTTGTTGTCACTCTCCGGAAGACGAATTATTTCTTCCAGACAACGTCAATTATTGCTGGCAGTTTAACTTTTTCACAGGTGCGCCAGCGTTTTGCAGTGAAGGCCTAATACTGTAAATATTTTCACCTAGAAATGACGAGGACTGAACGCGTAAGCTATAATATAATCATCAGCTGACATGAATGGCTTCAAAATTTGACACATCCAAGCAGTGAGGACAAAAAAACTGTCGGTAAATGATGCAATGTGATAGTAACAGTTTAAAACCATCGTCATTTTCAGCTGCCTTGGCACAAGAGCAGCGAAATATAATTGTTTCTATACACGTATTTTCATCATTTAATACTATTACATTGAATTTTATTTTTTTAAATAGCGTTTCCAATCTCACGACGTCCGAGCCGCTACTGTGTGTGCTCCGGAGCGCCAATGCTTTCCTGTTTGGAATGGTCTGCTTTGGAGTAAGTATAGAGCATTTCCTGTGATTTAAGAAGTCAAAAGTAGTTAAGTTGTCGCAGAAATGGCACCCTAACAATAACTATGCCATTACATTACATAATTCTAAGTACTACTGTCTATTACTATTAATTACTCATTCAAAACTTAAATATATGCGGATGCGGATAAGGAACTTGCGGATGCGAATTAATTGCTGCGGATGCGGTTGCGGATTAGGACCTTGCGGATGCGGATTGCACTTTTCTTATCCGCGCAGACCTCTACCTATAAGTTTCCTTGGCGCTTCATTGTAGTTCAAGTGTGGCGTTAAAAGACTTCTGTTGGTTTCAGGCATCGTCAGAAAGAGGAAAAGTTAGATGCGGTCAAATCAGAAGAGGACCAGGCAGCTTAACGGATGTCAGTACAAAAAGAAAGTACATAATTTGGGGACAAATCGTATGAACGAGGAGATGCGCAGTCCGTGCCGATGTCCGGTTGAAACCACACGTTTTTATCGCGATGAATAAAATTGTTGTAATCGATTCACTGAAAATTAAGAACGAGCTCAAGAATTTGCGTAGGCGGATGTGGTAAACTATCTTTAAAGTACGCATGAATAGCCGAGATCGCGGTCTACGATTTTCCGATCGGAGTGCTGACTATATATGGTTCATCTCCTTGCCTCGATATTCGTAGTGCATTCAAGTTATTTCCATAAACAAGCGAATACCTTGAAATCGGTCTACTGCGGGAGAGCACAGTGTATACGCATTGTAGTCGTATCGGTCAACATGTGATCTATGTGAGTTAACTAGCATTTTCGCTGTCATTTAAGTATATGGCCGAAAGAGTCGGCCTTCAGGAGTTGTGAAACGAACCGTGTCGTCCATGACCGGATACCAAAAAGGGCGCAGATTCACCGCGAGATTAGGAAACTCACAGACGTCCATTGTCTACTGTGTGTGAGTGAGACAGACGAGAACCTACGTCATAGGGAAACCCAGCAGAAGCCGTTTGTGCCCAAGGAGACGTAGCAGTGTTAAATATGGCGGACCTAAGATCGGCCATAAAGGGAAACATTTATGAAAACTATTTAATTCTATAGTAATGCAGGGAATGAAGCCGCAGTAATTTTAACCTGCCAGTTTCCATAATTTTTCATAGTGATCCCAATAAAACGTCAATATTAATCTTATCTATAATAGTTTAGTGTGAAAGTGAAATTAACAAGTTTTGTAACAAAGACCTGAATGCTAAAATCTGAACGCTTTAGTCGATCTTAACGATCGACATTTCATATAGAAGCGCATCATTAAGATTACAAACGTTGTAAATATCAACTCTGTAACTTTATTTGTTTAAAAGATATGGTGAATTTAAACTATCGGTATTTTCAGTTACGCATCAGATCATCATTTGCTCCACACAATACAGGATGAACGATGACAGCATGACACCTTATTGAATCATTAGGTAATAGAATATTTGCTGTAATGTTTATTGCATAATAATTGCTTTTGTTTTTTATTTATTTATTTATCAGAAAGCACATTGGTGCAAGGCTACTTGCCGTGGCATTCAAAGTTACGAAGTAAATTGTATTGGTTTTATGTAAAAGAATTTAACAATGGATAATATTGTTACTCTATTTAGAGCGTGAAAGTGGTCAAGCTTTGATTATTTAAATATGTTAAAATGTAAAATAATGTAGAATAAGCTGTAGCCGATCAGATGGACGGCTTCAGAAAAGGGAACTGCCCTAGTCAGTTGAGCGAGGATGTTCGGCGCATGGGTGACGGGACCGGGGACGGGCAGAGGGACAGTGTTCGTGCAGACGCCATAGCGGACATTTCTGCTGGAGACACAAAAGGGTACAGCTCGGATTGAGACGCGAAAGCGTACAGTCGGTCTTTAGGCAGCTAAGAAGTGAAACGACTTAGAAAATTTCGCATTGTGTGGTATCGCGGGACTTAGTTTCTGGGCGGTGAGCTGCCGCGAGCCTGGTGTGAACTCTTTCGTGTAAATGACGAGGTGGAGTATCGGACTTGCGTTTCGCAATGAGATTGTGAATGATCGAACTGCGTCAAGTGGATATGCGCTCGAGTGTAACAATAGCTCTAAATAAGACCACTTTCGCTATTAGTTTGCTTTCTGAATAAACATTATTCTAACCAAATCAGAACTGTGTGGCCTACATCATTTATGGGTCGTTAACTTATTCCCCGCTATTATTATTACTGTTATTATATGTTAACTTTGTATTTCGCAAACTTACCATCAGCCAGACAATTTAACCAAAGGGTCACATGTGTCTAATTTAGGGCGTGTAATGCGACACGTGCGGTTCAACCCACCGACGAGTTTGAGCCAATACATTTCGACGAAGAGGAACCGCATGTGCGCCCGAACGTCTTTGGGATGTTATCTCGCAACTACATGAAATGTATTCGCAGTAACGAACACGAACAACCATTACCTGCACAAGGAAATGACGACAGTGAATGGAACGGGACTCGAACCTGGATTTCCCGCTTTCGCGAGCGGCGGCCATAACCGCTTTGGCTATTCGTGCTCGCGGCAAGACCCAAACTTCCAAACGTCGTCGTTCCTGCGTGACAATCTGTACTCGTACACACATTACGTAATTCCCGTGTACGGGAGGACATTTTAACTGAATACGACATTGTAATGCCCGTGTTATTCTGATTACAACTCAAAGTTCACCCGGACATGCATGCATGTCCAAAAGAACTGCATCGTAATCAGAATAACACAAGCACTTCAATATCGTATTTATCTGCCGATACCGGGCAAGCGACTTTCAAGTACGATATCTGGCCTGTACGGGAATATACGTAATGGATGTACGAATACAGGCCACCCGCCAGGGTAGCCGAGCGCGCTAACGCGCTGCTTCCTGGACTCGGGTAGGCGCGCCGGCCGCGATCGAATCCGCCCGGTGGATTAACGACGAGGGCCGGTGTGTCGGCCAGCCTGGATGCGGATTTTAGGCCGTTTTCCACATCCCGCTAGGTGAATACCGGGCTGGTCCCCACGTTCCGCCTCAGTTACACGCGTCGCGGACATTTGAAACAAGTCCGCACATTTCACGATTTAGACGCAGACAGTTGGGATACACTGATTCCGTCCTGGGGTATACGGGGTGGCGGCAGGAAGGGCATCCGGCCATCCCTAACACTTAACATTGCCAAATCCGCTGTAACCACACCAACCCTGCGATCGCTGCGGGACTATGGCGTAAGCGAAAGAAAGAAAATGTATGAATACAGGCCGTAGCCGCATGGTTGAGACACATGAAAATTTGACTTAATTGAATTCGCAATTGCGAATGAGAACAACCATCAGCTGTAGAATGGAATGGCGACAATGAAAATTTGTGCCAGATTGGGACTCAAACTTGGTTATCATTTGGACTGCGCGACCGCTACGGTCGCAGGTTCGAATCCGGCATCGGGCATGGATGTGTGTGATGTCCTAGGGTTTAATTAGTTTTAAGTTCTAAGGGACTGATGACCTTAGATGTTCAGTCTCATAGTGCTCAGAGCCATTTGAGGCATTTTTACCATTTGGCTGTCCGTGCGCGACTCACGGGCAGATCCAAACTTGCACGTATCATCAAACATGCGTCTACAACCTGTACTCCTACATCCATAATGTACATTCCTGTACAGGTCAAAAAAATGGTTCAAATGGCTCTGAGCACTATGGGACTTAACTTCTGTGGTCATCAGTCCCCTAGAACTTAGAACTACTTAAACCTAACTAACCTAAGGACATCACACACATCCATGCCCGAGGCAGGATTCGAACCTGCGACCGTAGCAGTCGCGCTCTACAGGTCAGACGTTATACTTGAAAGTGGCTTGCCCAGTATCGACAGATAAATACGATATTGCAGTGCCTGTGTTATTCTGATATCGATGCAAAGTTTCCAGGATGAGATTTTCACTATGCAGCGGAGTGTGCGCTGATACGAAACTTCCTGGCAGATTAAAACTGTGTGCCGGACCGAGACTCGAACTCGGGACCTTTCCCTTTCGCGGGCAAGTGCTCTACCAACTGAGCTACCCAAGCACGACTCACGACCCGTCCTCACAGCTTCACTTCTGCCAGTACCTCGTCTCCTACCTTCCTTTCTTTCAGGAGTGCTAGTTCTGCATGGCTCGCAGGAGAGCTCCTGTAAAGTTTGGAAGGTAGGAGACGAGGAACTGGCAGAAGTAAAGCTGTGAGGACGGGGCGTGAGTCGTCCTTGGGTAGCTCAGTTGGTAGAGCACTTGCCCGCGAAAGGCAAAGGTCCCGAGTTCGAGTCTCGGTCCGGCACACAGTTTAAATCTGCCAGGAAGTTTCGATGCAAAGTTTCTTTGGACATGCATGCATGACCAGAGGAACTTTGCACCGTAATCTGACTAACATAGGCACTGCACTATTGTATGGAAGTTGCTTCTGGCCGTCAGTCTTGAACGGATAGCCAGATGGTAAGACGACCGGCAGGAAATCCAAGTTCCTGTCCAGCACAAATTTTCAATGTCGTCATTCCATTCTTCAGTTGATGGTAGTTCTTATTCGCAATTGCGAATTCATTTGATGTATTTTAATTGAAAGATGCAGCCTGGCATCAGCGGATAAATACGATACTGCAGTGCATGCGCTGTTAATAAGAATGATGCAACGTCCCTTCGGACACGCGCGCAAGTCCAAAGCAACGCGGCATCGATCTTATTAACAATACAGACACTGCAGTATCGTACTGTATGAACTGTTTCACGTCCACCTTTCGTAGCACACAATATCGTTAAAAATACGAGGGCGGTTCAGAAAGTAACCTCCGATTGGTCACAGTGCGGGTTGTGGGGGGAGTAGCGACGCCATCTGTGCGTTCACGCACTCAACAGGTCAGCGGCATCAAGCCGTGGTCGAGTGAACGTCGTACCTGCGCTAGTTTAGTTTTTGTGGCAGTTTGAAATGTGTGCTGCAATAGAAAACCCCGCCAAATGTGAAGTGCGTGCTGTCATAAGGTTTTTTACAGCCAAAGGATATTCTGCAGCAGCTATTCATCGTGAGCTTTGTGCCGTGTACGGACCAAGAGTTATGAGTGAAGGAGTTGTCCGTGAATGGGTACGTTTATTTAAAAGTGGACGAGAAAACGTTCATGATGAAGAGAGGAGTGGTAGACCATCATTGGTGACTGACGAACTCGTTCAGACAGTTGATGCAAAAGTTCATGAAAATCGACGTTTCTCAATGTCGGAGTTGTCTACTGGTTTTCCACAGATTTCTAAGACTCTCTTGTACGAGATAGTGACAGCAATATTGGGTTACCGTAAGTTCTGTGCACGATGGGTGCCCAAAATTCTTACCGACCACCACAAAACTCAAAGAATGGCCTCTGCATTAGACTTTCTGTCACGTTATGAGGACGAAGGAGAACCATTGTTAAACAGAATCGTGACCGGTGACGAAACCTGGATTAAGTACGTGAACCCTAAGACAAAAGAACAATCAAAGATGTGGGCACATTCAAATTCGCCTACCATACCAAGAAAAGCCTCGCAAGATTTTTCTGCCAGAAAACTGATGGCAACGGTGTTTTGGGATGCCAAAGGGGTGTTGTTGGTTGAATTCATGGAACGTGGTACGACCATTAATCAAGACGTGTACTGTGAAACAATAAAAAAGTTACGACGGGCTATACAGAACAAACGCCGTGGTATGCTGACTTCCGGTATCGTTTGTTTGCACGATAACGCCCGTCCTCACTCTGCTCGCAGAACAACGGCCCTTCTTGAGTCCTTCAAGTGGGACGTTATCAACCATCCACCTTACAGCCCAGACCTGGCGGCAAGTGATTATCACCTCTTCATGCATTTGAAGAAATGGCTCGGGTCACAGCGGTTTGATGACGACGAAGAGCTCAAAGATGCGGTCACAGGCTGGCTCCAGGCACAAGCGGGTGATTTTTATGCAGAAGGAATTTCAAAGCTTGTGAAGAGATACGATAAGTGCCTCAATCGCTATGGAGACTATGTAGAAAAATAGTGCAAAGATGTAGTTGTAAGATGTATATATTAAAATATTTTTATTTAACTTGGTGTATTTTTTTAAATAAACCGGAGGTTACTTTCTGAACGGCCCTCGTAAATGATAACAGGATTAATCGAACGTAATTGTAGACGTGTATTAAGTAATAAACTTACAGTTTTTTCACAACCGATGAAATCGACACAAGTAGTTACTTATTTCCATGATGCAGGAATGCGGAGACCGGGTATTGAAACTGAGAAGGCGTCTGACTGGCAAAGGAGTTGGCTAAGCGCACAAGAAAACTCGTGGCGTAGCGCAGACTATCTAACCTCGCTTTCACCACCCTCCCTCTACATGTTGCAGGGAACCGAAGGCAAGTTTGTATCCGTGCTTGAAAGCGCTTACGATGATAAGCGAATGCTGTCGACAGATGCCGACACGTTCACTCACATGTGTGCTTTCAAGCGGTCCACTTAGCTCCTGCGACGCTGTAAATGGTGATTACGAGAAGAAAGGAAGTAGTTTGTGGCATCTTGATGCATCGAATATAAGAATCTTTCAAATGAACAAAATGAACTGAAGGCATGTCCTTTTATATCACAGCTAAAGATTACTGGAACAGAAGCAGCACTGAACGTAATACGTTGTACGTTACAAGAGTGTAGACTGCAGATGGGCGTGGAGGAAATTAAAAAGGATGGAAAAGTTCTGTGTTCCCAGAATTGCCAAGAAAGAAATGTCATTGAGGTCTCGAAGTGAAGTGGCGCTGGCAGTGAGGATTTTGACGTACCAGAGACACAGTTTTTTGACAGACTTCGGTTCACCAGTGACTTGTAATCTTATGCGCAGCCAAGAACTTCTTGGTAGAAGGGATTACTTTTTATTTCACAGTGTCCTCCTTCGCTAATTTACAATGCACGAAGTCCCGAAGGAATCTATAACCACGCTCGTTCATCGTCAAATCAGCAGAGAGCAAGAACTGCTGATTTCCTTTCCACACTCGATCCCTCGACAGCCTGCTCTCTACGCGCGCAGTGGGGTCCATTGATGTGCGCCACACACTTTTCCTGCTCACTTAAACACGCGTTTCTCGCTCGCTATAAGGAACAAACCTGGAAATGAGCGCTTACGGATTGCCGCACGGAGACAACTGTTGCACAAGCTCATCATTGGTCGGATAAGCTTTCACTTTTCCGATTGTTCCGGTCGCTGACCGCGTGGTGGAGTCACTCGTACGATAGGCGCCGCGCAGATAACGGAACGCCGTTACAACTGGAATGTTTACTGCCTCGTTGTATGGAGTTCAAAGACGCACGGCTTTTAATCATACGAGGTGAGGTTTACGATCTTCCTCGCTGGAACATACCTGTGTTTGGTCAACATGATTCACGGGCACCTGCACGTAAACGCACAAACAGTACAGAAGAGTAACTCTCAAGGTGCGAACGTGCGTCTGCTCTGTCAGTCTTGCAAGGCTAAAGAAACAAAGCAGCGCGCCTGTGCTGGCCAACACGTCCCACATTCCTTCCCACTCTACTCCGCCTTCTCTCACCTTTCCCTCTCTTTCCAAACACACACACACACACACACACACACACACACACACACACTTGCGGTTCACCATGCGGAGTACGGAACGCGAGTACAATTGCAAAAGAAAACAAACGTTACGAAGATTCCGCGTCGCTTAAACGGCACGCTGATTCAGGACGTCACCAATGCCCAGTGTTAGTAAATACAGCTACCTGAACGGAAATTCAATAATAAACACATCGCCTCGCGAGAACGCGTTTCCGATCCTCGATGATAGGCCAAAGAGTCCTTTTTTGTGAAATGGAATAAACACTTCTTAAGCTAGCCAAACCTTGACCCTTTGTTGTAATCACACTTTTTAAAATTCCTGGTAGATTGAAAATGTATGATAATGTACGCGTTCGAGCCTCAAACTCTGATGTCTTACCTGTCCCAAGTAACAGCTTGCACACTACGGCAAGTATACTGTCTCATAAAAAGTTCAAGCACGCTTGCTAGAGAACGTTAACATTGGGAGTGTCCAGCCCTCCCCCGTATGACGCCTTCAACTGTGGGACACTTTCAGTGATGCGTCTGAATGTCCATGGAGGAACAGCAGCCCATTCTTCCTCAAGACCAGAAACCAGAGAGCTTATGATGTTGGACACATGGGTCTGGAACCATGTTGACGTTCTAACTCATCCCGACAATGTTCCATTCTGCTCAGGTCGGGACTCTGGGCAGACCTGTCCATTTCAGGAATGTTACTATCCACTGGAGCCATGTTGACGTTTTAACTCATCTTCTGGACAGACCTGCCCATTTCAGGAATGTTACTATCCAATGGAGCCTAGTTGACGTTCTAACTCATCCCAACGCTGTTCCATTCTGTTCTGGTCGGGACTCTGGGCAGGTCTGTCCATTTAAGGAATATTACTATCCACAAACCACTGCCTCACAGAAGCTACTCTACAGCAGGGTGCATTGTCACACTGATACAGTCAGCGTCTCCGAACTGTTCTTATAATGTGAACAGTGCACAATGCTGTAAAACGTGTTCATATCCTTCGACATTTAGTGCTTTCTTAAGCGCAATACACCCTAATCACGAAAAACACCCCCACACAATAACACCACTCTCTCCGAACTTCACTGTTTCCAGTTATCCACTGTCCGGTGACGTCACTCTTTACACCATCTCAAGCGTCGCTTGCCACTGATTACAGAAACGTGTGGCTAATGAGAGCTTCTCGACCACTGCTACTCCTTTCTTTTCAAGAACCTACGCACCGTCATTGTGAAAGCTGGGCTGCTGGTTGCACTCTGGAACTCGCGAATGGTCTCTTCCGTTGATTTAATGCGATATCTTACAATCACCATCCTCAATGCTCGATGGTCCTTGTATGAGATCTGCCTGCTCTCGGTTTAGCTCAGGTTGTTCCCCCGCGTTCCACTTCACAATCACTTCTCCGACAGTCGACTTCCTCAACTTTAGTAGGGCAGAAGTGTCCCTGTTGCGTTTCTTACTCAGCTGATATCCAGTGACCACGTTCGATGCCACTAAGCTTCCCTGGCCGACAAATTCTGCTGTCGCTGCTTCTCTACTGACGGCGCAATAAAAATGGTTCAAATGGCTCTGAGCACTATGGGACTTAACATCTATGGTCATCAGTCCCCTAGAACTTAGAACTACTTAAACCAAACTAACCTAAGGACAGCACACAACACCCAGTCATCACGAGGCAGAGAAAATCCCTGACCCCGCCGGGAATACGGCGCAATACCCTCCGCCTCCTTTTATACTGGCCGCTCCACCACTCGTGATACCTAGTGGTCAATTCCGCTTTGCATAGGAGGTGTCCGGATATTTTAGATCAGGTAACACATACACTACTGGCCATTAAAATTGCTACACCACGAAGATGACGTGCTACAGACGCGAAATTTAACCGACAGGAAGAAGATGCTGTGATATTCAAATCATTAGCTTTTCAGAGCATTCACACAAGGTTGGTGCCGGTGGCAACACCTACAACGTGCTGACATGAGGAAAGTTTCCAACCCATTTGTCATACACAAACAGCAGTTGACCGGTGTTGCCTGGTGAAACGTTGTTATGATGCTTCGTGTAAGGAGGAGAAATGCGTACCATCACGTTTCCGACTTTGATAAAGGTCGGACTGTAACCTATCGCGATTGCAGTTTATCGTATCGCGACATTGCTGCTGCCGTTGGTCGAGATCCAATGACTGTTAGCAGAATACGGAATCGGTGTGTTCAGGAGGGTAATATGGAACGCCGTGCTGGATCCCAACGGCCTAGTATCACTAGCACTCTCTGATAGGCATCTTATCCGCGTGGCTGTAAAGGATCGTGCAGCCACGTCTCGATCCCTGAGTCAACAGATGGGGGCGTTTGAAAGACAACAACCATCTGCACGAACAGTTCGACGAAGTTTGCAGCAGCATGGACTACAAGCTCGGAGGCCATGAGGACTACAAGCTCGGAGACCATGGCTGCGGTTACCCTTGACGCTGCATCACAGACAGGAGCGCCTGCGATGGTGTACTCAAGGACGAATCTGGGTGCACGAATGGCAAACTGTCATTTTTTCGGATGTATCCAGGTTCTGTTTACAGCATCATGATGGTCGCATCCGTGTTTGGCGACATCGCGGTGAACGCACATTGGAAGCGTGTATTCGTCATCGCCATACTTGCGTACCACCCTGCGTGATGGTATGGGGTGCCATTGGTTACACGTCTCGGTCACCTCTTGTTCGCATTGACGTAACTTCGAACAGTGGACGTTACATTTCAGATGTGTTACGACCTGTGGTTCTACCCTTCATTCGATCCCTGCGAAACCCTACATTTCAGCATGATAATGCACGACCGCATGTTGCAGGTCCTGTACGGGCTTTTCTGGATACAGAAAATGTTCGACTGCTGCCCTGGCCAGCACATTCTTCAGATCTCTCACCAATTGAAAACGTCTGGTCAATGGTGGCCGAGCAACTGGCTCGTCACAATACGCCATTCACTACTCTTGATGAACTGTGGTACAGTGTTGAAGCTGCAAGGACAGCTGTAAATGTACATCCCATCCAAGCTCTGTTTGACTCAATGCCCGGGCGTATCAAGGCCGTTATTACGGTCAGAGTTGGCTGTTCTGTGTACTGATTTCTCAGGATCAATGCACCCAAATTGCGTGAAAATGTAATCACATGTCAGTTCTAGTATAATATATTTGTCCAATGAATACCCGTTTATCATCTGCATTTCTTCTTGGTGTAGCAATTTTAATGCCCAGTAGTGTAGATGGTTCGATTCCCTGTTTCACACACTTTGCACCTCGCTGACAAACATTCTTTATTGCGCATATTCCCGTAATAAGCAGTAAAATGTCAAGTACCACCTGCCATGCAATTAACAGTGGTTTCTACAGCTTCTTACATAAGCTACGGATGGCAATGCCGAAATCCTTTATACGTTAGGTGACAAACAGACATTAACTTTCTTCCCGCATAGCACCTGCTTCTCTGTATTTTTTATTCCATGGCAGTGTGCTGCCACAGAATAGTGAAAGATGACCTGTTTCGTCCCACGCCCCTGCAGCGTCCGCGATCGAAACATGACGAATCAGCTTCGGCGCAAGACGGAACGTAAGGTGTGGCTAACACGCACGGCGTTACCTCAGCGTTTACACGGTCTGTTGCAATAACTCTGGAGTGCCACGGTCCTCACCGGAGAATAGTAACTGACGTCATTCTAGATGTCTGCTTTCACCACTTGGCGTGATGGCAATGAAGTGTGTATGCGTAAGTCAACCAGGGACGCCACGAATGCATGCAACATTTGCAGGACTGTTGCTACTGAGGGACCTCAGAAACTAATGAGAACATGTCGTTCCACGCCAAGACCATCGCGCAACAACAGTGGTGCATAATCAGAAGGGAGTAGATATTCTGGATTTCTTCGAATAACAGGTATTAGAGTGTGGGTGTGAAACAGCGCGGCAACTAGAAACGTCTTCCAAAGTTGAAGTACGCGCGATAGTACGATTCCTGTGGGCAAAACGTCTAAACTGCACACAGGTTCACCGTGAAAATTCAGCAATCCGATATAACGGACATTTGCCCGCAATTCTGCGCGTCTGTTCTTTTAACCTTCTTATATACAGTAATCACCCATACGCATGGGACTTTGCGTCTGGCAAGAGTCACAATAATTACACGCTAAAGAAGGTGCGAACGCCATAGAGTACTCTCTGTAAAATCGAACTGGGATTCCATCCAGACCTGGCGGCTTACTTGTTTCCGACTCTTTCAGCTGCTTCTCTAAAGCAGGGACGCCTATTACTTTGACCTCCTTACTGGAGTCAATGCGACGGTCAACGACGGTATGTCTGTATGATCGACCGGCGTGAATGCTTTCCTAAATGAGAAATTTAAAACATCAGCTTTCCTTTTGCTGTCTTCTGCTGCAACGCCAGACAGGTCGACGAGTGACTGGATAGAAGGCTTCGACATGCTTACGCGATTTTATATAGGATCAAAATTTTCTCAGGTGGTCGGTAAGATCTCTCGCTAAGGTATGCTACTCTAGTAGCTTTTGCCTGTCGACGTTTCCACGTTCTTTTTGACGCTTCAAGTGCAACACCTCTACCTACTTAGCATTTTCCGACTTTCGTTACTAAACAACGATCGACCTTTCCCACCCTTAGTCTTTATAGGCTTACATCGCTGACATCGTGGAATTATGGAATATGTTTTATGTTTACGTATAATTACTTCATGTTGCTTGCGTAGAAATGATGTAGATTTAAATGTAAATGATCAAGTGGATGACGTGGGAAGGCCCACGCGCCTGTTTAAGATGATATGGTTGTCTATAAGAAGATGACAGTCAGCCAGAATACTGTAGTAAGGTACAGGAAGATCTGCAGAGAACTGATGAATGCTGCAGGGACTGGCAGTTGACCTTGAATGTAAATAGACGTAATACACTCTGAGGTGAAAAAAGTCATGGGATACCTCCTATATCGTGTCGGACTTCCTTTTGCCGGCTTAGTGCAGCAACTCGAAGTGGCATGGAATCAACACATCGTAGGAAACCCCTGCAGAAATAGTTAGCCATTCTGCCTCTACAGCCCTTCATACGAGGGTGGTTTGAAAAGTTCTCGGAATCACCAAGAGAGGTCAGCGCTAGCGCAACGAGGTGTTCACGTGATATTCACTGGACTATTGCCTGTAAACACGTGCCACGTCAGTGCTCTTGGAAGAGAGCTGTGGCGGTGACGTGGCTCTGTTGTTGTTCCCGCGTAGTGATTTGCGAAGATGGAAAAAATCGAGATTGGAGCATTGATTAGGCACTTCGGAAAGAAAGGTATGAAAGCAAAGGACATTCATGCCGATTTCCAGAGTACACGGGGGGACTCTGCTCCTTCATATTCAACTGTTGCCAAGTGGACATATGAATTTAAATTGGGTCGGGAGAGTTTCGATGATGATCCGCGCAGTGGTCGGTCAAAATGTGTCACTACTCCAGGAATCATTGCAAAAGTGCACAAAATGGTAATGGAGGATCGCCGATCGGAAGTGCGTCAAATTGCTCGTTCGCAAGATGTCACCTGAAAGGGTTTATCACATTTTAACTGAAGAATTAGAAAGGAAAAAAAATTATCTACAAGACGAGTGCCGCGACTCTTGACGCTGGGTCAAAAACGCATGAGAATGGCGTGGCAAAATTACACGAAATAAGCCATGAATTGTTGCCACACCCACCTTATTCTCCTGATATATCTCTAACAGACTTCCATCTCTTTCCAAAACTGAAACTTTCTCTTGGTGGACGAAGATTCATTTCAAACGAGGAATTAATAGCCGGAGTTGACAACTATTTTGCAGGCCTGGATTTCCGATCAAGGCACTGGAACATCGTGGGACCAAGTGCATTAATCTACAAGGAGGCTACATTGAAAAATAAAAAAGTTTCAGTAATGTAGTACTTTTTTCTATTCCGTTCAGAGAACTTTTCAAACCATCCTCGTAATTGTGGAAGTGTTACCGGTGCAAAATTTTGTCCACGTACTGGCATCTCGAATATGTCTCAGGAATGATCGATGAGATTCAGATCGGGCTATCTGGGAACCAAATCATTCGCTCGAATTGTCCAGAATGTTCTTCAAACCAATCGCGAACACTTGTGGCCCGGTGACATGGTGCATTGTCATCCACGAACATTTATCGGTTTTGGCTGCAGATGGTCTCCAGGTAGCCGAACATAACCATTTCCATTCAATGATCGGATCAGTTGGACCAGAGGACCCGGTCTGTTCCTTGTAAACACAGCCCACACCACTACAGAGCCCCCACCAGCTTGCACAATGTCTTGTTGACAACTGGGATCGATGGCTTCGTGGGGGCTGCGTCTCACTCGAACACTACCAACTGAAATTGGGGATCATCTGACCTGGTCACGCTTTTCTGGTCGTCTGGGGTACAACCTATATAGTGACGAGCCCAAGAGAGGCGTTGCAGGCGATGTCGTGCTGTTAGCAAAGGCATTCGCGTCGGTCATCTGCTGCCATAGCTCATTAACGCCAAATTTCGCCGCACTGCCCTAACGGATACGTTAGTCGTTACGTCCCACATTGATTTCTGTGGTTGTTTCAGCTGCTGCACTCGGTCGTTAAGTAAAGTTTATCGGCCACTGCACTGTTCGTCGTGAGAGATAATGCCTGAAATTTGGTATTCTCGCCACACTCTTGACACTGGGGATCTCGGAATACTGAATTCCGTAACGATTTCCTAAATGGAATGTCCCATGCGTCTTGCTGCAAGTACCATCCCGCGTTCAATGTCTGCTTGTCGTCGTCCTCCATTATCATGTTGGAAAGCGTTTCACGTGAATAACCTGAGCAAAAATGACAGTGCACTGCCTTTTTCTACCTTGTGTACGCAATGCTACCGCCATCTGTATTTGTGAACATCGCTATCCCATAACTTTTGTTACCTGTGTGTACTGCGTGCACGTAGCGGAAGAATCCCACTACTGTAAAATTGCAAGAATGGCGTCAAATCACTGTAAACAGTAGCTACCACAATACATGTAGGAGTAACCGTCCGGAGCGATCTAAAGTGGAATGACCACATAAAACAAACGGTATGGTGAGCAGATACCAAGCTGAGATCCATAGGAAGAATGTAATTCATCCATAACAGAAGTGAGTAACTAAACACTTGTTCGACCGATTCTTGAGAATTGCTCATCAGTGTGGGACACTTGCCAGGTTAGAGTAATAAAAGAGAGACAAAAGACATAACGAAGAGCGGCGCGAGAGCATTACGGAGTTGCTCAACAAATATCAGTGTCAGACGCTTCAAAAGAGGCGCCATGCATAACATCAGGTTTACTACTGAAATTCCAAGAGAGTTCATTCCAGGAAGAGTCGGGCAATATGTAACTTCCTCCCAAATGTTGCTGTTCTTGTAGTCTTCAGTTCCAAGACTGGTTCGATACAGCTCTCATCTCCAAATAACCAATGTAACCTACATCCATCTGTACCTCATTACTGTATTCGTCTCTTGGTCTCCATCTAGAATCTCTATACCACACACTTCCTTCAACACTACATTACTGATTCCTTGGTGTCTTGCCTTCTTCCAGTCAAGTTATACTACAAACTTCTTTTCTCCCCAATCACATTCAGTATCTTCTCAATAGTTGCGCGATCCACAAATCTAATATTCAGCATTCTTCTGTAGTACCACATTTAAAATCTTCTTGTCTGAACTGCATGTAGTCCACGTTTCTCTTCTGTACAAGGCTGCACTCCAGACAAATACCTCCAGAACAGACTTCCTTTCCTTACTCATAGTCGATGTTAACAGATTTCTCTTCTTGAGAAACACTTTTCTCGTTGTTGCCACTCTAGATTTTCTATCCTCTCTACTCTGGTCGTCATCAGTTAGTTTGCTGCCAAATAGCAAAAACGTTTTAGTGTTTCGTTGCCTAATCCAGTTCCCTCAGCATCATCTGATTTAATTCTACTACAGTCCAACACACACTTTTTTTGCTTTTGTTGATGCTCTTCTTATACTCTCCTTCCAAGACACCAGCCGTTCCGTTCAACTGCCCTTCCAAGCCCTTTGTTGTCCCTGACACAATTACAATGTTATAGAAAAAATTCAGACTTTTTTATTTCTTCTCTATATACTTTAGTTCTATCTCCAAACTTACATACAGTGAAATTAACATAATGAGAAACTCTGAGGAGTTTAGAGCTAATACGAAGGTTTATCGACAACTTTCTTTCCACGCGTCGTTCGTGAATGGAACAGGGAAAGGGAGATCAGTGCCCTCCGCCACACATCGTAAGGTGGCTGGAGGAGTATAGATATAGAACAGTTGCTTCGAGCTCACGTTGTTGTTAATAAAAAAAATTAAATATTCATTTCCGACAATTACTTCCGTTTCTTAAAGTACATACTTTCCGATTCTCTACCGTCCCTATAATTTTGACCTTAAAAGTTTGGGACACCCTTTATGTTAATTTTTACTGCTTTCATTTTCCCGAAAAATGCTGTGGCTGTAACAGTGAAACAGCCTCGTTACACCTTTTACCTTAAACTTTCATTACTTTTTCACTCTGTAGAAATAGTGCAACTTAAGAACACGACAGTAATACAATAAACGTTTTAAAGAATACTTAAATTCAATATCTGGGTAGCTTTTACGTATCACTGCCTTCGTTACGCAAGGATGCCCACATGAAGTGCAGCAGTGGATTTAAGTTCCACGGAAAAGTGTGTACGTGCGCCGACATGCGGCAGCAATGGACGCGAACGAGAATAGAGTGCTTCCACTATTTGTTTCCCCGAGTGCGGGCGCGAATCCGGTGCGTCAAGAGGCAATCCTCCAGCGAACTACATGCTCTTAGGTTGTAGTTTGGTAGCGACGCCAAAGTCATTCATACGCAGTGCCTATTACAGCAGCCCTTGAAATTACAATTGTATTTTCATTTTGTTCCCACCTGTCAGCAAGCCATAAATTTACTCACGTTTTCGTTGTGAGTTATAGAGCGAACCGCTTACAGAACCGACAAGGCAAATAAACATTACTGGAGTGCCCTGCAGACTATGAAATCAGCAAAACGGCACAGTTTAAAGCTCTTGGCACTGTATATGTGTAACAAACCGAGTTCTTCGTGCAGTACTCATTGCGTGTAGACAATCCTGCGGTCAAATTTTATACCGACATTTGTCAGAAACATACGATCGTCAGTTACCTCACACGACTGAATCACCTTCAAGTTGTTTAAATACAAGAATGTAGTGTATTAATTCACTTAATACTTCTAAAAGGTATGTTCTGTGGTAACATGCACAGTTACATAGATCTTGATTACTTTAGCAAGGAATGTGCCATGATTTTAATTTTTTTTTGTTCTAACAATGAGTTGTATTATATAGTTCTCAAAATCAAGCAAGCAAGCAAAAATCTGCAGTCTGTTGACAATTAGTGTAAATAAAAAAAATCTTTTAAAAAATAGAACGGCTCATGCTCGTATTATTTCTCCAGATTCAACAAATATCTTCTACAGCTGAAGTGCTGGTTTAATGATAAACGGTTCATTTAACCAAATTTCCAACGTTAGTCATAGAGACTTTCACTTTAAATGCAGCAAGTAGCAGATAAAAAATTAGTAAGAAGTGAGTGTCACGTTCCAGTGTTTTTTTCATGTCATTTGTCTAAACAGGTATAACACACAGCCTAGATCTAGCTTTCTTTCCCATCCAAACGTTCGCAAGCAGCAGTAATAGTTGCAGACAGAAATCTAGTTTCATCTTCTTATACGTTGCTCTATGTTAATTCATCACAAACTCGTTACATCAGCTTAATACCTCACTGATGAATGAACACTTCCACTACAGGGCTCTAAACTGCTCATCGTACAAAAGCCAACAGTCTCTCTCGATTTCGTGGAATACGACTGTTTCAACATTATTGTGAGATGCAGCTACACGCACCGTAGGACTGACCGGCCAAACAGCACTGAACCATTAAAATGCAAGGAGGAACTCTTGTTATCGAGCAGCTGGGAAAAATATGGGACACAACAGATAATAAAAAATGGTTTTAATTGTCCTTATTCAATACGCAATGCGATACACCGACTGTCAAAGAGGCCGATCTGATCACACGCTCTCCATCAGAGCTGGTACTTCTGATTGACAGGTAGTAAGGATGAAACATCCATCAGAAACAGTAACATTCTATAGGCAGGTAGTACACTTGTCCGCAGTTCACCGTTAGTTTCACAGCCACCACGACTTAATATTTCGAAACTCCATTCCACAGTAACACCTCACTGTCTGAACAGAGTCAATGCCCTGTTTTTATTTTAATGAGCACTAAACTGCACCAATTATTCGCCTCAGTTTCTCTCCTCATTCAGCTTCAGAGAACAACGATTTCTCTTTAAACACAGTTAAGTTGCGTCGATTATCTATGACAATTTAAAATTACAAGGGTCATTTCGAAAGCATGTGCACCGTTACAGCGGCGTGATCAAGTTGAAATTCACGTCAGTTGTGAGCGACACTTAGGCGTGACGCTCGTGTATGTGTCTGCTGGGTCGCGTGGCGGCATCGTGAGCAATTCAGTTTGAAAATGGAACCTGAAACCGATTCAGGGCGGATACACGTAGTGACAGCGTTCCTACATCAAAATCGAATCCTTACGTGGAAAGAACCCTACGGAAATTTACAACGCTGTGAGAGAGGTATGTGGGAATAGTGTAGTGGATCGTAACACACTATCTGCTCGTTTACGTGATGTTCACGTAAGTGCTGAGCACAACCTAAAAAGTGGAAGGCCACCTACTGCAACGGACTACACCTCTCAGGTTATTGTTAATGCCATTTTGAGAGAGGATCGACGAAAAACATGAGAGGAAATTGCATATGAGGCCAGAAAGTGTGTCACTTCGGTTTAAAGAATCAAAAAGTTGCTGCCATATAGGTTCCGTATTATCTGGGTGAAAAGTAGAAAGCAGGTCAACAAATAATCGGACAAGAATTGCTTTGGCGTTATCGAAATGAAGAAGAACGGTTTTTGAAAAGGACTGCTGCACTTGATGGAACCTGGATATGAGACTTTGAGGCAGAACTGAAGCCTCAGTCGCCACAATGGAAAAGCCCCGACTCTCCTTGCTCGATAAAATTCTGCCGCCAATAGTCGAAGGTGAAAGTGGTCATGGTCTTTTGTATATCACGTGAATGGAATCACAGCTATAAATAGTGTGCCCCAGAGGACGTCTGTAACAGGTGTAATGCTGTGCGATGTGAGATCCGCATCAGATGGGACTGACGGAGGAAAGACTAATTAAGTTCTCTAATAAATTTCAGCTAGTAACAGCGAATTCTCTGCTCAAGAACCACAAGAGGAGGAGGTAAACTTGGAAAAGTCTATACTATTGTGAAATAGGGGTGAGAGTGCTACAGATATGATATGCGAATTGGGGTGCTAATAATTAAAATAAAGACTTTTTCGTTGCTGGTGGATATTCTCGTGAAATTTGAATATCTAACTTTCGCCTCTGAGTGCGAAAATATTCTGATGAAGTCTACCCATATAGGGAGGAGTGATCATCACAACAAAATAAGACATATCAGAGCACGCACAGGACGATTTCAGCACTGGTTTTTCCCGTGGGTCGTTCGAAAGGGGAACGGTAGAGAAATAGCTTAATGATTCGATGAATTCTCTCTACCAGGCTCTTTAACTGTGAACTGTAATCATGTAGATGTAGTTGGAAATCACCTAGGTTGTTCGTTTAGACGCCCAAGTGGTAGGTAATGGCTTGAATGATGAGTAACAAAAAATGGTTCAAATGGTTCTGAGGACTATGGGACTCAAGTGCTGAGGTCATTAGTCCCCTAGAACTTAGAAATAGGTAAACCTAACTAACCTAAGGACATCACAAACATCCATGCCCGAGGCAGGACTCGAACCTGCGACCGTAGCGGTCTTGCGGTTCCAGACTGTAGCGCCTTTAACCGAACGGCCACTTCGGCCGGCGATGAGTAACAACTTCCATCATTAGTGCAATAACATATTACTTATGACCATTAAAAGGACGAAGTCTGGTGTTCCAAAAGATACAGAAGAGGGGAAACAAAAGAGTTACAAAGGGATGAACACCTTACCATCTGCCGTCCTAGATGCCTGCATGCTTCTTCGGCCACTGATGGATCTCACCCAGCGCAATGCCTAACAAGTTAATGGCCTCAGCCAAGGGGACAATGCTATCTGTCCAAAATCACAAGGAATGAAGTGTACCTTTTCGTCAGTGAAGTCACTCAACAGCTAACATTTTACGAGCTGGGAGAAGCGGACAATGTTAAAAAAAAAAGGTTCAAATGGCTCTGAGCACTATGGGACTTAACATCTAAGGTCATCAGTCCCCTAGAACTTAGAACTACTTAAACCTAACTAACCTAAGGACATCACACACATCCATGCCCGAGGCAGGATTCGAACCTGCGACCGTAGCGGTCGCGCGGTTCCAGACTGAAGCGCCTAGAACCGCTTGGCCACACCGGCCGGCGGACAATGTTACCCGCCGAAAGTAGGAGTAAGGGACTCGTCTTCTCATGGGGGCGACACCAAGCTCAAGTGAAACATTTGAGAAGTACGCTGGCACCTGCATTCAGGGGCCCACACAGATAAAGTAGAATGCTTTTTCCTTTTCACCAGGCCAATCGCTCCAAGATGCGCTCGGCAACTGTTTGATTTCATTGGAAATACGAGCAACTAATGCACTAATCTATTTGGTTCCCTTTTAGTTGTTATTCTTCATGAAATCTGTTCCAACCCTACAAATTTGTTGTTGGTTTATCTTCACCAAACTGGGGCCAGCAGTCATTAAACAGGTGACAGAACAAGTGGGTCACTGCATCATTTCGTCCAACGTGGTCTCAGCAAAGAAAATTACTACACCAACTATCTGCGAAATGTCGCGAAGTTTGCTACAGAAAATTCGAAAAATGAGCTCTTCACATGTACTTTCTAGTGATCGCATCGCTCAGTGGACGCAGTGAATTTGGCACTGCACTGTTATTCTGCAGGAACTACCCTTGGCCAACGAAGCAAAATTATCATTACTCGTAAACTATAGCAACTTGGTATCTTAAAGAGCACGTCGGTCAGTTGGATGGCGGAAGCGAGGACGCCAGTACTCATTGGGCTCCCGTTATATTCCTGCACGGGTGGCGGGCATTAGCGGCGGGCGGTCGGGGGAACAGGTGGACGCAGCGGCCGGCGATGGGCAAGGGCCCGAGCCGCTGTTCCTGAACACCCCCAGCTGTTGCGGAGAGCCGGTTTAAAAATACTGCCGGCCAGCTACTGTTTGCGTCCGCTCGCCGGAAATGTTAACACAGGGCGGCCAGCGCGCCGTAAAGTTAGCACTAACAAGAGACGCTGTTCCGGCGCAGTTTCTGCCGACCGCCGATACGTCCGCCATGGCGCGCCGCCAATCACGTCACCGCCGACCTCTCATCCACGCCAGCCCCTTACCGTAGTTGCCACTCCGCCAGGTTTACCTAAGGCTTACCGCGCTCTTTGCAACACGGCGACGTTTCTCCTTTGCATACACATACCGATCAGCGCAGAGAAACAGGAAAATTTGAAATTATTAGAAAAAATGAAGGAAACATAGAAAACTTTTATTTGATGCTGAAATTTGTGTGCTACAAGAGCGGGAATTTCATTAGCCGTACACATTCGGTAACTCGACTTTGTAGATTTTGCACAGCACGGCGTAATGTGTTCTCCGAGATGTTTGAAACGTTTTCTTCAATCTGAACCTTGAACTGGGCAAGGTTTTTTGGTCTAATCCGGTGTACAACGCTCTTGAGATGTCCCGACAGTCACAGACTGAGAGGTCTGGAGATCATAGTGGCCAAGCGATGTCAGCATTCCTTGAATTATGCGAGCCCCAAACAACCTCTTGTCCACTCCTGTTCTGTAGTCTGCAAATCCTGACACTGCCCTCTCAATACATATTTCCTTTAGTGTCTTTTTTGTTAACAATATCAGTTTATTACCAGGCGTTAGCAGCATTCACTCAGTTAATTCTACGCAGAAATCCAGCCTGCATCTGGAAAGCACCTCCGTGAGTCTTGTGCAAAAACGCGTGCACTATTCTGCTGCATCCATTTTCAATAAGCTGCCACAAGAATTCAAAAAATCCAGGCACTTTCAGGTCCAAACTGAAGAGATCCCTCATGGCTCGCTCCTTTTATTCTGTCAAGGAACTTCTGGAAAAATTAATTAAGCTAATTCCTGTGTTACGTTGTTGATTATGATTATTTAAACTTACACCTACAAGGCATCCAAAATCAACTTCAAAAGTTGCAGCTTCTCTGCGCCACGCCACCCAGTACCACGGGTCCAAGAAGTCTTCGTGCTCCTAAGTCAAAACAGTACCTTGTATTTTGGAGTACATAAATATACAAACTATGTATCCTCCGGATCTGAATGTGCACCGTCGTTTTTTACACAAAGATCTATACGTCCCAAAGCCTTTTTAACATGTTGAGGAGCATCACAGGAGTTATACTTTCAAAACTTTTTTCAACGTTTTTGTGCAACTTTTCGTTAGTTTTCTTCCGATGTTAAACCCCACGGGACTTGATTATTCCCCATAACAAGTTGACTGGCGTGATAAGGTACACTTAAGATTTATGGCGAAGAAGCCTCAAAACTGTTCACCATCAAGCACTTGAATAGCACAGTATGCTGGATCTCTACGCTAATGTAACCACAAATGATCCACATTTCTCTTGACTTCGTGCTGAGGCATTAAACTCGTTTGCAAGAATTCTGATCGACGTAGGAAAAAAAAAAAATAGTCCGAACAGGTGTCGTGATAACATCTCGGCCCACATCAGCGATTGAGATGGGTTCCTTTCCAACGCTTGCGCATAATGAAGGCTTTCCTTGACTCAAAATCCACATTCCTCCTGAGTGAACTACGATATACAGCAGCAAATAACCCACTTGAGTCAGTCATTTGGAAATTATGCCAGCAAAGCACGACAGACTGCAATTCGCTGTTACATGTTGTTGTCAGATAACTGATTCATTAAAATCAGTCTAATTTTTTTTTACTGAGTACCGCCTACTTGGACCATGGTTTCTTTCCCCAAAACACGTTGACGCTGTGAACCCATTCAGATATATAATTTTAATAAATCCTTTTTTAATGTGGTCGTGCATTCTTGAATGCGGTATTTAAAGTTCAGTTGCTCGTTTACTAAGGATTCTCTGGAGACTACTCAGTTGACGAGCGACGCCGACACAGTCCCTTTCCCAATTCCCTACGCCCGCTACGCGGCCTGTCTTTTACACTACTTGAGACAAAAGAACGTTTCTCCCCATCACGACGAACTGCTTTACGAGGTGGGGCCTTGCCAAAGCGATCTCTAAGCCCAGCCATTATCTCCGCCGTTGTTTTACGTGTCTGCGGATGTCCGTACACCTCCACACACATCATTAATGGCTCTTCAAAAGTGTAACTGCGTCCGCTAACGTCAGCCATGGCTTCACAACTGAAACAACGCAATACTGAAGCAAAAGAATAAGATTTTGACAATAATACCTTGCGTCATCTCAAAGCAGGGATATCAGAATACATACTTCCATACTGCGGCCGTTGGTCGTAAGGAAAACGGCTAGAATACCCACACGACCACATAACACAATAACCTAGAGACGAGACCTTGTGGATCGATCTCAATGACCGTGCAGACAAGAGTATCTTAGAGCCCTGCATGAAGAGCACTTGCGGTGACGAGAGAACGGGCAGTACCGAGTTCACGCGACGAATGATTCCACAGACAATAATAGTGAGGCAGACGACAGTAGGAGCGGTAGAAGATCTGACGATAGCGGGACAGACGAAGACGAAGGAGCGACGCGGAATAAGGGCTAACCGTAAAGCACTAACATAGGCTAGGTGATACACTGCAACAGCTAGCTACTAATGTTGTTGAAACAAATAACCCAATCCTCGTAAAAGCCGGGATTGTTATGTACGGCAATTGTCTGACATTTATAAAATTTCACATAACTCATGCCATAAATTCTACATAGGACAGACCGGAAGAAACTTCAACGTCAGATACAAAGAGCAAATTACAAAACCGAAAAACACAACGTAAAAGTCATAAACGAGGCCCATCTTCCATATTATGCACAAGGGCCAATCATGAACATCTATGAAGAAATAGAGATACTTCTCATGCACACAATAAGCCTCTAAATTCACTGAACGAACAAACTGACCTCAAGCACAAAAAATATACTGAAAATTTCTGATGATATTATAAAGCAGAAAACCGGTAAAAATATGCAAACCAGCAATGGATAACACGCATCCATAGTAATAACATAAAAACCGTACAACAAAGATATAACACCAACAAAATATCAAAAATCTTAACCCATAACCATAACAAAATTATTGCGCATAAATAAAAATGAAATACAAAAATGTCAACGCAAACCACACTGAATTTCAGATAAAAAACACAACCAGAACCAAACCAAAGAAAATAAAACAATAGAATTTCCACATACCACCTACATCCAGTCGTAATTATGTAAACATGTAATATCGCTGATCCACTGCCATCCAAGCTGTCAAGGGGGAAAATAACGAACAACAACTGACGTAATCTATACCTAACAATCAGATACAACAATACGTCTACAACGAGCGTCCAAGTAACGTCTATGTACAAATTCCTAAAAAGATAGCATATGGTAGCGTCGACATTACAAGTAAGGTAAAAATATCAATCGAATGTATAATATCTATACCATCATAGTTACAGTTTACAATATCAAGACTATCATCTATCAATGTATTTGCAAAACACCTGACGATGGCAATATGCCGAAATGAGCTTATTGTGATTAATGCAATAAAACTCACACAAAGGTCAGTTACTGGTATATCACTATAGTAATCATGTAACTACAAGATATATGTTGCACTCAGTCCCCTTCCCCGAAAAGTGGTGCAGTAAATTCAGTAAATTGCCTGGCCTCTGTGCCTGAAGGTTGCCACACTGTCTGAAAGCTTGATAGATAGATCAGTGCAAGGCTGTCATCTGTCTTTTAGAAGCGACAACCATGACTGGCTTAAGAACCTACGCAGAGAAAACTAATGTTACGACAAATATAAAAAGTGCTCAATGTGCTCCAAAACATTAATTAATAGATACCGGCCAAATTGAGGGCATAAAAATATCAAATGCTTTGGGGAGGCTATTCAAGAGAATGGTTTAGAAAAAACTGCACGAGAGAAGAGGATATACAAAGTGTAAAAAGCGTTTGGTATAATTAAGACTCGCAGAAAAGGAAAGAACAACAAAGGACTAAGAACTGAAATTATAACGTGGTCCTTAGAAACCCTCAGCGCACGAAGAAGAAACACAAATAAAGCAACTATTTATTTCTCCAATCGTACAAATTCAAGTGGGGTACTGGGGTTTCTCAGACACCTTTACGCCGCAAACTAACGTACGGTGTATGACACCAAACAGTGAACCAGTGTTCTCTATTCCTTCCTTCCTATTCCATTCACTGATGGTACGCGGGACGAGACTGTCAACACGCCTTTACAAGTGCCCGAATTCCTCCATTTTCAGCGGTTTGGTACTTTGGATGAGGTAGTACGTTTCGTGACTCGTTTTGTGAAATGGGCACCCGGAACTTGGAAAGGCTCTCCGCGACTCACGACGTCTCCAGTGCAGACTGTTAAGCTTCTCTGTGACACTCTCACGACTAAAACAAAAACATAATGAGTCGTACGGCTCTTCCTTGAATCCCTTCCACGTCCTCAGTCAAGCCAACTTGGTAGGGAACTCCCAGAGCGACGAACAACATCCAAGAATTGCTCGCACGAGGGTTTTGTGACTCACGTCAGGATAACAGTTCCTAAGGATTCTCACAATAGAGCTGCGTCCTGTTCCTGTCTTCCCCGCGGTAAGATTTATGTGGTCGCTCCAACTTAAATCGCTCCGGACAGATATTCCTAAATACTTGAATACTGCGACTGATCGGCGATCGCGCAGTCAAAATTTACCGTATCGTATCCATTTAAGCGAGTAACATTACACTTGTTTTGCTGAGAGTGAGATGTCAAAGCTCCCTGAATTTCAAACCAAGTTTATGGCCCACTATTTTAAGCTAGGCCAAATGATACCTTTATTTCTGATTGTTATCTCCACTACGAACGACACACAGTTCGCATGGAAAAATTTTCAAACTGATCGCATTATTTGTTTGGCTTTCCCGCCTGCACAACAGTATTTTCTTTACCTTGCGACCGTTCGAACTTCATCGAAGGTCCTTTGGATATCATGAACGAACAGAACACGGTTTCCCATGGTCAGTATTTAGGGAAACAACACTTTCTGGAAATTTTTAAAAGACGACTTATTTATTTCCTCAGCGTTTTACGAGGTGTGATGGTGTATGTGATGTAACACGACAGGTAAAGGACGATGTGACCACTGGACACAGCGCCACAGGTTACTCCAACATATTCATGCTACATTATTTCACAAACAGCCTCCTGATGATAAAGTCTAAAACTTTCGAAAGGCGCTGGGGAAATAATAAATAATTATTGACTGATAGTAGTACACTTGTTGTTTCATTTAATCTCCAGAGAAGTCATCATTAGCTATTTAGAGTGGACACCGACAGACAAGGTGCGATGCTCACAAACTACATTCACACTCCAATATTTTTCCTGTTCTTTACGAGGTATACTGCAGAGTGTCTCGTTACACCATTACAGAAACGCTTCTTCTCTTCGAATGCCAGCAGAGATGGGGGAGTGGACCCCAATTAGTCCCAATCTTTCTTACAGACAGTACATCTTGAGCTACTGAAAGATCAGCGCACACCAATGAGCTTAGCGACCAGCTCGGAAACCTCGCATCGTTCTCTCGGTGAAGACTACTACACTCCCTGTACCAGTGCTGTGAACTGAATTTTAAATGCCTAACTGTATCCAGCATACGACTGCGACGAATGCCTTCGCAGTGCAGTGTTGTGCCTGTGTTGTTACGAGTGAGAACGTACAGAATGGAAGCCGGCTGAAGCGACGCAGTGGTTGAGAAGTCGTGCCCGTTCGCCGGAGGTTTAAATCGCCGCTACGTTCTTCCGATTTAAGCTTTACGTGGTTTCCCTATGGCACTATAGAATACGATGGGATCGTTCCGGTCAATAGGAAAGAAAAAAGGAACGTCGTGTTGACGAGAGAATCAAGAGACGGAGGACAAGCTTACATTGGGGAAAGACATCGAAGGAAACTGATCGTCATCGCTTCAAAGGAATCACCATTTGTCTTAAGCTAAATCTGTATGGTCGAACTGGTGTGCTCCCGAATGCGAGATCATTGTCTAAACCACTCCGTAAATTCGCTCCGTGCACTGAATAGGTTATAGCTAATTTCCCTCTCCGTCCTTGATCAACTGTGGTAGGTTTACTGTGCGGGTAACACCACAGAGATCGTCAGGTCGCGAATAACAGTTACTAATACCCTCATAGCCTCTGCCTGTATAAGACATATAAGACAATACTGATAGGTCTGAAATTTAACCTCAAGCACCTTGCGCTCAATATGGTGGTCAGTAATTATTGCATTTGTCATCCAGCCTCTTTAAGAGCAACACATACCACGCTGAAGCTTTCACTCATGGAGAAGAAAGAAAAAAGAACATTAAACATCTTTTTTTCGAGAGCATCGTATTACGTTGTTTGATGAACACCTTAGTTATAACGCCCGTGTACGTATTTTCGACGCATAATATGCACTCAAAAACATGCCAAAAATACACAAGGTGTTTCCGTGATGATGTCACAAACCTCCAAGGATGATGGAGGCAGGTGAATGTATGAATTTGAGATGAAGGATCCTGATCCGGAAATGAGCGAGTCGAAAGTTATAAGCGAAAATCGTTTGATACCTCTGACAGTGGACCTCTTCTGCTGCAAGCTCTTTGCTTTCCACATTTTTGGAGGAGGTAGTGTGTTCCCAAAGAAGAAAAAAAGGACAAGTAAATAGAGTTCATAGAGTTATGAGCACTTACTCATCTTTGGTACGGTAAAATACATCTCTTCTACTGAACAAGGGCTCATTGCTCTTAAGGTATACATTCTAGAGCCTATGTTTACCAACCAGTCTTTTCTTGTTTTGGTCTGTTCTACATCCTCCCAAAACACAGAAAGCAAAGAGCTTGTGGGGTGAGAAGTCCATCGTCGGAAGTATCAGAACGATTTTCGCTAATAACTTGCGACTCTGTCGTTTCCGGACCAGCGTCCTTTGCCTCAGATTGATACATATAACATTCTCTATCAAAGTTTGTAACATCATCCCGGTTACATATACCCTTCTCCATCATTCCCGAAAGTTTGTAACATCACGAAGTCATCCTGTACAGGAAAAGGTAACAGCGAATAATATGTACACAGTCACGATGCAAGAAGCAGGACACATTTGTATTCCGGGTCACATATACCACAGGGGCAGAGGAAATACTTAGGATGGTACCGTATTTTACGGACTATAAGACGCACGTTAATTTTTAAGTATTTTTTTCTATAACATCTTTACCATTTTTATTACTAGACTGGAAACCCAGCTAAAAGAATTCTTACTTTATAAAACCGAACTGATCTCCAAAATCTCTGAAAATCCTCATCTTCTACTTTTGGCTATTTTGCATTCAGTCCTCTATTTGCACATTTTTGCAGTTACTATCTACTACCAGGTAATCGACAACGGTTTTTTCCGTTCGTGGAGGGCCGAAATGCCGTTCGGCTACTGCGTTTCCATGTTCCTCTGTATAAGCTGTTACTTTCAATGTATAGCCCGATTCATATGAATACCTTTTATTTTTTCGATTACGAAACCAGCTACCAACAAAAATATTGTTCTGTTACCGATAACACAAATCACTTTCAATTCAAGTTCACTGGCGCCACAGACTGCAATGACGCATCACAAACCCAGAACACTGTTCTGGGTTTGTGATGGGGGAGGGATCAGTGTTAGCAAGCTTGTGAACCCCCGTAACTCATATTCGTCGCATCGCTGCACTGCTGCTATCAGTTGAATCCAATGTTGCCAGATAGATACGTTTACCGCGGCATAGAATATATGACCATTTTTAAGACTGGTGGGAATGTTAAGTCAAACAACGGACATTTTATATTAATTTAGCGTATAAGAGGCACCTGATTTTTGGAGGTAATTTTTCGAAGAAAAAGTACGTCCTATAGTCCATAAAACACGGAAACATGTCATCGAGTGATAAAACAACATTCAGTGGTCACTGTGAAAAGTGTAGTTAACGTCGTCACTTTATTCTTAATTATGGCGCCGAGTCTCACATTCGACAACACTGTTTGGTCTCAAGAGCAAAACAATGCACCCACTTTGGAATAAGTGAACAAAAATGGCTCTTTGAACTTCCTATTTTCAGACTGACAGCCTTACTATTTCACCACAAGTAACTAAATCGGCGGTAATAGATCCCTGACAGTTTGTTTCAACCAATCACGAAACATAATTCCGCATACGTCTCTAAGGCGACGTCTCAGTGTTGTCGCACCTCTATAGACCTACTTTTTTCGTCTGCATCAGTTTGCACTTCGTAATGCGCTGTCAACGTCAGGAAGCACCTTTCATCGACGCTACTATTAAGTACTCAAAAATATGAAAATGCTTCTGCGAATAACTGTTCTCTAAATACGCCCCATAATACCTTAGTTACGCAGAAATGAAGAGATCTGCAAAGAACTGATTAGCGCGTAGAGCTGCATCAAACCAGTATTCGGAGTGAAGCCCACCACAAGAAAAAAAAACTGCATCTATTTGAACAAGACTACAGTACACCAAAAAATCGTAGTAGCATGTCAAGCTGACGTCGCTCTTGTATAGAGTAACAATAAACAGCAGTTAACGAGACAAACAGGTGACCTAGATCAAATCTCTTCCCTGGGCAAACGTCTAATGGTCTGGAACAGCAGTTAGCTTCGTAATATTAAGATGTCTTTCCATGTCGATTTAGGCCAGGGGGAGTCAACGTTTTTAAACTACCGCCCACTTTTGTATCTCTGTCAACGTTAGGTTGGTGCATTACGTTCGTAGCGTTTTTCCATAAGTTTAATAAACATAACAGAGACTTTAGTCATCACAAATATATTCTCCTTCACTATTTACTACAGTCTGCCAACGCTGGAGTAGCTTTTCGATTCCACGACTGTAGAAATCACGTGACAGACGAACTCATCGAGCGAAGATCGGAGCGCATTTTCATCCGTGTTGCAAGTTCCCTGAAGGTTGTTCGTGGGAAAGCGGAAAAGGCGAAATTCTGAGTGTGCAAGATAAGGTGAACAAGATGGGTGCGGAATGATTTCCCAACTCTTGTGTTTTTATCAGTCTAGCACAATGCGGGTGGGCATTATCGTGGAGTAGCATCACTTCACGCAGCCTTCCAGCTAGTTATTCTTAGACTGTGTCTACATATTGATAATAAATGTGTGCAGTGATGGTTACACATCGGGGAATAATTCGTAGTACACCACACCGTCGTTGTTCCACCACATGCATAATATTCTCTTTTGTGGATGCGCGCAGCACTTTGTATGGGGAATTGCTGCTTTGTTTGGGTCAACCAGTCCTTTCTTTAACTTATGTTAGCATATCTCGAGACCAGTAACGTGCAGGATAGAAGTGGTCGGTGTTGTTCGCGAGCCAGCCGACGACGGGCAAGCAGAGATGCACATATAGCCATCCGCCGATTTCTGTGATTTTGGCTTACAAAATGAGGTACCCATTCACCCCATTTTTTAACCGTCCCCATCGCATGCAAACGTCGCACGACGGAGGAATGATCACAATTCATAACGTTTGCCACTTCTCGCGTATACTGACGTGGACCATTGTGGATTAATATGCTTAAACGATCTTCATCAAACCCCGAAGGTCTTCCTGAACGTGGAGGGTCAGTAATGTCAAAACGATCCTCCTTAAAACGAGAAAATATATTTCTTCACGTGCTCTTTCTAATGCCCTTATCCTCATACACAGTGCAGATGTTGCTAGCTGCCTCCGCAGCTGTCACCCCTCTACTGAAATATAACAGAAAAACATGTCCAAAAGGTTTCAGTTTCTCACTTGACACTCCATTATCTAGACTCCACAGCTGCACTCATCATCTCCAAATGACAAAATGACACTATGGAAACTCAAACAGCAACAGTGAACTACAAATAAAGAATTACAATCGATAATATATAAAGATAGTAACTGTTCTCGAAAGAACAGATATCATTGATGACCGTGCAGCTTCTCTAGAAACAAATGACAATTAATTGAAACCCTCAGCTGCCGACACGTGTTGATTGATATACCTCGATGGGGACAGCCGAAAGTGTGTGTCCCGACCGGGGCTCGAACCCGGGATCTCCTGCTTACATGGCAGACGCTCTATCCATCTGAGCCACCGAGGACACAGAGGAATAGCGCGACTGCAAGGACTTATCCCGTGCACGCTTCCCGTGAGACCCACATTCCCAACTGTCCACAATCTACATACGTAATGTTCCTAATAGATATTTGCCCATCCACTCATTACTCGCGCACACTATGTAGATTGTGGACAGTTGGGAATGTGGGTCTCGCGGGAAGCGTGCAAGGGATAAGTCCCTGCAGTCGCCTTATTTATCTGTGTCCTCGGCGGCTCAGATGGATAGAGCGTCTACTATGTAAGTAGGAGGTCCCAGGTTCGAGTCCCGATCGGGGCACACATTTTCAGCTGTCCCCATTGAGGTATATCAACAACACCTGTCGGCAGCTGAGGGTTTCAATTAATTATCATTTACAATCGATAAACAAATCCATAGCAACCAGAATATCAACATGTAAAACAAAAACGCTATGAACTTATACACCAACCTAAGAATAAAATTTTCGAACCGCCAACTAGCTTCTCAGTAATGGTGATTTATAAAGTAGGCAAGCAAGTTCACTTAATAAAATTTATAAAGCAGCTTTACAGCAGGCTAAATCATATAACTGTAATTACTAACCGAAGACGTGGCCAAAATTTGAACCTAATGAAAATGGTTTTAAACTCCCTACCACCTACGACCCACCATGAAGACTGTAACGCCCTCTAGTGGGCGGTAGGTATCAGGTTGGCTACCACTGGTTTAGGCTAACGGCGGTCTGGTTGCCCACATATCACATTAAACAAAATACGAAAACGAAGCAACAAAGTTCACAAATTAGTTTGCAGAGAGATGGTGACGAAACGTTTTCCACTATGTCAGACAACGGTTTGGCGTCGAGTAGGGCATTTGCTCAACGGCAGTCACGTTCATGGTGAATAAAGACGCATCTATTCGGATTGTGCAATGTGGAATACAGTCAAGAAGAGAAAAAGATGGAATGTTATGTACAAGTTCAGCACTGAACACCACCACAACGATTTACAAATTATGTTCCTGTGGGGCTATGTCGGAAGTGGGAAACTCTTTTAAGACTGGAATGAATGGCACTGAATTCTAGAGGAAGACACAGCGTTACAAATACCGAAAACCGGAAGACTCGGATACTGTTTACGGAAGCCAAAAAGAAGTACGGACGCAGCACGCGATGCGGTGTGGTAGATTTTCGAGATTGTCTACTCACACCTCTATGAGTCTCAGTATCAATCTTCCTAACGGATTCCGAAAGGAATGCGCAGACATTCTACATTCCATAGTACCTTAGAGAGATACATTTTTTAACGACTGGTGCTGGATAATAAACCGGCACGGAAATACGTCTATACAGATCCTGCAAAGGGATGCTATTCATAAAAATGACCTCTTGCCTCTTTACATATGAGGTCTCGGGTTTCAGAAATGAAGCAGTAATTTCTATTACAGCGCCTACAATAACAAGAGACAGACAAGGAACAAGAACTTTTACGGAGATAGCACTTCTCTGAGAGAAGGCTATAAATTGGCCGCAGGCAATGAGAACCTCCCAGCAGCTCCGGTGGCAGCCAAAACAGAAGACTCGAAGCTGTCCTGAAATAGGCAGGAATGTGCTAACAGCTGCGCGCCAACCCAGAAGCGCCTTCCGGTGCGTTCTCGTGCCGCGCCAGCTGAAGTGCAACATACTGTGGGCAGTGCAGGTCCGTAACACAACTCACAAGACACTATGCTGGCGCAAACGAAGTACAGAACGTTGTGCTACGGTATGTCAAACTCGAAAAATAGCAATCCGACAGTTACTTGCTCTTACACACGGCCAGGTTGAGAAAGATTGCTGATATATGTACAATACTCTATTTTTCGGAGTTAAAGTTTTATATATACATAACCTAATAGATAATGCCGGAAGTTCAATGCGGCTTTTCGCGGATGATGCTGTTGTATACATAGGACTAGCGACCGTGGAAAACTGTAAGGAAATGCAGAAAGACCTGCAGAGGACCGACGCTTGGGGCAGGGAGTGGCAGTTGCCTATCAACACAAACATATGTAACGTTCTGCGAATACATAGATACAGAGACCCTTTATTCTATGATTACGAAATTGCAAGCCAATCACTGGAAGCAGTTACTTCCATAGAATACCTAGAAATATGCATGCTGAGCGATTTGAAATGGAACGACCACAAAAAAATAATTGCGAGAAAGGCAGATGCCAGACATATTCACTGGAAGAACCCTCAGGAAATGTAGTCCATCAGCACAGGAATTCGACCATTCCTTGAATACTGTTCATTAAGGGAACCGTACCAGATAGTATTGATAAAGGAAATATAGAAGATCCAGAGAAGAGCTGTGCGTTTTGTTACAGGTTCACTTAGTAGACACGAAAGTGTCACAGAGATGATCAACCAACTTCAGTGGCAGATACTGCAAGAGAGGAGTTCTGCATCAAGGTGTGGCTTATTGTTAAAATTCCCAGAGCGTAAATTCCTAGCACAGTCAACAAATATATTCCTTCCTGCTAGGTAATATCGTGGAGGGACTATGAAGACATAATTACAGAGATTCTATTCCACACGGAGGCTTACCGGTCACCTTTCTTTTCGCGACTGGAATAGGAAAGGCCGGGGGGAGGGGGGGGGGGGGGGAGGAGGAGTGAGAGTGGTACATAACGAAACCTCCGCCACACTATAAGGTGACTCGCGGAGAACCCTGGTTAAATTCGCAGTCCCACTTGCAGGATCTCGCCCAGCCAATAATGTGCTGTTCAGCTCGTCTCTGTTTACTATGTAAGTGAAAAAGGTAATTTATCTCGAATACAGTAAACGTAATAAATCAACATGTACATAACGTCATGTTTTTACTGCTTTGAAGTAGTAAACATCCGAGATGCAATTTCTTCAATCAGTTGTGAGCGTGCCAGAGACGAATATGCAGAGAAATCAGGTCATACAGCAGACAATCATCATTTACAGCTTACGTGACAAAATCTTAGAATATCGTCAAAACTGGAGATGTCATGTAGAAGGATTGAGCGATGAACATGTGCAAAAATCGGTCTACTAGTAGAAGCCTAGAGGGTTCCGCAGAATGGGAGACAAGCAAGGATCGAGTCTAAAATTCACAAAAAGTTGAAGGACCAATACATAAATTTGACATTATGAACTTTTCAACCATATTAAGCTGTAGATAGTAGTATACGTCGACGAACGTCGCCAAAACAAATCGCAAATGATCGAATCTCTTCAAAAGAAAATGTTACAGATTTTGCATCTTTGGTAACAACGAGTCTACGAATTAGAAACGGATAATCCAACGTCTCGTCCAAATCTTTTTAAGAAACGAGGAATGTTTCACTAAAACACATTCACATAGTATCTTCACTTAGGGAAACATGTCTTAAGTATTGGAGTGTTTTAATATTTTTTTAACGCTCCGCACAGCGTCATTAGCAAGTAACACAGCTTAAGTCGTATTTCTCGGGTAATAGAAGGCTGTTTTTCAATGTTCACAGCGCCAATCGACAAATGTAGGTCGTGTATTTTGAGTAGGAAACAGTGTAAGAAAGTCAAAGAGCGGTGTTTACAATAGAGACCTGGAGTATCCACTGCTATGCCTCGCTTTTCAGGCGCTGATAAACAGAACACGGACTGGGTCTGTAGGCCGTCTTGAAGCCAAGACGATACGGGCCTCGGGGGTTTCCGGTTCAAAGGCGACCCGGTACAAACAGCTCAACGCCCTACACGACTCCTGTAAGGAAATATTGTCGCTAAAATTATCGCTACAGCCATCAACATCACAAATGGTTCAAATGGCTCTGAGCATTATGGGACTCAACTGCTGAGGTCATTAGTCCCCTAGAACTTAGAAATAGTTAAACCTAACTAACCTAAGGACATCACAAACATCCATGCCCGAGGCAGGATTCGAACCTGCGACCGTAGCGGTCTTGCGGTTCCAGACTGCAGCGCCTTTAACCGCACGGCCAATTCGGCCGGCATCAACATCACAGCAGGGCCCTCTTCAGGAAAGGGTCATCACACATGAGTACTAAATGGTCACTGCAGAATTACTTTTTTGTTGCAGTTATGAACCTTGTTTGAAAAAAAAATGGCTGTGAGCACTATGGGACTTAACATCTGCGTTCATCAGTCGACTAGAACTTAGAACTATTTAAATCTAACTAACCTAAAGACATCACACACATCCATGCCCGAGGCAGGATTCGAACCTGCGACCGTAGCAGTCGCGCGGATCCGGATTGAAGCGCCTAGAACCTTGTTTGATTGAGATAGGTGTGCGTCACACATTAAACAAGAGAATTTCCCTATCAACCAGTACAACAGGGGTGAGAGTTGGGCCGACACTCAGAATGCCTACACTGAAAAAACTGGTATGGGTGCACGAAAAATATTCACCGTCTGACATGGCTGTATGGCAACTTCCAGAAGATATGAAATATGGCACATGCAGCCAAAAGTGTTTGTCCTAAAGTGTTAGTACAAGAGAAGCTGCGTATTCTTAGAATGCCACGAAGTCTGTACGATGTCTAAGCATTATCGTATTCCTGTTGGTAGTGCCCAAAAAGTACAGCGAAAATGCTGCAAAACACATATGTACAGAAACCGTACTCTTCATAAGCTGTTACCGGAACATCCTCTGAGAGCGTAAATGGGGAATTCTTGGAAGAAAGACGACGTAGTTCTCACAAAACCCAGCTGGGGGAAATTAGAGAAATTGTATACGAAGAACATTGTGCAACCATTTTGCTTCTACTTTTGCATAGCTATAATAGTGCGGATCGAGAGAATAAGATAAATGAGAACTTAGGGAGCTTGTAGAAGCATACAAAGTCATTTTAGCCGGACGGGGTGGCCGAGCGGTTCTAGGCGCTACAGTCTGGAACCGCGCGACCGCTACGGTCGCAGGTTCGAATCCTGCCTCGGGCATGGGTGTGTGTGATGTCCTTGGGTTAGTTCTAAGTTCTAGGGGACTGATGACCTCAGAAGTTAAGTCCCATAGTGCTCAGAGCCATTTGAACCATTTGAAAGTCATTTTTCCCTCGTTCAATACGCGAATGGAACAGGACAGAAAGGCGATAATACTAGTAGGATGTACCCTCCGCCATGCACTGTGCGTTTATGTAGATGCAGCATTTATGGGGCGCTGTCGATACGCGTACACACTCGAAAAAACCCACTGCACTAAGACAATTGCGAGCAGTACTGCAAGATGTGTGGATCAATATCCCTCCAGAACGATTCCAACGCTTCGCCGTGTCGATGCCTCATCGTATTACTGGAAGCTTTAGGGCTCACGGAGGAGCGACATGTTGTAGTTAAGCACCGATGTTAGAATTCACACTTGACACAATACTTCGTATCGATTTCTCTTCTGTTATTCCGATGAGTGTTTATGGCCAAAACGCGTCAATAAAGATTTTGTAACAAGCAGATTCTTACTATTCAGCGGTCTTAAGCAGCATAGATGCTAAGTATTGTTTGCATCTTTACAGAAACCAGAACTGCTATAACAAGGATATGAAAGGGAAGCAGTAGTTGAAAAGAGAGTGAGACAGAGCTGAAGCTCATCGCCGATGTTATTAAATGTGTACACTTGGCAATCTGTAAAGGATATCACGGAGTACACTAGCAAGGGAATTAAAATTCAGGTAGAAGAAATAAAAACTTGGAAGTTTACTGATGACACTGTAATTCTGTTAGAGACGCCAAGAGAGCTATAAGGTTAGTGGAACGGGACTGACAGTGTCTTAAAAAGAGGTTACAAGATGGACATCGACAATGCAGGATATAACGGCAATGGAATGTAGTCGAATTAAATGACGCAATTCTGAGGAAACTAGTTAGGAAATGAGGCACTAAAAGTAGTAACTGAGTTTTCTTGTTTGAGCAAATGATTGCCGAAGCAGTGATTCAGATGGATACAGGTTTTATATTTTTTTAAACAACGATGTACAGATTTTTTGTTAAAACTGATTGAGAGAAAGAAAATGTTGTTCTGTGAAGGTGTTCCGTGTTCTTTTCTTTCTCGCAGTCAGGTTTAACTTGGATATCATGGCATTTAAACCTTCAGACCAAGTGTTTCCCCTACATACACTCTTCATCCTTATATATATAATTTTATGGTCCAAATGGCTCTGAGCACTATGGGACTTAACATCTGAGGTCATCAGTCACCTAGAACTTAGAACTACTTAAGCCTAACTAACCCAGGGGCAGCACACACATCAATGCCCGAGGCAGGATTCGAACCTGCGACCGTAGCAGCAGCGCGGTTCCGGACTGGAGCGCCTATATAATTTTAATCAAAAATTGTATACACAAGTGCACAAGTGTGCTATTTTGTTTTCTTCGTTGCGGTCAATTTTAAGAGGAAAGAGAAATGTTGTATTTATGGCTTATCGACTTATGATTATACTATTACAATCCAATCCGAATCATCCGAAGCTTTGCAGTCCTACCCGTTCACACATTAAAATTATGGGAAATATTATCACTGAAGCTACAGTTCTCACACAACCAGCAGCTGGAAAGGTCTATCCTGTATCCCTTATATCAATGATCCCAACCGATTTACCCATTCATTTTAAGTGACTTTATTTCCCAATCGAGGTTTCGTTTGCAGTAACACTAGACTAGGGTCAAAATGGGAAGAAAGGAGAGTGGGAGAAAATAGATAGAGAGAGGGATCAGGAGGAGATGGAGTGGAACCGAGGGCAGAGGAGAAGATGGGAAGTTAGAGAGGGGTGGAGGAGGAGAGGTCGGATTGAAGGAGGACATAGAAGCAATTCAGAGGCGGGCTGCTGGATTTATACCGAGCGAAATGGCGCAGTGGTTAGCACACTGGACTCGCATTCGGGAGGACGACGGTTCAATCCCACGCCCGGCCATCCTGATTTAGGTTTTCCGTGATTTCCCTAAATCGCTCCATGCAAATGCCAGGATGGTTCCTTTGAAAGGGCACGGCCAACTTCCTTCCCCGTCCTTCCCTAATCCGATGAGGCCGATGATCTCGCTGTTTGGTCTCTTCCCCCAAACAACGGAACCCTGCTAGATTTGTTACTGGTAGGTTTGATCATCACGCGAGTGTTACGGAAATGCTTCAGGAACTCGGGTGGGGGCCTCTAGAGGAAAGGAGGCGTTCTTTTCGTGAATCGCTACTGAGGAAATTTAGAGAACCAGCATTTGAGGCTGACTGCAGTGCAATTTTACTGCCGCCAACTTACATTTCACGGAAAGACCACAAAGATAAGATAAGAGAGATTAGGGCTCGTACAGAGGCATATAGGCAGTCATTTTTCCCTCGTTCTGTTTGGGAGTGGAACAGGAAGAGAAGATGCTAGTTGTGGTACGAGGTACCCTCCGCCACGCATCGTATGGTGGATTACGGAGTATGTACGTAGGTGTAGATGTAGATGGACAAAGAGAGGACGGGGCAGGAGACTAGGACGTAAATAGAATTACCATACATGTTTAGCAACTGCGAAGCATTGCCGGGTTCACTAGTAGAATATTTAAAGTGTTAGGAAATCTTTTCTAAAGGTATCTGTCTGGAGTGTATCGGGTGAACCGTGGACGATAAACAGTTCAGACAAGAAGAGAAAAAAAGCTTTTGAAATGTGTCGCAACAGATGAATATTGAAGATTGGATGTTTAGATTGTATAACTAATGAGGACGTACTGGATCGAACTGAGTCTGAGGATAGAAGAAATTTATGGTACAAACTGAGTTAAAAATGGAATCGTGGAATCGGTTGATAGGACACATCATGGAGCATCAAGGAATCGTCAGTTTGGTAGTGTGTTTGTGTGTGTGTGTGTGTGTGTGTGTGTGTGTGTGTGTGTGTGTGTGTGTGTAAACGCGCGAGCGCGAGGGGTGGTATAAAATTTGTAGAGGGAGACCAATGCTCGAACACAGAAACCAGATTCAAAATTGTTCGAATGGCTCTGAGCACTATGGGACTTAACATCTGAGGTCATCAGTCCCCTAGAACTTAGAACTACTTAAACCTAACTAACCTAATGACATCACACACATACATGACCGAGGCAGGATTCGAACCTGCGACCGTAGCGGTCGCGCGGTTCCAGAATGAAGCGCCTAGAACCGCTCGACCACACCGGCCGGCGAAAGCAGATTCGAATGGATGCAGGTTGCAGTAGCTACGAAGGAATTAAAGAGACTTGAACACTATAAATTTGCTCAGAGACCAAAATCAGCCACTCTTCAGAGTGAAGATGACAACTAGAGCAGTTCTAAGGGCGTGGTGCTCCGTTGTGAGTAGTATAAAGTTGGCAGGCCTCCTGCGCGACCTTGTGTCATCACGCGCAGGGGTCCGGTCGGCGAGACGAGTCAGTAGCCTCGGCACTGCAGGTTAGGACGCCGGCGCTCTCCGCACGGCGGCAGCCGCCTCGTCTATTCCTGTATGTGTGCCGCAGCAGGGGGCGCCGCCAGCAGCCAGAGCACTGACCCAGTGGCGCGCAGCCGCCGTGTGTGGCGCCTGCCCTCGCCTGTAGCTCTGCAGCTGCTACGCTTTCCGAAATTAAGGCTTACTCTTATACAGACTCACCCGTCACCACGCAACTGACGTGGGCCGCGACATACTTTAGAAGCTCACTCTCAGATCACAGGTGACGCGAGATTTTGAGGTCATCCGGTTCTTGGTACGCGAGCGGCTGCGAACGGGTATGACATCGCACTATAAGCTCGCTCCATTAAAAGTCGATATGACGCGTCGCCGTCTGCAAACGGCCCGCGACGTCCTAGGGGCATCGGCAACGAAGTAGTCATCATCATCATCATCATTTAAGACCGATTGCCGGCCGGAGTGGCCGGGCCGTTCTAGGCGCTACAGTCTGGAACAGCGAGACCGCTACGGTCGCAGGTTCGAATCCTGCTTCGGCCATGGATGTGTGTGATGTCCTTAGGTTAGTTAGGTTTAAGTAATTCTAAGTTCTAGGGGACTGATGATCACAGCAGTTAAGTCCCATAGTGCTCAGAGGCATTTGAACCATTTTTTTAAAGACTGATTATGCCTTTCAGCGTTCAGTCTGGAGCATAGTCCCCCTTATAAAATTCCTCCATGATCCCCTATTCAGCGCTAACATTGGTGCCTCTTCTGATGTTAAGCCTATTACTTCAAAATCATTCTTAACCGAATCCAAGTACCCTCTCATTGGTCTACCCCGACTCCTCCTACCCTCTACTGCTGAACCCATGAGTCTCTTGGGTAACCTTGCTTCTCCCATGCGTGTAACATGACCCCAACATCTAAGCCTGTTCTCCCTGACTGCTACATCTATAGAGTTCATTCCCAGTTTCTCTTTGATTTCCTCATTGCGGACACCCTCCTGCCATTGTTCCCATCTACTAGTACCTGCAATCATCCTAGCTACTTTCATATCCGTAACCTCAACCTTATTGATAAGGTAACCTGAATCTACCCAGCTTTTGCTCCCATACAACAAAGTTGGTCGAAAGATTGAACGGTGCACAGATAACTTAGTCTTGGTACTGACTTCCTTCTTGCAGAAGAGAGTAGCTTAGCGCTCACTGCATTAGCTTTGCTACACCTCACTTCCAGTTCTTTCACTATGTTGCCATCATGTGAGAATATGCATCCTAAGTACTTGAAACCGTCCACCTGTTCTAACTTTGTTCCTCCTATTTGGCACTCAGTCCTTTTATATCTTTTCCCACTGACATTACTTTCGTTTTGGAGATACTAATCTTCATACCATAGTCCTTACATTTCTGATCTAGCTCTGAAATATTACTTTGCAGCCGGCAGGGGTGGCCGAGCGATTCTAGGCGCTACAGTCTGGAACCGCGCGACCGCTACGGTCGCAGGTTCGAATCCTGCCTCGGGCATGGATGTGTGTGATGTCCTTAGGTTAGTTAGGTTTAAGTAGTTCTAAGTTCTAGGGGACTGATGACCTTAGAAGTTAAGTCCCATAGTGCTCAGAGCCATTTGAACCATTACTTTGCAAACTTTCAATCCAATCGAAGTCATCCGCATATCGGTGACTGCTTATTTTGTGTTCAAATTTCTTAATCTCACCCAACCAGTCTACTGTTTTCAACATATGATCCATAAATAATATGAACAATAGTGGAGACAGGTTGCAGCTTTGTCTTACCCCTGAAACTACTCTGAACCATGAACTCAATGTACCGTCAACTCTAACTTCTGCCTGACCATCTATGTACAGACCCCTAATTGCTTGAAAAAGTTTGCCTCCTATTCCATAATCTCGTAGAACAGACAATAACTTCCTCCTAGGAACCCGGTCATATGGCTTTTCTAGATCTATAAAGCATAGATACAATTCCCTGTTCCACCCGTAACGAAATGGTGTCTAAAGTTAATTGAATTTTCTCGTTATGAGATTACTGAAAGACGATCTGCTTAATTGTTACAAAACATTCAAAAGCCAATCGTACAAAACACAAAATATTTATTCAAGACAACCGGTTTCAACAGTCTTAGATGTCATCTTTATGTCCCAAACATTTTTTTGTAGTAAAATATGTTCATTTTTGCTGAACCTCGTGCACTAGACGTCAAGTGGATAAAACTCAGCACATTGTAAACGTTTGTCATCGCTAAAATATTTAAAAATTTATATGCTGGACACATACTAAAAAGTGCGGATCCACTTTAAATGGCGTATAATACTGTTTAGTATGTGCCCAGCATATATACAGAGGTGTGCTATTGTGTACCGTATCTGTATCATGTAACAAGCATCTGTGAGCAATATGTATACGGACATGGGCTTTTGGACTGGGTGCTGTCTGTTTTTAAATATTTTAGCGAAGATACAACGTTTATAACGCGCAGAGTTTTATCCCCTTGACGTCGTACGCTTGAGGCTCAACCTGAAATGAACATGTTTTACTACAAAAAACGTTTAAAAACTGAAGATGACAGCTAAGATTGTTGGAATCGGTTGTCTTGAATAAAAAATATTTTGTACGATCTTGACTTTCGGATGGTTTGTAACAATCTTAAAGTTTGACGACACGAAAAACAATGCCGTCATAATTACGGGACGCAGGGTGCCAATAGACCTTCGGCTATTGCGAATCTTGGGAGGCCCCATTCCATGGTTTTGCACGCAAGGTACCTCGGTGTAACCCTAGATAGAGCCCGCCCGGTTAGCCGTGCGGTCTAACGCACGGCTTTCCGGAGTGGGAAGGAGCGCCTGGTCCCCGGCACGAATCCGGCCGGCGGTCTTGTGTCGAGGTCCGGTGAGCCGGCCAGTCTGTGGATGGTTTTTAGGCGGTTTTCCATCTGCCTCGGTGAATGCGGGATGATTCCACTTATTCCGCCAAAGCTACATTATGTCGACACTTGCTGCGCACTTTCTCCACGGACGCGTACACCACCATTACTCTACCACGCAAACACAGGGTTTATACTCGTCTGGTGTGAGACGTTTTCTTTGGGGGGGGGGGGGGGGGGGGGGGTTGTCCAACCGGGGGCCGAACCGTACAATAACCCTGGGTTCGGTGTGGGGCGACGGAGGGGTGAAGTGGACTGCAGTAGTCGTCGTGGGGTTGTGGACCACTGCGGCTGCGGCGGGGACGGAGTTTCTCCGTCGTTTGTGGGCCCCCGGTTAACATACAATACAATACAACCCTAGATAGACGCCTCACTTAGAAATCGCACGTCCGCGAGGTTTGGGGCAAAGCATGTGCCCGTCTGGGGGCGCTTTACCCCCTGCTAAGCCCCGAGGTGCTACGCTGCATCTAGCACTGACCCGACCAATACCAGAATATGCGGCCACTGTGTGGGGAAACGCAACCGACTGCCATATTCGCAGGCTCCAAGGTGAGCAAGGTAGAGCCTCGTGACTCGTCATGCACCTCCCGCTAGATTACCCTACTCAGGGAAATCCATCAGGAAACAGACATCCTCCTATTACGGACAGAGTTAAGCAGACTGCCCGACGGTTCTACAAAACACAGCGGGAGCCTGACAATAAGCTCAATGCAAGTCTGGGAAACCAAAAACACAGAAGAGGGACCACTAGATCGCCCGACCTGCTATGGCAGTGAAGATAGAGCAACAAGAATACACAAACAAGCTCATAATACTGAGAGAAAATACAGATGCGTTGGGAGACCACACTTTCAGGAAAAGCAGGAACAGTTCGCAACAAATTTAGCCTACATAAAAGACACAGATAGGACTATCCATTAGAGTAAGAGCGGATGGGGAGTGAAACAGCGACGGGATCAAGCACCCGTGCGAGCTCCAATCTCTCTAATTTCGTCTTCAAGGTCTTTTCGCAAGGTATGTTTAGGAGGAAGCAATACACTGGTTGATTCTTGTAGGAAAGTACGATCACGGAATCTGAACAGTGAATTACATAGTGAAGCATGTTTCTCTCCTAGCGCCTGTAACTGAAGGTAGGTGAGCATTTCTGTGACACTTGCGCGCTAACTAAACGAACCTATGACGAAACGCACTGCTTTTATTTGGATCCTCTCTACCTCATTTATTGATCCTATCTGGGTCGGGTCCCGAATTATAGAGCAAAACACAACCATCGGCCGGATAAGTATTTTGCAAACTACCTACTCCATGGATAAGCTACACTTCTCGAGGCTCACTGTATCCGTTTGTCATCTGCCTTTCCTACGATTACTTTTATTTGGTTGTTCCACTTTAAATTGCTCCGCACACCAAATCTCAGATGTGTCTGGTTTAGTTAACAATCTTGCACCCATACAACGATGGGGTTTTTCGTCTATTTATCGACGGTGCATTACATCTGTTTATGTTGAGGATCAACTGCCGATCCCTGCATCAAGTGTCGGACCTCTGCAGGTCTTCTAGCATTTAGCTACAATTTTCCGGCACTGTGACATCTCTGTACAGATTGTAACGGGTAAAAGAGTAGATATTTCTATTGGTGACTTGCGGACGGTGTACTAAATAACATTACATCAGTATTTACAGCATGCAAATGACAAGTCGTATGTTTTTAGGTTGGTTAGTACCCCCAAGCACATATGGCAAGAGCAAGACATTAATGCTTACTTTCCCCTGGACAGCAGGTCAGGTATTGACGTGTGGATGCAAAACGGTCAATCTATACTGCCAGGTGTAGCCCACTTACTGGTGAAGAATAAGCGTGCAGAAAACATCAGGTCGTAAAGTTTGTGGGAAGACTGTTCGACGCAGAGAAATAACACCTAACACATTAATGTATGGGCATGTTAAGGTACCACATATAGAAACATCTGCATTTATTTCCGTTACACACTGTATATGTGACAGCATTATCCGCAAATAACCTCGGGTAACTTCGACGATGCCTAAAGTTTCCACGTTATACACCAGGCCATTTATATATATTGCTTACAGTAATGGTCCTATAACACTCCCTTGGGATACGTCCGAAGTTACTTTTACGTATGACCGTTTCTCTTAGTTAATGACATGTTGTGTCCTATCTGTTAGGGACACGCCTTCAATTCAGTCAAAAAGGTAGTGTGATATTCCGCACGTTATGTTTAATGCTTTGGTGACGGTGAGGAACTGTATCGGATACCTGCCGGAAGTTTAAGAACTTGAGTACAAACAGGGCAAGCTGGGTTTCACAACGAGCTGTTTGCGAAATCCGTGTTGATTCTTTCAGGGCAGATTTTCAGTCTCGAAACAGGTCATAACACGCGAGAAATGAAATACGCGAGAATAAACCGTGTTACAGAATTTTGCATGAGGGGCACATTCAATTACGCCTGTCCGTTTGACGACCTCAAGCGTTTAAGCTCGACCATGGGCTTGCGTAGTTTCTGAAAGGCAACTGCCTGAAATGGTTTACGCAAACAGTGGAACAATTACACTACGAAGCTAGAACCAATTCGGTGGCGCTCGACTTTTAATATAACTTTACCCGACAAAGTACTGAACATCCCCTTCAAACAGTATTCTGGCCGCTTTGGAGCGTTGTATATGGCGCTGAACTGGCACGTGGCGGTCATGTGAGCCGTCAAAATTGGCGTGGCATGCCAGTCAAGTAGTGCGTATACGCCACTCAGCTGCACGGTATCAGTGCAATAACATGCGTACACATGCAAACAAGACATAAAGACAGGAATACGTTGGTTAGTTAGTTAGTTACAGGTTCCATAAATCATCTGAACGACTGTTTTATCGAAATGATTTGGAACGAGTCTGTTTGCAGGATAACAGACTGCCAGTTTTTAAATAGTAGTTCGTCCATGGAATAAAAGGAATTGTCCAGGAGAAATGATTCAGGTAAGATTTAAAATTTGTTTTGCTATCTGTCAGACATTTCATGATATTGAGCAAATGATCAAAACATTTTGTTGGTGCATACGGAACTCCTTTCTGAGCAACTGACAGCTTTAATAATGAATTCTGAGCAACTGACAGCTTTAATAACGAATTCTGAGCAACTGACAGCTTTAATAACGGACAGTAAAGATAAATTTTTCCTCTAGTGTTGCAGGTATGGACATCACTATTTTCTCAAATTGTGACGGATTGTTTCTGATGACTTTCATCAGCCAATATAGGTATCGTGTTTGGAGCTGCCCACGACCACATCGTGAGAGAAGTTGCCCAATTTGATGACGTGTCAACGCAGGCTGCCCAATGTGCCTACAAGAAATGATGTGCGATGTATAGTTGCCGGAGACGAGTGTCGCACCTTGTCAATGACAATGAGTTTCCAGCACGACAGTCATTGTTTCTAGCATGCTAGTGAATGCACACCCATGTCAACTAGTTTTCAAGCGAACACTGCGAAGGGAACTGCATTCGGTGGACATTTGGAAAAAGGTACCTTGTAAAAGGCCACTGCTCATAGTGATTCATAACGCTGGACGTCTTCAAGGGCCCAAACAACGAAGAAACTGGACAGTAGTTAACTGGAGGTGGGGAGTGTGAACCGACAACTTGCTATTTTGCCTGTTTCAAACGATGCAAGGCGTCCAGTGTACCGACGGTGCTTAACTCGCAGTGTGCAGAGAGTGTTGTTAAGGCTGGACATGGTTTTGTGAAATTTATGAAGGGTTTTTCGTATGCCCCCCACATTCAGGTTGCCGTGAAAATGTACTAAAATGCTTAGTTCAACGTGCCCGGTAACCAAATGTTATCTTTTCTAATCTCTTTACGATGAGTATCATGCGAACACTCCCGTCCCCAAGATTACAACAGCTATGTTCACAGGGCTACACGCATACCTTCCTGGTGTGACGAACGCACAGGTATCCTAATCACATCTCCACTAGTTCGCTAAAATCCCATTGAAAAGTTTGAGACTATTTCGAACAGTGGGTGAAATGTAGGGATCAAGGGCCCCCCTCCCCGCTATTTGCTAGTTCTTTAGCGTCTAATGACGAATGTGTGGCTTCAGTTGGATATGATAGAAATGAAGAAACCCTTGGACTCTCTCCCTCGCCAAATTGAGGACATCATCGAGTAAAACAGAAGTCATACCTGGCATTCGCCAAGGAAATGTCACAGGCCCTCTGCTGTTCCTGATCCATATAAACGATTTAGGAAACAATCTGAGCAGCCCACATAGATTGTTTGCAGATTATTGCATTTAATGTCTGGTAAAGTCGCCAGAGGATCAAAACCAATTGCAAAATGATTTCGACGAGATATCTGTACGGTACGAAAAGTGGCAGTTGTTTCTAGATAATTGAAAGTGTGAAGTGATCCAAATGAGTAACATAAGGGGTCCGCTAAATCTCAGTACACGTTAAAGCATCCAAATCTAAAGGCCGTAAATTCAACTAAATACTTAGGCATTGAAATTATGAATAACTTACATTGGAACGATCAAGTAGTTAATGTACTGGGAAAAACAAACCAAAGACTGTGATTTATTGCCAGAATACTTAGAAAGTGCAACAGGTCCACTGAAGAGACTGCTTACACCACGCTTGTCCGCCCTGTTATGGAGTACTGCTGTGCGGCGTGGGATCCGGATCAGGTGGAACTCCCGGACGACATCAAACAAGTCCAACGAAGGGCAGCTCGTTTTATTTTATCACGAAATATAGAAGAAAGTACCACGAAATCATAACCGGATAGAATCCGAATACCGTATTATCGACTGTGACATACACCAACCAACGACAGTGTAGCTGTTAGGGAGTTTTCCAGCTAAAAAAATGGCTCAAATGGCTCTGAGCACTATGGGACTTAACTGCTGAGGTCATCAGTCCCCTAGAACTTAGAACTACTTAAACCTAACTAACCTAAGGACATCACACACATCCATGCCGGAGGCAGGATTCGAACCTGCCACCGTAGAGGTCGTGCGGTTCCAGACTGTAGCGCCTAGAACCGCTCGGCCACGCAGAGCCGGCTTTCCAGCTAAATTTCGCCTCAAACATATGATTGCAAACGCACAGAACAAAGTTCACTCAAGTGATACTCTTAATAAACTGACAACGTGGCGGTAGGCAGGACGTTCCGCATAGAAATAAAACTACCAACGAAGGAAGGAGGAAGTGGCCCTCAGAAACTCACGGTACAAAAGAGAGAACATCTTGGACAAAAACAGAGCATGTAGCTCTTAAGCAAAGAAAGAAAATGAGGAGCACCGGCGGCTGTAAAAGACAAGAGCGGTAATAGTGAAACTATTTTAGTCTCACACCAAAGACAGCGTCCCATCAATCACCACTGTCCACACGGGAGCTACACCCTACACACAGCAGCTGCCGACTGCTGTGCCCGAGCGGTTCTAGACCCTTCAGTCCGGAACCGCGCTGCTGCTACGGTCGCAGGTTCGAATCCGGCCTCGGGCATGGATGTGTGTGATGTTCTTAGGTTAGTTACGTTTAAGTAGTTCTAAGTTCTAGGGGACTGATGACCACAGATGCCCGAGGCAGGATTCGAACCTGCGACCGTTGCGGTCGCTCGGCTCCAGACTGTAGCGCCTAGAACCGCACGGCCACTCCGGCCGGCTATCGTTTATCACAAGATATATTATACTCTGGTAGAAATATAACGACTGATAGTTATTTCAGCTCGGTTCGACTGGCTGACGAATTGATGAATAAAAGAACAACTTTAGTTGGTACTCTCAAAAAGAATAAAAAAGAAGTCGCTCCTTTGATCCTAGATACTAAAATACGAGCAACACCCAGCATTACATTTGGTTTTCATGAGAACAAGGTTCTGGTTTCCTGTATACCAAAGAAAAATGAGAAAAAAGTTGTGCTTGTGACAAGTACGCTCCATGACTATGATCAGATCGATCCAACAATTGGGGGACACGCAAAACCTGAAACCATCGCGTATTATAATCGGACAAAAGAAGGTGTCGATATGGTGGACCGACTGAAAGACGAATATTCCGTGGCTGGAGTAGCATGTAGGTGGCCGCTGAGATTATTATTTCCTATTTTAAATGTTAGTGACATAAAGAGTCAAATAATATACAAAGATAATACAAATGTATTTATTACTAGAAGACAGTACTTGAAAACGCTGGCGTTAGAGCTAACAAGACCACAAATTGTGCGTAGGACTACAATGCAAACCTTGTATCATCCTCTACAGCAAGTTATAAAACGATTTACCTATGAAACTAAAGTTTCAGACGCTGAGAAACCCAGTGACATATGTCAAGTCTGTCCAAGATGCAAAAATCGGTAGACAAAACAGGCTTGTATCCATTGTCAAAAATTTTTGTGTAATGAACATGCTGTAGCATTATGTGATAAGTGCAAAGCTCAAATATATGATGAAGATTAAATCACTGAAGTTAAATAATAAGAAATACTTGTTTCCTATGTTTTTCATTTTTTTTGTAAGTACCTCAGAAGACGCGGTTATAATTATCTTAAGATTATTACCAACAATATAAACTCATTGTTTTGTACTGAAAATAAATGTATTAAATACTAAAATATGAGTGTTTTCTTGTAAAAATAAAATCAAACTAATTTACACATTTCCGACTGCTTGTTGAGTATGAGCAAAATGCTCCAAAGGCGAGCAATCGCGTCAACTTTTAAAGGCGCGAGTTCTCGCGGGTTAATAACGAAACTACCACATTTAAATACGCGAATTCTCGTTCATTAGAGGAGCGATCTGTTCCAATTTATGCTACGCCTGGGGTCCACCAGTGAGTTTTTAATCCAAAATACGAAGCAAATAGTTAAGGTCCCTCGCATAACAGGTCTCAAAAAACTGGAAAAAGAATGTGAATATCTGGTGAATTCAATCTTGAAAGTATCTGCTTGTAACTTATAAACAGCTGCATGACCCTGAAATTACGAAAGGACGAAGTGCAGCATCGCATCGACGTCGAGGCCGCTAGGACCTAAGTATTCTGAATCTGAGTGACATAAACGTGTAAAATTTCTCTTGCTTCAGCAACACGCGGCAATGAGAACAAAAATGTTTTTATTCGCCTCTGTAAATGTTAAAAACTGATTTCTCGCTTCGTTTTCTTATCTTTCATGTCATCCATATGAAACTGCGGCCGAGTGAACTCTACCCTGCGTAAATCAAAGAAGGCCCGCTGCGATGGCCGTTACAGCGCGGTGCTTGTCTGCGATAGCAAGAGTATCGATTTCGCCCGACTGCGCCATAGCTTCACATTAGTATTTACCAGTTATGCAGATAAATTAAACGTTCAGTTGCTGTTTAGTTGCCTTTGGGTTGCTATTATTATGCTGCTGTCATCGAGGGCTGCTAAGCTGCATTTGGGATTACTGTAATCTGCTTTTACAACTACAGTTAAACATTATTCAGTAAAAGTGAATTATTTATCGACTGAAAGTGTATATACACAATTTCAAGGAGAAGTGTATCTTTTTTGAGGTAGAATGTTAAAGTGACTTTTGGAAACACTATATTTTTTACTGCCATTCAAAAATACGGCTGGTAAAATTGTTCGGCATAGCTTAACCACAAATGGGAGCAAAGGATTAATCAAGCTAAAATGATGATTTATGTCGTTCTCTATACTGATGCACAAATTCGAATCTGAACAAACAATAAAATGACTACGGATATTTTCACAGCTACTGACTTACCAATACCAACTTAGTTTATAGAGAGTCTTTGAAAGATTCATTATTATAATAATTGCTGAATAAGGACACAACAAAGGAACTGCATATCACTTATTATACGACTCCAAGTATTACGAAGGTGAGCCGAAACTAAAACTTCGGCGGATTGCTTAAATAACTTCATTGTACCTAGATAATATTCCGGTAAGGAGGTGTAATTCCGCAAAATCGGGAAAGGATAGATGAGAAAGACGATTTTGGTGTTCTTAATGAAACCATTCGCGTACCCGCCTCAACAAGGACCTTAATTGGCTAAGAAGGTCATTAAGGACTGTAGGTGGTATACGGGGGGATGCACTTCTGACTACGTGCATTGCGCAAGAGCAGGTGAAATTGTGTATCATAACATCAGAGTTACCTCGCCCCACATCAGTACCTGCCCAACGCAACTCGTGGCGGAACGACATAATGAAGCAGTGGGGTGGGCTTACCTGTCGTCACATTTCCACGTGGCTTGGCGCCCAGGATAGCTAAGTTAACGTTCGCCTTGCGTCCGTCGATGATGGGGTTGGGATCCTTGCACGCCCTTTCTGCCGCAGTGCGGTCGCCCATTATCACCTGTAACAACGGAGAACATTCATTACTACAAGACACAGATTCTGATTCAACAGTGCTGATGGTCGTGACTTTACACAACTACTAACAAGACAGAGGCAGGAAATAGGTAAGCAAAAGAAAACAACCATTTGATTGCCAAAGACTCTGTACATGGAATAGAGCTGCACTGGCACTTATGGAAACGTCTAATTCTAATTGTATATGTTTTGTATTTCAATGGTGCAAGTTTTTTCCAGTTCACCAGCAATACCTTGTGCTGTTCTTTTTAAGAGAATTAGACAACTCCCTGATCAAAACGTAAAGGGTACTTCCCGTTAGTCTAGAATCTCGAAATCTGGCAAGATGCAAGGTTTGACTGCACAAGTATAGGAAAGATTCAGAAAATTGTGAATTTACAATTATATCACACGAAAATGTTTCTTTCCATCTGTTACCAGACCGAAAAATGGTTCAAATGGCTCCGAGCACTATGGAACTTAACTTCTGAGGTCATCAGTCCCCTAGAACTTTGAACTACTTAAACCTAACTAACCTAAGGATATTACACACATCGATGCCCGAGGCAGGATTCGAACCTGCGACCGTAGCGGCCGCGCGGTTCCAGACTGTAGCGCCTAGAACTGCTCGGCCACCCTGACCGGCTTACCAGACCGACTGTCTGTCAGTTTTCTCAGGAACTGGTAGACGTATTAAGTTGGAAGTTATGTTACATACTAAGGTCTATGGTTCCTTTGTGACATAATAAACGTTAGCTTTTATGTCAACATAATCAAAAAATACGGCCATTTATGTCGCATACTCGTAAACTCAATCATCAAAGCCTGTACTTCCCATTGACCTACAATCATGAAACTTGGAACAAGGTGGTTTTACAGTACAAGTAAAAGAAAAAAGATCCGAAGGTTGATAATTCGCAATTACATCTTACGAGAAAATCTATTTTTTTGTAATTTGTTATCCGACTGTCTCTGCCCATCTGTGCGGTATCGATACCGATAACAGGCAAGAATGGCCGAGATCGTCGATTCCCAGGTGAATGAAATGCCTGAACACATAATTGTTCTCCAGAGCGCGTATGTTACTCACACTTTGCTTAAAAAAAATAAAGCATAAAATAAAAAAAATACGGCGAGCCCGTTCCTGGCACGAATCAGCCCGGCGGATTTGTGTCGAGGTCCGGCGAGCCGGCCAGTCTGTGGATGGTTTTTAGGCGGTTTTCCATCAGCGTCGGCAAATGCGGACTTACTCCGCCTCTCAGCTACACTATGTCGGCGACTGCAGCGCAAACAAGTTCTCCAAGTACGCGCACACCACCATTACTCTACCACGCAAACATAGAGGTTACATTCGTCTGGTTGGGTTGTTTTGGGGAAGGAGACCAGACAGCTAGGTCATCGGTCTCATCGGATTAGGGAAGGATGGGGAAGGGAGTCGGCCGTGCCCTTTTCAAAGGAACCATCCCGGCATTTGCCTGGAGCGATTTAGGATGGTTCAAATGGCTCTGAGCACTATGGGACTTAACATCTGTGGCCATCAGTCCCCTAGAACTTAGAACTACTTAAACCTAACTAACCTAAGGACATTACACACACCCATGCGATTTAGGAAAATCACGGAAAACCTAAATCAGGATGGCCGGACGCGGGATTCAACCGTCGTCCTCCCGAATGCGAGTCCAGTGTCTAACCACTGCGCCACCTCGCTCGGTACATTCGTCTGTCTGGTATGAGATGTACCGTGCGGAGGGGGGGGGGGGGGGGTCCACCGGGGCCGGCCGGAGTGGCCGAGCGCTTCTAGGCGCTACGGTCTGGAACCGCGCGACTGCGACGGTCGCAGGTTCGAATCCTGCCTCGAGCATGGATGTGTGTGATGTTCTTAGGTTAGTTATGTTTAAGTAGTTCTAAGTTCTAGGGGCTGATGACCTCAGAAGTTAAGTCCCATAGTGCTCAGAGCCATTTGAACCATTTGAACCACCGGGGGTCGAACCGCACAATAACCCTCGGTTCGGTGTGGGTCAGCGGACGTGTGAAGTGGACTGCGGTAGTCGTCGTGGTGTTGTGGAACACTGCGGCTGCGGCGGGGACGGAGCCTCTCCGTCGTTTCTAGGTACCCGGTTAACATAACATAACCACTCGGCGACGGAGGCGGTCGGGGTGTAGATGAGGACCGTACCGTATTTTGTAGAACCTCGCGTGACACCTGCCCACAGTATAAGGAGCGTAATGCAGCAGCGGAGCGCGAGTCGTGCGGAGGTCGGGTTCGAAAGCAGCGCCGGCGCCGAAGGCCACAGCTGCGCGCAGCCCGTGGTGCGGTGCAGTTTATTTACACAGGCGGCACGGCGCGCCGCGGAAACGGCGGCCCGCGTTGAAAACACCGGCGGCCGCGGCGTTGCGTCACACGGGGACAGGGACAGCGACAGGACAGCACAGAGACAGAGACAGGTAGCGGAAGCTCCGCAGGAGTGCCGGCGCAGCAGATGGGAGGCAGGGCTCCGCCAGGTGCCAGGTGGGCAGCCACGCGTCTGCCGACTCACCGGCCGCACTTTCTCTCCGCTTCCATTCGTGGAAGGAAGGTTAGAGGTAAACTTCCATCCGTGGTCTAGCTCTCTAGTGGCGGCGCAACAGGTCAGTTGCCCAAGCAAACGACTCAACCTGGTTCAGGACATTCTGAACGCAGTGTGACAGAGTTGTTTTAAGAAAACAGCCGAGGACCGAGTTCGGGATGAATGGCCGCTTATATGGAGCATCTTTGCCCGAAAACGGATCGTCTACTAATTAATGCTGCTCGATCCCCTCCATGCTTCTAGCGCCCGATGTTGGCATAACAGAGACGAAGGTGAGCTCTGTTCAAAGTGGGGAATTCGAGTAATTATTTTTTCTCCGTAGCTGAACGGTCGCCAACGGCCTTGCTGCAGCGGTAACACCGATCACCGAAGCTAAGCGCTGTCGGGCTGGGGTAGTACTTGGATGGGTGACCATAAGGCCTGCTGAGCACTGTTGGCGAGCGGGGTTCTCTCGCCCCTTGTGAGGCACACTGAGGAGCTACTTAATTGAGAAGTAGCTACTCTGATCTCGTCAACTGACATACGGCCGGGAGAACGGTGTGCTGAGCAAATGTCCCTCCATATTCGCGTCCAGTGACACCTGTGGGCTGAGGATGACCCGGTGGCCGGTCGGTCTGTTGAACCTTCACGGTCTATTCGGGCGCAGTTTAGTTTCTAGATGGACGGTCGGCTTGTACGACTGCCATGTGGATGGCCTGGATGCCGTGTGCGGCACTACCACGTATTTTTCCTTAGTTGGAGGAGTGGAACGAGGTGAATTCAGGCTCGTGAGGCCAATTGAGCAACTACTTACGTGTGAAGGCAGCACTATACACTGTTCGATATTTGTAAGGGGGCGTCCAGTAAATAAGTGATTCGATTTTGGCGTTTTTTCGACCCCCTGCCCCCTTGGTGAGATGTCGTGAGATCTCATGTCAGATTTTTTAAAATGTATATTTTAGTGTAAATATGTCAATCTGTGCTTAATTGAACTGGATTTATTTCAAAAGCATAATTTGCTGAATTATCTTTATTTAAGAGTATTATTCAAGACATGAAGTCGACTAGCATCAGCCGGCCGAAGTGGCCGAGCGGTTCTAGGCGCTACAGTCTGGAACCGCGCGACCGCTACGGTCGCAAGTTCTAATCCTGCCTCGGGCATGGATGTGTGTGATGTCCTTTTGTTAGTTAGGTTTAAGTAGTTCTAAGTTCTAGGGGACTGATGACCTCAGAAGTTAAGTCCCATAGTGCTCAGAGCCATTTGAATAATTTTTTTGACTAGCATCACAGTGAAAAAATAGAACAATAAAATACTTACATAAAAGGTACCACTAATATACGTAAAAGAAAATTCATTATCATTCAGTCCACGAGGACTCACATGTGGTCTCAACAAGTCCACATCATTATCAGTAAAATCCTCTGTTCCTTCAACCTCGTTCTGATTTGGCCATCTACACCGTTGTTGCTTGCACACAGAAGCTATGTAGAAAGAAAGGTATTTACCCTACCTTATTCAGGAAGTGAGAGTAGTCTCGGCCTTTCTCTCCGCAGCTTCTCTCAGGAGCTGTTCGATATCATGCTGAACGTGTAGCACCAAGTATTCCATTTTCGGTGAACCTCTACTCCACTGCGTTCCGTAACTTCATGTCACTTCCTCCTGACAGCACTTCTTCGGATTGTAGACGTGTCTTTTCGTGTTTGCAACATAATAATCGTGATAAATCATTCTGAATGAGCCGTCGAGTGACGAAACATTTACGGGCGTAAACACCTGTCCGCGCATAGCTGCCACCCGGATCGTACGCCACAGCGTTCGTCGGGTCGTGTATTTGGCTGGTCGGTGGCGGCTACTGTGCTAGAGTCTGCGCAGAATACGATGCGCAATGCCCAATTTTCGTCCAAAGCGTTGGGGGAGTTCATTCGTTTGTTCAGAAGGGGAGGCCGACTGTGTTCTGTCACCTTTCTGCCGTTCGGCGGTGACAGAATCCTGCAGTCTTTCTCAAACGATTTCACAGAAACTATTCGGTACAAAAATCATTTCTATGTTGCTTATAGCTTTGTTTGTCAGGTCCATGACGAAGTGCTCATCATTTCGTTAATGGTTATAGTTATTGTGATATTTACATAGAAGTAATATACTCCACGAAATTCGAAGAAGTTTGCAATGAAAAATTGGTGGCGCTATAACTTTGCGTTTGGTGCATATTACATAATATGTTGCTGCAAATCAAATTTAGCTAACATATCGAATTTTTCTTTAGACTTAGTAGAGTCTCTATGTGTCGCCAATCTGATCTGATGTAATACGCTCATTCACTGTCGCGTCGCGCCACCGATAAATCCAGAGTGAAATATCCACAACATTCCTCATATTTCATAAACGATTTGAAATGTCGGAATGGAATTCGGCAAATGATAGCGTGGAAAGAGGAGTGTATTTTCCCACGTGTTTATTATGCAAAACTTCATTAGTTAGCGTGTTTTTCCACTAATTACAGACTTGTCACGTGAAAGAATGTAATTTCTAGGGCCATCGACAGTTGGTGAAACGAGTAATGTTACGGGTTTGAAACAACGTAAGTGACGACATTACACGTTTATTTTGTAACGAGAATGTGTTTTTCTAATAAACTCACTTTCCCTCAGTTCCTGAATAAACTTAATGAACTACTGTTTCAGAAGTCTCTCGCAGTTGCGTCTGCACAACACGTTAGTAAAGTGACACCGTGTAAACCCGCTGCGTTTTAGCAAAAGAAGCAAATTTTAACATGACAACGAGAGAAATATGTAGGTTTTACTCAGAACTTGCCACTCACGACACTCCACCATGCAAATGTAGGCGTGGAGGGGCTCCACTTCGTATTTACAAAATATGCGAGTGTAGGCTTCAGGTTAGAATGGCACTCCTCCTTCAGCGTTCCGCCTTTCCCCTACAGCGTGTGCCCATAACCCCCACCACTAAACCGCTCTCCTCATTCGTACCCTGCCGACTGCGCATCCACCGGCCGCAGTATTCGGCGCGGACTCTTTTAATTCGTGACGTTCGCATAAGCGCAATAAATGTAGTTGTGTAGAATTCAGCCATATCTTAACGGAGGAACGTGTTTTACTTAATTTAATCCAGTTTTCTCGAATTTTACATTGTTTCTTGAGGAAAAAAAATTACGGGGTAAATGCCGAGGCCCACCCCCTCCCCCAGGTGACATTGGTGAGATTCAGCTCGACCAACCCCCCCCCCCCCAAAAGACCTCACCTAATTAATGCACGCCCCCTAACGTGTGCCCTCGGCTACATAATTTGTCAAGTTGTAAACTGAATTTGTGAATTTATTTTATTGCCACACTGTATTTCCGCAGTTCTGAAGATGCTCGCTGTTATCAAGTTCAAATGGTTCAAATGGCTCTCAGACACTATGGGACTTAACTTCTGAGGTCATCAGTCCCCTAGAACTTATAACTACTTGTTGTTGTTGTGGTCTTCAGTCCTGAGACTGGTTTGATGCAGCTCTCCAAGCTACTCTATCCTGTGCAAGCTTCTTCATCACCCAGTACTTACTGCAACCTACATCCTTCTGAATCTGCTTAGTGTATTCATCTCTTGGTCTCCCTCTACGATTTTTACCCTCCACGCTGCCCTCCAATACTAAATTGGTGATCCCTTGATGCCTCAGAACATGTCCTACCAACCGATCCTTTCTTCTAGTCAAGCTCTGCCACAAATTTCTCTTCTCTCCAATTCTATACAATACCTCCTCATTAGTTATGTGGTCTACCCATCTAGTCTTCAACATTCTTCTGTAGCACCACATTTCGAAATCTTCTATTCTCTTCTTGCCCAAACTATTTATCGTCCATGTTTCACTTCCATACATGGCTACACTCCATACGTATACTTTCAGAAACGACTTCCTGACACTTAAATCCATACTCGATGTTAACAAATTTCTCTTCTTCAGAAACGCTTTCCTTGCCATTGCCAGTCTACATTTTATATCGTCTCTACTTCGACCATCATCAGTTATTTTGCTCCCCAAAAAGCAAAACTCCTTTACTACTTTAAGTGTCTCATTTCCTAATCTAATTCCCTCAGCATCAGCCGAGTTAACTCAACTACATTCCATTATCCTCGTTTGCTTTCGTTGATGTTCACCTTATATCCTCCTTTCAAGACAGTGTCCATTCCGTTCAACTGCTCTTCCAAGTCCTTAGCTGTCTCTGACGGGATTACAATGTCATCGGCGAACCGAAAGCTTTTATTTCTTCTCCATGGATTTCCTACTCCGGATTTTTCTTTTGTTTCCTTTACTGCTTGCCCAATATACAGATTGAATAACGTCGGGGATAGGCTACAACCCTGACTTACTCCCTTCCCAACCACTGCTTCCCTTTCGTGTCCCTCGACTCTTATAACTGCCATCTGGTTTCTGTACAAATTGTAAATAGCCCTTCGCTCCCTGTATTTTACCCCTGCCACCTTTAGAACTACTTAAACCTAATTAACCTAAGGACATCACACACATCCATGCCCGAGGCAGGATTCGAACCTGCGACCGTGGCGGTCGCGCGGTTCCAGACTGTAGCGCCTAGAACCGCTCGGCCACCCCGGCCAGCTATTGTCAAGTGAAAAGGGACAAAATATAAAGAAAAAGTTACATGCAACATGTGGCTGCTCTGCAGTTTTCGACTAATCAGTATCCAGATAATCGATACTCCAGGGTACGGAGCTGATTCCTGTTTATGTACGCCCGTCCTGGATTTCAAGCTATCTGTCGCGATTTCGCCACCGGCCGGCAGGTGCTGGCACCGGCCGCCTGCAGTGTCGGAGAAAGCCGCGGGACACGCGGCCGGACGAGCTTGCGCCACGTAACCTGCGGCCCAGCCACCTGGCGCTCTGGCGCACTCACTGGTCGGCGCTCCGATAAAGGCCAAGGACGGCGCAGATAACAGCCGCCAACCTGTCGATGCGGCCGGCCTGTCGCCACTCACACTCCCCAGCAGAGCCTCGCCAACTACACCGTCACAGACAGTCTTCATTATGGGTAAAATTCACCTAGCAGCGTACCAGTGGATGATTTAAATTCCAAAACACTGGAACAAGTCCGTTTCGCAATACATAACACGCTCTATCTTTTACTGACAATATCACTCTCCGTCCCAAATGATGTTTCATTTCTTTACTGGTAACCAGTTCCAGTCTACCAGACCATCTTCAGACCAAATTGTGCCGCTGGTGACCCGCGTAGACCATGGGCAGAGCTGTGGTAGATGCCCGGAGGCACCAGTCGTCAACTGAGTTGCTCCGGTCGTCGCCTACACGGGTCAGCAAGGGTGTAGGCCAATAGCTTTTTCCGAGGTGGATACACCTACTCCCGTCTGGCCACGGAAGTTAATCACCGCCGGGAGTGGCGGAGTGACCGCCCGGGTAAGCGGCGTGCTGTAAACAATTTTCAATGGTTCAAAATGGTTCAAATGGCTCTGAGCACTATGAGACTTAACATCTATGGTCATCAGTCCCCTAGAACTTAGAACTACTTAAATCTAACTAACCTAAGGACAGCACACAACACCCAGTCATCACGAGGCAGAGAAAATCCCTGACCCCGCCGGGAATCGATCCCGGGAACCCGGGCGTGGGAAGCGAGAACGCTACAGCACGACCACGAGCTGCGGACAAACAATTTTCACTTCGCCTCTACGACTGAGGGAGCAACGGCCTTGCCGCAGTGGATACACCGGTTCCCGTGAGATCACCGAAGTTAAGTGCTGTTGCGCGTGGCCGGCACTTGGATGGGTGACCATCAAGCCGCCATGCGCTGTTGACATTTTTTGGGGTGTACTCAGCCTCGTGAAGCCAACTGAGGAGCTACTCCACCGAATAGTAGCGGCTTCGGTCTAGAATACCATCATACCGATCGGGAGAGCGGTGTGCTGACCCCACGCCCCTCCTATCCGCATCCTCCACTGAGGATGACAAGGCGGTCGGATGGTCCCGGCAGGCCACGAGTGGCCTGAAGACGGAGTGCTCTACGACTGAGCAGAGACTGAGGCTGGTAGCATGAAGCCCCTCATCGGTCTTCGCGACACTGTCGTGGATGAAATGACAAACCTTTCCGCAGTGTTTCATGAAGTAAAGGCATGCGACTCTGCTGATGGTAATCCGTTCGTGGGACGTAGACGCTAACCTCAACGGTCTAAATGCTTCAAATGGTTCTAAGCACTATGGGACTCAACATCTGAGATCATCAGTCCCCTAGACTTATAATTAGTTAAACCTAACTAACCTAAGGACATCACACACATCCATGCCCGAGGAAGGACTTGAACCTGCGATCGTAGCAGGTGCGCGGTTCTGGACAGAATCGCCTAGAACCGCTCTGTCACAGCTGCCGGTCCCTCAATGGTCTTCATGGTGCTATTCTAGAGCACTAGAGTGTGCCGGCAGCGGGTTTTGCCTTCTCCTTTCTCCCATTATTTTGAAGACGAAGATCTACATCTACATCTATGTGATTACTCTGCTATTCACAATAAAGTGCCTGGCAGAGGGTTCAATGAACCATGCTGTCTCTCTCCGTTCCACTCTCGAACGGCACGCGGGAAAAACGAGCACTTAAATTTTTCCGTGCGAGCCCTCATTTCTCTTATTTTATCGTGATGATCATTTCTCCGTATGTAGGTGGGTGCCAACAGAATGTTTTCGCAATCGGAGGAGAAAACTGCTGATTGAAATTTCATGAGAAGATCCCGTCGCAACGAAAAACGCCTTTGTTTTAATGATTGCCACTCCAATTCAGGTATCATGTCTGTGACACTATCTTCCCTATTTCACGATAATACAAAACGAGCTGCCCTTCTTCGTACTTTTTCCATGTCATCCGTCAGTCCCACCTGATGCGGATCCCACACCGCACAGCAGTACTCCAGAATAGGGCGGACAAGCGTAGTGTTCTGCCAATGAATCGCAGTCTTTGGTTAGCTCTACCCACAATATTATCTATGTGATCGTTCCAATTTAGGTTATTTGTAATTGTAATCCCTAAGTATTTAGTTGAATTTACAGCCCTCAGATTTGTGTGACTTATCGCGTAATCGAAATTTAGCTCATTTCTTTTAGTACTCATGTGAATAACTTCGAAGTTTTCTTTATTCAGGGTCAATTGTCACTTTTCGCACCATACAGATATCTTATCGAAATCATTTTGCAAGTCGTTTTGATCATTTGATGACTTAAAAAGACGGTAAATGACAGCATCATCTGCAAACCATCTAAGACGGCAACTCAGATTGTCTCCTATGTCATTAATATAGATCAGGAACAATAGAGGGCCTATAACACTTCCTTGATGACCCTACACTCCACAAGTACTCATATACAAACAAACACACACACACACACACACACACACACACACACACACACACACAGTCATCTACACTTACCCACACAACTCTCAGACTTGGCGAACAAAAGGCCCCTGCGGGCATGAAGAACAGGAAAACTGTGGTACCGTTGAGACATCGCGGTGCCATCACAATGTCGGCACCTTGCATCAATACCACAGAAGGTAACGATGTCTGGTGGCATACTGCAACGACGAATGGGAGGCAATGGCGAAGCCGCACCCTCTTTCAGCCTTGCTGTCCCACAGCACCGAGACGCCGATATGTAAGCCGAGCAGAGGAAGGCTCTGCCCAGTTCGTGACCTCCGATCAAGCAGACATCATCTAGTGAGGACTGATTGAACTGTCATTCTCAACGTTGTGAATTTTGTACTTCAAGAAAAGAGTTTGGCAAATGTATACATCAGGTGATGCTTTAATATTCAAAGACAGTTGTAAATATTCAGCACATTTCTGTGACAATGGATTGTATAAAGTTAAATAAATCTTATCATTCTTGTAATAAAATGAACCCATATTCCATCTTGAAACGTGTAATGCATAAGTCTTGGGCGCCCTTACGACTTCTCTTTCTTTGTTCAGTGTCTGCATTGGCTGCTGAAAATCAACGCAACGAAAAAACGAAAATTGGTTATTTCAGAAAATGGTTAATCTGAGCGGCTGTAATAGTCAGGTTAAACTGAAGATGAAAAAAGCGGTATAACCGAAAACCGGTTGTTTCAGCGATTACTGGCATCTCTAGGAACAACACTGCAACAATCCATGCTGCGTTAGTGTAAGTGCACGGCAACAATTGTCCTTTATTTACCTATTTTATTTGATATTTTGCTTCTAGGTATCTTGAAATGTATAATTAAAAGGTCTTGGGCGCCCTTAGAATTTTTTAATTTTTGTTCAGTTGTTTATGAAAGTAGCTAGGATGATTGCAGGTACTAGTAGATGGGAACAATGGCAGGAGGGTGTCCACAATGAGGAAATCAAAGAAAAACTGGGAATGAACTCTATAGATATAGCAGTCAGGGCGAACAGGCTTATATGGTGGGGTCATGTTACACGCATGGGAGAAGCAAGGTTACCCAAGAGACTCATGGATTCAGCAGTAGAGGGTAGGAGGAGTCGGGGCAGACCGAGGAGAAGGTACCTGGATTCGGTTAAGAATGATTTTGAAGTAATAGGTTTAACATCAGAAGAGGCACCAATGTTAGCACTGAATAGGGGATCATGGAGGAACTGTATAAGGGGGGCTATGCTCCAGACTGAACGCTGAAAGGCATAATCAGTCTTAAATGATGATGATGATGTTGTTGTTCAGTGTTTATACTGATTGCTGGAAACCAAAATAACAAAAAACCGAAAATTGAAATCACAGCAACAGAAAATCGAAAACTGATTATTCCAGAATCTGGTTATTCTGGGCGGCTGTAATAGTCACGTTTAACTGGAGATGAAACCGGTATAACCGAAAACCGGTTGTTTCTGCGATTACCGCTATCCCCAAGAACAAGACTGCAACAATCCACGCTGCGTTAGTGGAGATGCACGGCAACAATGCACCACAGTATGACGAAGTAGTTGGTTGGCGCAGACGTTTCCAGTGTAGTCGGACAATCCTGAATGACGGGCAACGAAGTGGCAAACCATTTCTCAGTAAAGAAGCTGTAATCGCAACAGAAGTGGAGGCCCCAGTGCTGGAAGACCGGTGTACCACAGTCGAGGCGACAGTGGACTGTGTAACTCTGTCAGCCATCTGTTGTCAACGTCTTGCACATCAAAACGCCCGCCACTGACTGAGATCGAGACTACTCACACCCATTCATAACGCCTGCCCAGCAGACACAGCAACGGAAGTGTTGCAGCTGAGTCAGATCAATCCAGATGACTTCCGTAGCCGCTTAATCATCATGGACGAGTGCCGGGTGTATCGCTATGACCCCGAGCCGAGAGAAAGGAGCAAATTAAGCAGTGAAAATATGTGGATTCACCGCCACCGAAGAAGACGAACAGCCTGATAACGCGTGTGGTGTCAACAGATCAAGCTCGTAGGGGACAAGACAACGCCCTAGCTCCTTCTGCACATGTCACAGTCACACACTGTTTGATTGAGCTAGTTTTAGTAATACGTTGACTTTTTACGGAGTGGAAGGTAACTTTGAGCTAAATTTCATGCAGGAAAAAAAAAAAAGTGTGTGAAATATTATGGGACTTAACTGCTAAGGTCATCAGTCCCTAAGCTTACACACTACTTAACCTAAATTATCTTAAGGACGAACACACACACCAATGCCCGAGGGAGGACTCGAACCTCCGCGACTACATTAGATTAGATTAGTACTTGCTCCATAGATCCTGAATATGTCACTTCGTAACGATGTGGAACGTGTCAGGTTAATATAAAAGGTGTCTATACAAGATATCACATTACACAAAATATTACATGACACTTAATATTTTTAACTTTATTGTGGGGGTTGAGGAAATTATCCACTTACTATATGCAAAATTTCATCTAATGAGTAGGAGTTACCGTTAAGAAATTCTTTTAATTTCCTTTTAAACGCTATATGGCTATCTGTCAGACTTTTGATGCTATTAGGTAAGTGACGAAAGACTTTTGTGGCACCATAATTTACCCCCTTCGGAGCCAAATAAGAATTGCCAGGAATCGAACTCAGGACGTTATCCTCGCACATAATTACGAACTGCATACGCTACCCCTACACCACAGCTACGTATTTTTTCCTTCCTTTCCTTCCATAGCTTTCTCTACTTACCAACAAACAAGCGCTGTCCTTTCACTATTCACTACTGCCATTTAGCGTCTGCGTGGTGCACTTGAATCAGTTCATCGTGCTGCGAGAGGGCGTGCCCCTAATTGGAGAGATGTTTATAAAACAACGTGATAGTCAATCATTTCCGAACCCCCTCGTACGTTGTGTCTCAATGCGGTCGCTCCAGTATAGCAGGCCGTGATGTATGTGTGAACAGTTTGGTGTCATGTTTGTGTTGTTCATGACAATGAGAGATTAGGAAGGGGCTAAAACTCGTTGCCTGCACACAGCCTGCTCCTGCCGAAAAGTCAAATGAAGATGATGAGATTAACGCCCCGTCTGACAGAAGGATCATCACCACTGCCAAATGCCCTCCTCACTTTATGAGACCCTACGGGCAGAATTTAACGCGGGGCAATGGCGCAAAGTCTGGCGAACAGGAACATCAAGCCATCACCTCTCTTACCACATGCTATCAACAAGCTGGCGGCCAAAATTTCTTCCGTTACAGAGTTCGCCGGATAACATAAGTCGGAGAATAATTCGGTCTGGATGTGATCTTTGAGCGATTATTCACAAGACAAGAAGTCATTATCTGACTACAAGGCATAATCTTCTCAGAAAGGTAACGCACATACTAGCCACGGAGCACCGAGTGAACGGGCGTCAGCTTATACAGAGTGTTAAAAAAGGTACGGCCAAACTTTCAGGGAACATTCCTCACACACAAAGAAAGAAAATATGTTATATGGACATGTGTCCGGCAACGCTTACTTTCCATGTTAGAGCTCATTTTATTACTTCTCTTCAAATCACATTAATCATGGAATGGAAACACACAGCAACAGAACGTACCAGCGTCACTTCAAACACTTTGTTACAGGAAATGTTCAAAATGTCCTCCGTTAGCGAGGATACATGCATCCACCCTCCGTCGCATGGAATCCCTGATGCGCTGATGCTGCCCTGGAGAATGGCGTATTGTATCACAGCCGTCCACAATACGAGCACGAAGTGTCTCTACATTTGGTACCGGGTTTGCGTAGACAAGAGCTTTCAAATGCCCCCATAAATAAAAGTCAAGAGGGTTGAGGTCAGGAGAGCGTGGAGCCCATGGAATTGGTCCGCCTCTACCAATCCATCGGTCACCGAATCTGTTGTTGAGAAGCGTACGAACACTTCGACTGAAATTTGCAGGAGCTCCATCATGCATGAACCACATGTTGTGTCGTACTTGTAAAGGCACATGTTCTAGCAGCACAGGTAGAGTATCCCGTATGAAATCATAATAACGTGATCCATTGAGCGTGGGTGGAAGAACATGGGAACCAATCAAGACGTCACCAACAATGCCTGTCGAAACGTTCACAGAAAGTCTGTGTTGATGACTTGATTGCAAAAATGCGTGCGGATTCTCGTCAGCCCACACATGTTGATTGTGAAAATTTACAATTTGATCACGTTGGAGTGAAGCCTCATCCGTAAAGAGAACATTTGCACTGAAATGAGGATTGACACATTGTTGGATGAACCATTCGCTGAGTGTACCCGTGGAGGCCAATCAGCTGCTGATAGTGCCTGCACAAGCTGTACATGGTACGGAAACAACTGGTTCTCCCGTAGCACTCTCCATACAGTGACCTGGTCAACGTCACCTTGTACAGCAGCAACTTCTCTGACGCTGACATTAGGGTTATCGTCAAGTGCACAAAGAATTGCGTCGTCCATTGCAGGTGTCGTCGTCGTTCAAGGTCTTCCCCAGTCGCGAGTCATAGGCTGCAATGTTCCGTGCTCCCTAAGACGTCGATCAATTGCTTCGAACATCTTCCTCTCGGGACACCTCCGTTCTGGAAATCTGTCTCGATACAAACGTACCGCGCCACGGCTATTGCCCCGTCCTAATCCATACATCAAATGGGCATCTGCCAACTCCGCATTTGTAAACATTGCACTGACTGCAAAACCACGTTCGTGATGAATACTAACCTGTTGATGCTACGTACTGATGTGCTTGATGCTAGTACTGTACAGCAATGAGTCGCATGTCAACACAAGCACCGAAGTCAACATTACCTTCCTTCAATTGGGCCAATTGGCGGTGAACCGAGGAAGTACAGTACATACTGACGCAACTAAAATGAGCTCTAACATGGAAATCAAGCATTTACGGACACATGTCCACATAACATATTTTCTTTATTTGTGTGTGAGGAATGTTTCCTGAAAGTCTGGCCGTACCTTTTTGTAACACCCTGTAAAATGGAGAAGAGGTACTGTTGGAACCGCGGGGGCGCTGGCTGATGACCGCAGTTATATGCAGTTTACAGACAACATTTCATATGGGATCCTAACTATGATACGTTCTTATCACACTTCACGTGAAGCTGATAAGGGAGGTAACTTTTGGAAGAGAGAAAAGGGTGTGAAAAAATTGAAGACAGTCCAATAGCGCTGTTCGACGTCTAACTTACTGAAGACGAGATGCAAAAGCTGCATATTGCTTGCAGTGGTGGTGTTTGTAGCAATGACGTAACGCTCACTTGTGGCCGTAGGGAACTCTTCGAGTCCGCGAGTGACACGTTCTTATCTTTACAGACTTGTAGTGTCTGCAAGAAAACTGTTTCCCAGTACTGGTGCTTGACTTAAATACTGCCGTGTGATAGTATACGTCTAAGAGTGTGCAACTAGGAACAAAATGAACTTTACACCTGGTCAAATCCGTAATAGTAGGTCGTTTCGTAAGGCACATTTAAATGACGGTTGAGAAATAACCAAGCAGCAAGTGCAATATCGTTGGGGTCAATCCGTTAAGAACTGTCGACCACAGGTAGCTGCAATTCTTATTGAGCAAGACACAGCAGGCACTGGGATGAAGATGATGATGATTGGTTTGTGGGGCACTCAACTGCGCGGTCATCAGCGCCCGTACAAAGTCCCAATTTTTACACAGTCAATTTTTTTCCACAGTCTAATCGAGCCACTGTCACGAATGATGATGATGAAATGATGACGATAAGACCCAGTCCCCGGGCAGAGAAAATCCCCAACCCGGTTGGGAATCGAACCCGGGACCCCGAGATCCAGAGGCAGCAACGCTAGCCACTAGACCACAAGCTGCGGACACAGGAAGGGCGGGTGACGGCTTACAATTCCTTGTAACCACATTGTGTTCCAACGAGCTCTGTTAATTATTGGTGTCTCCGTGTCAGGAGATGCTACCGATTCCGCAACTGATGTTCAATTTATGAAAATCCGCTCCATTGCTTTTTTTAGGACAAGTTTCCGCTTTAATATCAGGCCATCATCAAGTGCATGTGAAATTGCAACCTGTTAGTACATATTATGAAAGGCAACAGACATTTTTGTTTTTTTATAATAGGAAACGAGAGACAAATGTTATATAACAATGCTTATATATCCACAATTAAATTGCAAAGCAGTCCGCAATCCGTTATGGCGCAAATTATACTGTTGATGATGACCCGTCCGTTCGATGGTGACATTATACTCGGCAACCCTCTTTTAATTACCCGGTAGTAAAAGACTATGTGCCGGCACAAGGTTCACTCATGCTTTCATTCGATCACGAATAATATAATAAACACAATGCTAAAACGCGTATTCTATAATCATAATCATCCATTCGATTTACATGGCACAAATGTAAATCTCACACTTCTCAATGGATTGGAGAACGTTAATGCCCCAAAAAATCTCCTTTAGAACCAAACCACACTTACACTAAGGAGGGAGTTGTATCTGCATTGCTGCCAACGAATAGTAAGTTTGGCTAGTCGATTAATGAATGGAATAGCATTATATCATCATTTACTGTTAGCGAATCACATAAGACTGTATGAACACGTATGTCTGAACAAGGGATAGAAGTCAAAGTTCCGTTTCAGTTCACTTTGCATCCAATCCGTGTGAAATCGTGTCGCGACGTTGAAACACGGAAGTCGCATTCGGCAGGAGCATGGTTGACATCCCGTTTAGTCACCCTATTGTAGGAACGACATTTACACTAGTCAATTGTACGTGACACGATGTCCAATTTCTTCCACGACCGAGTTAGGAATTCAAACGATTTTCAAGTGAAGCGCCTGAAAATGGACTGAAACCGCGAACTGGTCGAAAATGAATGGGACATCATTTACTTTACTGCCTAATAGCAAAAGTAATGTCATTTCATAAATAAAATATAACCGTGCCATCAACCAGAGAGTTAAATTCCGTTTCCTGTTCGGAGTGTAATATGAACTAATGCTCCGTGTCTGGTCGACGGATAGTTATACTCTGACCGACAAGTAGTGAAAGCAAACAAATTATCTATTGCTATTACATTACATCACTTCCTTCACCGGTTGCTGCCTCTGACCTAACTGCATCAAAAGGTTGAGATCGTTATTTGTTGCTTGATCTAAGATGCTACCTTACCTGCAGGCTTCTCAATAGCTCCCGGTCTCGAACTTCGAAGAAACGAGCAGTTACAAGCACATCAGAGCTTCAAACAACCTGCGGGAAAACCCGCGAAGATGTAAGACGTACTGTCGCGGAGCCCGAATGAATCGAGTAAGAAATAGTTGAAATTAAAGGTAAAATGTTAATGATTTTGTGTAGCTTTACGTTGACATTCAGAGTAACTATCGTTCTACCACAGCAATATGACTGCAACAGCGCATATGGACTGCATATCTTCGGCCCTGGATTTATTGTCAACAAGAACGCTACGATTGGGAGAGCGATCAGGAGAAAGGATGAACTACGCTCATTAGGTAGTTTAAAATACCCACACTCGAATGGTTGAACAGAAAAGTAACGTTTCAGTGATTCTATAATAGGAAACGTTGCATGCATCTACTTCAAGAGCTGTCAGTAGTGACACAGAAGTAGACTACTGAAACAAAGTTTCCGTGTCTTACTGAAGACAAAACATTCCCGAGCAAAGGGCACGCATACCTCAGTTCGAATATAACGAATTTTCTTGAGATGGAGAAGCTCGTATCCACGAAACCCCAGTGTTTTAGAATGCATCACTGGCACGGGACTCGGCTTGCCCTTTTCTCACATGATATACTGCGAACTATGGATGAACGGCAACAGGGAGATTCGCAATTTCTAGATTTCCGGAAAGCATTTCACGCAGTGCTCCTCTGCACACTGTTCACAAATGTACGAAAATATGGAATAAATTCCCAGATATGTGAGTGGCTCGAAGACTTCTTAAGTAAAAGAACATAGTATGTTGTCCTAGACGAAGAGTGTCCATTAGAGACATGGATATCGTCAGGAGTGCCCCAGGGAGGTGTGATATGACCCTCATTGTTTCCTATAAACATGATCGATCTGGCGGACAGGGTGGGCACCAATCTGTGGCTGTTTGCTGATGATGCTGTGATGTACGGCAAGGTATCGTCGTTGAGTTACTGTAGGAAAATACAAGATGTCTTAGACAAAATTTCCAACTGATGTGATGAATGACAGCTAGCTCTAAGTGTAGAAAAATTTAAATTAATGCAGCTGAGTGGGAAAAACAAACCCGAAATGTTCGGATACAGCATTAGTAGTGACCAGTTTGACACCGTCAAGTCGTTCAAAAATCTGGAAGTACCGTTGCAAAGTGATATGGAACGCAACAAGCATGTAAGGATTGTGATAAGAGAAGCGAATGGTCGACTTGGGTTTATTGGAAGAATTTTGGGAAAGTGTGGTTCATCTGTGAAGGATATCGCATGTAGTACGCCAGTGCGACCTACTCCTGAGTACTGCTCGAGTGTTTGGATCCGCGCCAGGTCGGATTACAGACAGACATCGAAGCAATTCAAAGGCGGGCAGCTAGATTTGTTACCAGTAGGTTGGAACAACACACAAATGTTAAGGAGACGCTTCGGGAACTCAAATGGGAATCCCAGGAGAGAACGCTGAGTTCTTTTCGAGGAACACTGAGAAAATTTAGAGACCCGCATTTGAAGCTGATTGTAGAAAAATTCTACTGCCGCAAGCATAACATTTCGCGTAAGGTCCACGAAGATAAGATATGAGAAATTGGGGCACATACGAAGGCGTACAGACTGTTGTTTTCCCCTCATTCTATCTACGAGTGGAACAGGAGGAAGTGACCAGTAGTCGTACAGGGTACCCTCGGAATCGCACCGTACTGTGGCTTTCGGAGTATGTATATACATGTAGATGTAGACGTACCCCGTCTGGCCATCTATCAAATCCGGAAAAAGAGCTTGCATACAAAACAGGTAACAATAAAAGTGCTCAGAATGGAGCTGATGTGCACGTTTTGGTTTTCACTGCAGGTGCGCGAGTTATTGAGGTGTCTGCACGCTGTTCCTAAGGTACATTTGCAGAGTGCACACTCCTGACCTATTAGCTTAACATCAATAGAGGAATGGCCTGTGTAAATACGATAACGGATCGATTGTACCCACAAACTCGTCGTGAGCACAGGCTGCACCTGAACTGGATGTACGAAGCCTTTCATCAGAAATCCGATGTTATATTTTGTCTACTGGTGGCACGTTACGAAGGCTGCGGTAACGTGAAAAATGGAGACTTTATCCCTATGTCATGTTGTAAATTTAGAAAATCAAAAAAGTAAAGATGTCATTATCTCGAAAGTTATTTGCGACACCACAGGCAAGCCATTCATCTCAGTCTAGCAAACCGCCACATCTACTCATTTACCAGAAACTTAAACTCTTTTATGTGCAATGAAATCCAGGGTGCTGCTTCAAAGCTTTCCCCTCCGTCTTTGTTCCGCATTCATTAGAGATCCTGGTCTAAACCGTAGAGTAATACTAATTGTGGAAGATTATACTTAGTGCTACCCCTTTAATTTCAGAACAGCTGCCTCTTCTTCGAGATTACCTTAAACCTAACGTCGCTTCTTTCAATCTAATGTTTATTTTCCACCGAAGGCAGTGGTTAAAGTAATGGAATTGCATATAGGAAGTGTGATGCTCAACTGCTTGTCGCACCATCTTCATTTGCGTACTTATGGCCTCGGTAACAGCAAAATGCTTCTTTCCGAAGCGCAACACAGCGCTGCCATAACCGATAGGCGCACAATTCACTTGGTCAGGCTGTAGTATAAGGTGATGACCAACGATCGTGTCTTTCAGTAAAGATGCACACCTTCCCTACCTCTTATGGGAATTAGGGATCTGCGAGTAAAACGTTCGTGGGCAGGTAGACGCTACGTCAGTAGTGTGTAATAGGCTGGGAGTTTGCTGAGTAAGGGAAGCGTGCAGAGACGGCCGAACAGTTCAGCAGACCGCTCGCATAAATCAGGAAATCCGGGTTCGAGGCCCGGTTCGGCACAAATTTTCACTTGTTACCGTCAATAGAGGGTCTATACAAGGGCGATGCACTTGAGGACAGTATTATGGAGGATGTAGATGTAGATGAAGATGAAATAGGAAATATGATACTACGTGAAGACTTTGACAGAGCACTGAAAGACCTGAGTCGAAACAAGGCCCCGGGCGTAGCCAACATTCCATTAGAACTACTGATAGCCATGGGAGAGCCAGCCCTGACAAAACTCTATCATCTGGTGAGCAAGATGTATGAGACAGGCGAAATACCCTCACACTTCAAGAATAATAATTCCAATCCCAAAGAATGCAGGTGTTGACAGACGTGAAAATTACCGAACTATCAGTTTAATAAGTCACGGCTGCAAAATACTAACACTAATTCTTTACAGACGAATGGAAAAACTGGTAGAAGCTGATCTCGCGGAAGATCAGTTTGGTTCCGTAGAAATGTTGAAACACGTGAAGCAATACTGACCCTACGACTTATCTTAAGACCGAGTAAGGAAAGGCAAACCTACGTTTCTAGCATTTGTAGACTTAGAGAAAGCTTTTGACAATGTTAACTGGAATACTCTCTTTCAAATTCTGAAGGTGGCAGGGGTAAAATACAGGGAGCGAAAGGCTATTTACAGTTTCTACAGAAAGCAGGTGGCAGTTATAAGGGTCGAGGGGCATGGAAGGGAACCACTGGTTGGGAAGGGAGTGAGACAGGGTTGCAGCCTATCCCCGATCTTATTCAAACTGTATATTGAGCAAGCAGTAAAGGAAACAAAAGAAAAATTCGGAGTAGGAATTAAAATGCATGGAGAAGAAATAAAAACTTTAAGGTTCGCCGATGACATTGTATTTCTTGTCAGAGACAGCGAAGGACTTGGAAGAGCAGTTTAACGCAATGGACAGTGTCTTGAAAGGAGTGTATAAGACGAACATCAACAAAAGCAAAACGAGGGTAATGGAATGTAGTCGAGTTCACTCGGGTGATGCTAAGGGAATTAGATTAGGAAATGAGACGCTTAAAGTAGTAAATGAATTTTGCTATTTAGAGAGCGAAATAACTGATGATGGTCTGAGTAGAGAGGATATAAAATGTAGATTGGTAATGGCGAGGAAAGCGTTTCTTAAGAAGAGAAGTTTGTTAACATCGAGTACAGATTTAAGTATCTGTATCGAGTGTAGCCATACATGGAAGTGAAGCGTGGACGATGAATAGTTTGGACATGAAGGGAATAGAAGCTTTTGAAATGTGGTGCTACAGAAGAATGTTGAAGATTAGATGGGTAGATCACATAGTTAATGAGGAAGTATTGAACAGAATTCCGGAGAACAGAAATCTGTGGCACAACTTGACTAGAAGAAGGGATCGGTTGGTAGGACATGTTCTGAAGCATCAAGGGATCGCCAATTCAGTATTTGAGGGAAGTCTGGTGGGTAAAAATCTGAGAGAGACAGAGAGATGAATACACTAAGCAGATTCAGAAGGAGGTAGGTTGCAGTAGGTAATGGGAGATGATGAAGCTTGCACAGGATAGAGTAGCATGGAGAGCTGCATCAAGCCAGTCTCAGGACTGAAGACCCCAACAACAACCATTAATTCATTTCAATTCTCAAATGCGGTTAACGTCAATGATTCCTTCGAACATTGTAGTGTTTGCTTCGCTGATGACACTGACTGAGAAGGAGAAAACAAAAGCTGGTTCGGTGCACAGCCTTTACCTATCGAATGACATTAAGGAAGCCGCCGAACTTAACGTCTGTCTCCGAAAAGCGTACCACCACATTGGTGCTCTTGTCTGTTAATCACCGACTGTACATCCACATTTTCCCTCCATTTGCCGCCAAGAGCAGGTACTAAATATGTCTTCCACCTCCTAGGTCCAAACTCGGTAGCTCCGGGTTGAGACCCAAAGCACTAGAATGAAACATCGCTATACGTGTTGCGTTGATGTTACGTGTAATTATCTCGAATACTGACGTTACTGAGATGTCTCCAGACGGCGCTTCTGCCTGGAATCTCACTGAGTGGAGTAGAATTGCCTTCAGGGATGAGTCCCGCTTCGAACTGAGCTCCGATGACCAGCAGTGACGTGTCTGGAGACGCCCGAAGCAGTGGTGGGATACCAACCTATCTGTTGTCCTACACACGGCCCGACAACCCAGAGTGATGGCCTGGGGTACCATTTCATTTCATAGCAGGACCTCTTTGGTTGTCATCCGCGGCAACCTTATATCACAGCGAAGTCGACGGCATTCTAGGCCCCCTTTTGTTGCCCTTCATAGCAAGCCATCCTGGGTTTACATTTCAGCAATACAGTGTGTGCAACACACGGCGAATGTTACTACCGCTTGTCTTCGTGCTTGCCAAACACAGCCTTGGCAAGTAAGGTCGCCGGATCTCTCGCCAAATGAGAACTTTTGGAGCATTATGGGCAGGGACCTCCAAAATCACCCATTTTTTTCTGAAACTGTAACCATTTGTTTGTCTGTAGATGTACATTCCATCTACTGACTTGCTTCCAGTAATTATTTACCTAGTACAATATTTTCGTATTACGTCCGTAACGTGTCGTTTAATCTACATTTTGGCTCGGAATCTCCACACTCAGCACATAGTAACTTCGGTTAAATGTTACTTTTATTGATTCATCGGCAGTAAAGTAAATAAAATCACTCCAGCGCTGTATGTTGTGTGAGATTTGCTATTTAATGCGTATTTTGAAATCACAGATAGCACGCAAAGCAAAGTCCTACTTTTCAAGAGCAATTCCGTGTGTACCCTTGAACTTCGACCCTGTGATCGTGCACTGTGTGCTCTACTTTTACACAAACTGCCACGGGCTAACTTGAAACGCGGAAGTGGCGCTCAGAGAAAGTATGGAACAATGAGGCGCCTCACAAAACGCAGCGCCACGCACTCTAAACACGGCGGCGTTCACGGGCGGCCTTCAGCCTGAATAACTCCCCAAGAACAATAGCCGGCGTGGGGGCCGCGCGCTAAAGCCGACGCGCTATCACTGAATGCGGCGTAAACTTTTGATGCGCCTCTTACCGTTTTAATAGCAAACATCTCGACGTCAGCCGGGCACAGCCATCTAGGTAAGCAATATTTTCTGCAAGAACGGCGATTTACGTTTATGTGGGCTTCCATTACGATTGTAAATTAAGCGGTAAATCTCTCACTCAAGGACGCAAAAACTGCCACATACTCATGATTGTTGAAGGCTAAGTGATAATGTACACTTCTAAATGATAATTGCAACATGCTTCTGCTCGTTCCACAAGATATAGTACTGTCCTTGCCCAATATCTCCATCATGCTTAGTATCCGTAACAGCAAACTGATGAGAATTATAGTATAGTTGAAGGAGAAACCGTAGCTACGTACTGTCTTTCACCTTTGTTCTGCATGTCGATGTGCTTCGTATACTACGACCCATCCACAGGTGACGTACGAGTTACTCAAGTTGTTTTTGGGGATCATGTACCTTATACAGCCTTAAGCGGTTATAAGTGCAGATTTTTTCATTGGTGACTGCCAACAGTGTACTGAATAACATTACATCGCTGGGAAAGCCTGAAGAGTTACAACATTACATCATTATTTACTTAATTTGCAGACCAATAATTATAGCTATTAGGAGCAGTACGTTTTTAGGTTGGTTAGTGCCTCCACGTACATGTGGCAAGAGCAAGCCATTATGCTTATTTTCTCCTGGACAGTACGTCACGTGTTGGAGTGCGGACAAGTGGTCAAAAACGGATAGTACATACCACATGCGTAGTCCACTTAGTGGTGCAGTTGCGACCGTGTAGAAAACATCAGGTATAAAAATATCTGCATATCTGCCCATTACAGTTACACCCTGTATTAAGCCACCTTAACCTAGCTGTTTTCCTATAGGTGAGCATAAAACTTTACTCACTCCAAGTGCTCCAAGGTGCAGTCCAAGCGACAGGGATAACTTAAAAAAAAAAAATAATGCGTAGAGATTTTTCGGCAGCTCCTGACATCGACAACAGCAAGAACTATTTAAGTAATGCAAGGTAGAGTGCAACTACTGGTTACTCCAAAGCCGGCCGCGGTGGCCGAGCGGTTCTAGGCGTTTCAGTCAGGAACCGCGCGTCTGCTACGGTCGCAGGTTCGAATCCTGCCTCGGGCATGGATATGTGTGATGTCCTTAGATTAGTTAGGTTTAAGTAGTTCTAAGTTATAGGGGACCGTGACCTCAGATGTTAAGTCCCATAGCGCTCAGAGCCATTTGAACCATTTTGGTTACTTCAAAACAACTGTCAGCAGATATATCGTGGCCTATTAGGTACTGGCTTGGTGGCTTGAGTGTGGGAATGTCAACTCGCCAATAAACGTTCACGTAAGCTAGGACCGAGTATGTCCCAGTAACATCAGTGACACTACGAAATCCCATTAGTCACCCAACAAGTGACTTACGGATTCACAGACGCTGATGCTTAGAACTGTTGAATAAAAATAATAAATCATTTTGGGTGTTAGGTTGCTTCATTACGATACGCTAAAGTAACATTGGATTGACGTTTAGAACGTCTTTGCAGCGATCCTCTTAAGGGCGACTTGAAGCCCTTTCGTGCCAGCAGCGCGCTTGCTGTGTGCAGCGTTTTTGAGGCGTATCTCTCCGGTCCCGCCTGCGCTGCTACTGACGACTGTCCACAGACAAGATAGTAATTTCATTTGTCGCCATCCTCTTCTTTGTCGGCGTCATCAGTTTCACTTCAAGATCACGAGGGTGGAAAACGAGAATAACTATTTTCTCGACCCTGATACGACCAGACCAGAATCGACAATAACCCTTTCCGAGGACTAAGGAAAATGAAATCCTTTCAACCCTACGGCAATTTATACGTAATCCCTACTTCGAAATCTTCAAACTGCTTCGTAATATGTCACTACACGGTAATCTGCCACAAAGACCGAACGACAATGAAAAAGTTTTTCCTGCATTCAATAAATGATATTAATATAGTTATTAGTACGATTAGCAACAAAGTCATGAAGCTGTACATATTGTATATGTGAGCAGTACCACAGTTAGCCGCTTTGTCAGCAAAGAGCAATCTGTAACCGCAACATCCAAACAGAACTCGATTGTCTTCGTTATTCATCTGCCTCGCCGGTTTTAATGCGTCTCGAAACGTGACTGACAAAGGTAACTCGAAGACCTAAATCCTCAGGAAATATAAGACACGAACCGAAGTAAATGACAACGCATCACTATTAGGGGTAGGTATTTGGAATGGAGTGGCGTGCAGTTGACAGTACGAAACGAACTTTTCACGACAGTGTGGGTATTATAACAGTTTAAGTGCACACAATTTAGGATAATTCAAGGAACTGATTAGAGACTCGAAGAGTACTGAGGCTTTATTTTTAAACGATAGAAGAGAGTAGGGACACAATGTAACTCCGCGGGTCAATGACTCTTGGTCACTGTTTACCACTGCTCGACTGTGTCTTCTCACCCTTTAGCTTCGCCTCCACACCCTTAAGTTCGAAGGAGAAAATGTGGTTTCGCTAGAGGGAATGCTAGAATGCTATTAGTTCGCGATATACAACCACTGATAATAAAATGATATACAGATAAGAATGTATGGCGTATCTTTCCCAAAAGCGCTAGCAGTACTCCTAAAAACGCGTTTAACAATAAAACTTCACCCGAGGAAACTGTTTAAGGAAAGCGCATTATATGTACTGAGAAGTCAAATCTTCCATCAAGACAACATGACCCTCGTACTGCATATGTCACTTTGAAATTCATAAACTAATTTCCTAGAATGCAATTTCATCTATCTTCATGGACGAATCAGAGTGAACAAACATGGGAAACAAATCTACAACTTAAAAAAAACTGTTATTTTCCAGAACAAATTTCCAGCCTGCAGCGGAGTCTGCGCTGATGTGCGACTTCCTGGCAGACTAAAATTTTGTGCCGGGCCTGGATTCGAACCTGAGACCTATGCCTTTCTGAGGCAAGTGCTCTACAAACTCTTCTTTATTCTTTGTTGATCTCATTTTGTTCTATACAATATGTCCCGAAACGATAAACCGCAATCGCGATAGGCTACAATCCGACCTTTATCAAAGTCGGAAACGTGATGGTACGCATTTCTCCTCCTTACGAGGCATCACAACAACGTTTCACCAGGCAACGCCGGTGAACTGCTGTTTGTGTATGAGAAATCGGTTGGAAACTTTCCTCATGTCAGCACGTTGTAGGTGCCGCCACCTGCGCGAACCTTGTGTGAATGCTCTGAAAAGCGTACCTTCTTATAAGTGTTCGCTGTCGGCCAGTGATACGAACTAAGCAGTCACGACGCATCTACGTGGTCAGTCACGCAGACAACAGTAATATAAACAGGAGTAGGGCGGTGTTATCTGCCAGCGGCTACGCGCGGCATGCGGTATACGGCTGGCGGCCGCTGCCTCTCTCGCCTCAGCGCGCCTCGTGCCGGCCCGACAGATAAAGTTTCAGAGCGCGGCGGCCGAGCATGTGGGCCGCCAGCTCCACGTGCTGCGCCGACAATGCGCGCTCCGAACACGTCCGGCGCGGGGCTGCCACCTGCCGGCGATAACGTCGTATCGGCGGCGGCGGCGAGCGCAGCGAGGACGTACGTACAGGAACGCCAAACAGTAACTGCAGCACTGAAAATACCGTCCAGGTCGCTCGAGGCACACACCAGCTTCGCAAAGGTGACTTCTGGGGTTTGGGTATTATCTGCTATCGGAGAAGTCGCCTCCCGTTCAGCGAGGAAAAGTTCTTTTGTCTCGTCCTCGGAGCTTCCGTTTTATCGTGTCACGTCTTATTCGCAGCTACGCCAAGAATATATAGTCCCATCTCTGGACAATCCAAGTGCTCTCCGCCTCGCCTATCGCATCCGTCTCCCCTCCCCCACGCGGATCCTGTATGATCTCATCCCCTTCCCCCACCTCCTCCTTTTCCTTGAAAGGATACGGATCCTGTACACCTCCCGTAAACTCGATCCTCCTCACCCGCTCGTCTCCCCAATCCTCTCCCATCCCCGCCCGCTGCCGCGCCTGTATTCCCACGTCCCGCCCGGTCTCCATCTCTCCACCCTCCTTACTCTCTCCCAAGGTGGCTTCCGCCAGCTCCCCCTCCCTGATGATGTCCTCCTCCCCTCCATCTACCCCTCCTATCAACTTTGACCCTGCCCCACCACCCACTTCCGGTGTCCTTTCCTTTAGGCACCCTCCCTTCTCTTCCTTTCCCTCCCCTTCTCTTTCCTTTTCCCCCATCCCCTCCCTCCACCACTCTTCCCCCCGGGCTTCCCCTCCACCTTCCTCCCTTTCTCCCCTGCCCGTGGCATCACTGCTCTCCCCTCTCCCTCTCCCACTCC